>NC_137158.1:67646650-68182650 GCF_951394435.1 Stenella coeruleoalba | reverse complement strand
CATTCCGGCTCTGGAGCAACCCTTGGGATTGATGGAGACTTCAGCTGCAGCCACATTGCAAGTGTTTCTTCATCTGCTCAGTCCTACTTTCCTCATTTCCTTACAGTGTCAACTCCTGAGAGCACTCTTCAATAAACCTTCTGCACACATGTCATCATCTCAAAGTCCATTCTTGTGGAACCCAATCTAAGACACTTGGGGAGCATGAATATGAGACATACCCAAGTGAGAGAATGGTAATTTGGCATACAGATGACCCATTGCTCTGGCTCTCTCTGAGACCAAACATAGGCCTCTGAATCAGGAGTATGGAGATCAAGAGTTATTGAACATCTGCTAAGATGGTTTCCTATGCCTTCCTTCCCTGTGGTTCTTAAACACAACCTTCAGCAGCCCAAGTGAATCTGGGAATGTTTTTTCTTTTTAAATTGGAAACCTTTATAATACATGTGTTCCTGAATACATTCAATCTTAAAGAGGAAAGAAGGGGCTTCCCTGGTGGTGCAGTGGTTGAGAGTCCGCCTGCCGACGCAGGGGACACGGGTTCGTGCCCCGGTCCGGGAAGATCCCACATGCCGCGGAGCGGCTGCGCCCGTGAGCCATGGCCTCTGAGCCTGCGCGTCCGGAGCCTGTGCTCCGCAACGGGAGAGGCCACAGCAGTGAGAGGCCCGCGTACCGCAAAAAAAAAATAGTCGCTTTTGGAAAAAAAAAAAAAAGATAGCTCTAGGTAGCTGAGGTGTTTATCTTTCAGATGTGCCGGAAAATGGAATATTTCTTAACTCTCAGATTCACATTAACTTCCCCAAAACTTCCATGCTTCCTGACACTTTTTGAATAGTCCACATATTCCAAAAGATTTTCAGACATGGCCATTTCTCCTAAAAGTGATTCCTAGATAAACCTGAAGGTGTGTTAGTGTAATTCTTCAATTAACAGATTCTCCCAACATGAGACAATCTGTATCAATAGACCTGACTTTGGAGGGTTCTTATCTGAAGTTATTATAAATTGCCAATAGCAAATGAGAAACTTAGGTATTAGGGTTGGCTATGTGCACAGGATTAATATTCTTAGTAATAACTTAGTGATGACTACAGATATGAGTGTATTAGCATATACCTTTCACATGCCCAAGTTTTCATATTATTTCAAATTACTTCAATACCGAAGGAGTTAGTGAGCATTATGGCGCTGTAACGGGACCCTGTAGATTTATTGATTGGAGGCTTTACTCATCTTCCTGAGAAATACTAAATTTTAAAATTCATTCATGCTCAGTTTTATTAAATTATTTTCTGTGAACCAAGTATCTGCAGGGAACTAAACATCTGACAGTCAATGGTTTTTGTGAAATTATTTGCTACAGAGTCAAACTCAGAAGCCCAATCTTAATATTACTCATTTGTCAGTGCTTATCCTTGATTTCACCCCAATTTTCATCAGTATAGGTTCTATAAATGATCAATTTGCTGTAATTTTCCAATGTTGGACATAATGAGAAATTGTAAGTGCTTTTGTTGCATGCTTTAGTGTGGAGAAAAGTATGATTCTTTTATATTTGGCAAAGCAGTATACTCCAACAGTTTCTTAATTTCAGTATATACTGAATCATATTTTGCATTGTTGAAATACATAGCATTCCTTTAATTTATGAAATGCTTGTAGTATCAAACTTTGGTGCATATAATCAGTCTTATGTGCATAAACTCCAGATTACTGAATTAAAACCCTGTTCTAAATTGCTGGGCTATCATTAGAACTTCCATTCTTTATTCCCTTTGTGACATGTTACCAGGGAAAATTCATTGCTTTGAATAATAATGAGCTTGAGACAAATTTAGCTTTTGAAAGCTGATTAATGACTTTCCTGCTATGAACACTTAATATATAAACCATATTTTCTCCCTTTTAGAAGCAAATTTTAACGTCCATTTTTCTATGAATTCCTACTTATTAAGTATTAGGGTATGCTAGTTTACCTTTAAAATGTTAATATAGATCTCAGGATGCAAATGTACTGGAGCGGGTAAAATATGAAACCATATGTGAGATGATTATATAAATATGCTACTGACTATAATTATTTGAGTTTTATGAGTCAGATGAACTAAAACCATCACGTAGTCTCTGATAGTTTTAGAAGGAATGATTTATCCAGCTTTATATGTTCAGGGTACATACTTTTCAAGATGTAGTGAAAGGTTTTGTGAATGTCTAGTGACCTTTAGTGACCTTATCATCACAAGATCCTTGTACACTGCAACGAATGGAAACCAGTCCCATCATTTATGTTTTTGAGATACAAAGAATTTAAGGTGAGTTTATGGGCTGTAAGTTCTTAATAACACTTTTTATCTATAAAACGTACATAAGGGCTTCCCTGGTGATGCAGTGGTTGAGAGTCCACCTGCTGATGCAGGGGACACGTGTTCGTGCCCCGGTCCGGGAAGATCCCACATGCCACGGAGCGGCTGGGCCCGTGAGCCATGGCCTCTGAGCCTGCGCCTATGGAGCCTGTGCTCCGTAACGGGAGAGGCCACAACATTGAGAGGCCCGCGTACCGCAAAAAAAAAGAAAAAAAACATATGTAAGACTTAACTTATTTTGGGTGAGGTGGCAGGTTTCTAATGATGATGTTATAAGTTAATTTGTTTAAAGCAATTATGTTAACTACAAAGATAATAATTATGGGGTTATTTGCCTCACTGGATAAAATTTACAATAACAATAATCTGAAAAATGTTTTTATGCCAATAGATCTTAAATCTATTGAGATATGTAACAGTTATGAATGGGGATTTGATGGATAAGAAAATAAAAGAATGCCTAAGTCACACCTGGCTGAAAATTGCTTATCAATTGTCAAATGACAAAAGGAGATCTTGGAAAAAGCAAGACCCTGGAGTTGGTAGACAGAGTAATTTGGAATCAAGTGGTATCACAGATATGATAGAGAGACCTTCCCCTGATTCCTCCTATGTCACAACTCAAAAGCATCAACAACCTTCTAGAATTTCAAGACTGTTAGTGAAAGTACCTCATGCTCATGTTAGTGAGCATGAGTTCTTCATAAAAGGTTCTAAAAATAGAACCCCCTGAAGAACTTTATCTGCATTCAAACAAGGTTTTAATAATGCTACACACTCCCTTTGAGCCAAATATTCTGTGCACAGCTTCCTATAGTAATTGTAGGCTGAAGATATGTTTTTGTGTGGGTGTGGGTGTATGCGTTTGGGTAGGTGTATGTTTTTGTGAGATTAATAGAATACACAGAACAATGGGTGGATCCTTTGCATTTTCCAAAAAAATGTCCTACTTTACCTTCCCACTCTTCATCTTCCTAGTTAAAATTCTATACTTCTTGTCAGGCTAAGTTTAAATTTTATGTGTATGATCCTATTTCTGATCAACTGAGCTAAAAGCAAACTTCTCCCTGAAGTTGTAGAACATTTGTCACCACACGGGGCTGGTACTAGATCCCTGGACATTTTTGTATAAATGAGAAAGAATCACTTAATTTGGGCAGACAGTCCCACAGGCGCACAGCTGGGTGAACTGACTCTGATTCTAAGTGAATTAGAAAAAAGTATTTCTTAATCCTATCACATGTAGCTCCTTGCCAGGATGCATTTTTCCTAGTGAATGGAGATTCACTAGACTTCAGTTGTTTCTTCTGTCACTGTCTAGCTGGATGACCTTGGATATGTTAGTTTACCTCTATAAATTTAGTTTTCTTCCTGGTAAAACAAGCATAATAATATGGAGTTCATAGTGTTGGTAAGAATGCGACATGAGATAATGAATGTAAACTGTCTAGCAAGTTATTTGGCATAGAAACCCTAATCAGTAAGTTGTACTGACCTTTACAAATATTATGTTTTGTGCCACCATCCTTAGTCTCAGGACTAGTTTATTTTCTCCTTGAATTAAAGTTTCTGCTATAGAAATTAAATGTATTTGTAGACACAAGTACATTTTTGGGTTTTTTTGACTGAAATGTTTTCTGATGATCAAGTCAGTACCTCTTAAATAAATATTAACAAGACTGCATTTCTTGAAGCATGATGTTATTTTCTTCTGCTGTTGACATTAGCTAGACACAGACTGACATAAAACCTAGAGAGAGAAAATAAATATGAGGAAGGTAGAAGTCCTATTCATACCCTGACCTTAATTTAAAGTCATGATGGATTTTGAGAAAGACATTTGTTATCATGATCAATCATTTCCATTTAACCAACAAGAACCCTTTCCATTTTTTGAAAGACAATTTGTGAAAAAGTAGCAGATTACTGACCACAAACCACTTAGTTATGTGGAGAAAAAAAAGTGATAAAGATAATTCTCCACACAACACCAAAGAAAAAGGTCTTAGCCTTGACCCAAGGAGATTGCCTTCAAGGCAACGAGGTAATTTATTTTTCCAACCTATGTGCATTCAAATTCTTGTCTTCTCTAGCAATATCACTGCAGGTTATATTCAGTGGACCAAATTCTTATCAGTTTTTTAACCTCTCCAGAGCACTTTGTAACTGCATGTATAGGCTTTGAGTGAGCTTTTCCCATTTCATAATTGGGCTCTTCATGCTGAGAAACCTCTGGGGCATCACCAGAGGTTTACAGCCAGGAAAATGTGAATGTAGGAAGGAATTGAACCAAAGGAAGATTTCTGCTAAATATTCATGTATTTGCATTTGGAGACTACTAGTGACTTCAATATTTTGGCTATGTTTATATTTTCAAAACATCAAAGGCTCTACGTGAAAAGGAAATGTTCAGACAAAACTGTTGAATATCAATAAACTTGATACTTAACCACTTTAAGTTCTTCATGTGCTTCCTGACTCTTTCAGTTGTTTCAGAGAAGTCAGAAGTTTGAATTACCACTCCATTTTCATCAATTGAGTCTTAATACACCATGTTCCGTGTGTATGATTCAATGCATTTTCAAAACTGAAAAATAAAATATGACTTTATGCTATAAAAATACCCCCCCTTTATTTTTAGATATGAGAAAATACTAAGAAAGGGGTTTAAACATCAAATATGGAAAATCTCTTTCCAGTGAAATAAAATATTTCAGCTTTCCCAAATTTTTGATTAACCAAAGTTAAAGTAACAGCCTAGCTTAGATCATAAGTTCAGTTGTAGCATTTTAAAGTTTTTTGAAAAAAATTAAAACTGAAAATGGCATTCCATTATGGGTTAAATTGTATAGAATGTTTTAAATTTTTTAGTGTTTTGTGGTTTGCAAAGATTTTTCACATGGATTTTTTATATAATTTTTATTATAATTCTGATGAGTAAGGCTGGTATGGCTTAATATTTGCTTTTGTCAAATATTTTAATCAAATTAAGTGTCATACTTATATAAATGAAATTTAAAGATAATTCTTATTTTTTTTGACCTGACGGTCACTGCTCTGGCTACTGCATGTCTACTCAAATAGCATGGATTAAAAGAAATGCTGAGACACAATCATTCTATTGTCATCCTTCTGTTACTTTGATTTGGTTCCTTTTGCATTTACTTGTAACTATTTCTGAAATGTGACCAGCACTCGGTAGGTGGAGCTAATGAGACACAAAATATTGAATTGTCAACTCCTATTGCCCATGAAGATACGTTATAGTTTAGTAATAAGAATTAAGGGGGTAAAGACATGCTAGTCATCCTGTCTCTTATTTGAGGAGTGCTGATGCCACATCCAATGATTTTCGAGATTTATTCAATTCTTACTTTATATTGAGTTTGAAGATACTATTTATTCTTTCATGTTTACTTCATAATATTTGAAAAACATAAAGCACCTTCTACTGAAAACTAAGTCAAGTTGTTTGCCTCTATGAACTACTTTCCAGTCATATGCTGCAAGAGGGGAAAATGTTGAATCACAGTGTGGTGATTCCTTTAAGCACAAAATTCAGAATTCAAATGAAATTCTTGGGAGCTACTATCTCCCAAGAAACTATAATCCTGCCTATTTTTGAAAGACATGAGGTTACCATGGGGTTTGTGTAAACTGTCTCATAGATAAAATAGTCCTTTTTCTGCTAATGGCATCTTATCTTCATTTGCTTATATGGGTTCCATGCTTTTCCTCTTTCCCATTTTTGATTTTTTTGTCTCAAATTATCCCTTTTCTTGTTGTGAATTTGTTACCAGATTGAAGTAGTTATAGTACTATCGCTGCTTTTTTCCCTTTAACCTTTGTGCTACAATTAAGTTTTTAACAAACTATCCCAACAGAGTTGCATTTTTCCTGGATGTCTATTTATCATCTTACTCAAAGTTTTGTGTGCTTTTCCCTTTTCATTTCAGATAGAAGAGCTTCTTTCATTATTTCCTGTAAGGCAAGTCTAGTGTTGATGAACTCCCTCAGCTTTTGTTTGTCTAGGAAATCCTTTATTTCTCCTTCATATCTTAAGTATAATTTTGCTGTGTGGAGTATTCCTGGCTGAGAGTTTTTATCTTTCAATACTTTCAATACTTTGAGTGTGTCATTCCACTCTCTCCTGGCCTGTAGAGTTTCTGCTGAAAAAAATCTGCTGATAGCCTGATGGAGGTTCCTCTGTAGATTACCATTCTTTTTTCCTTGGGTGCTTTTAAAATTCTTTCTTTGTCACTAACTTTTGACAGCTTTAATATAATATGTCTTGGAGAAGTCCTTTTTGCTTTTAGGTAATTTGATGTTCTCTTAGTTCCATGGACTTGTATATTCACTTCCTTCCCCAGGTTTGGGAAGTTCTCTGATTTTATATCTTTACATAAACTCTCTGCTCTTTTCTCCCTCTTTTCTCCTTCTGGGATACCCATTATTCTAACATTGCCCTTCCTAATGGAGTCAGATAACTGTCATAGAATTTCTTCATTTTTTAACATCTTAATTGTGTCTCCTCTTCTACTTGTTTCATTTCTATATTTATATCTTCGAGCTCGCTAATGCTCTCTATCATATGGTCTTCTCTATTTCCAGTGCTTTCTAATGTGTTCTTCATCTCATTTATTGAGTTCTTCAACTCCAGAATTTCTGTTTGGTTTGTTTTTAGAATTTCAATCTCTTTGATAAAGTATTCCTTCTGTTCATTAATTTTATTCCTGAATAAAATTATTTTATTTTATTATATCTTGAATTCTTTATCAGTTAGATCATAATATTCCATGACTTTAAGTTTGGTTTCTGGAGAATTGTCTTTTTCGTGTATCTGTGATATCACATTACCATGGTTCTTCATGGTGCTTAATGATTGGTTTCTCTGATGGGTGCAGAAGGAGTCTTGTGTTCGTTGTTGCACCCACACAGAGAGGAGATTTTGTCATGCAGAGCTAGCAGTGTGGGGGATAGAAAAAGAAGATCAAGTCTCAAATGTCAGACTTTGGATGTTTTCACTTAGATTTAGTAGATAATATTGAATAATATTTCTTCAGTTGCTGTATGTACTTTGGACAATTTCTAGAGACATTAAATGATTATTTATGTTTACTTATAATTTTCACCAATTATGGTTGTTTCACTAGGGAGACTGTATGTGGACTCTTTGCACTGCCATTCTAGACATTGTCCTCCCATCCTGGGCTACTTCTGCTTCTATCTGTAGTAATATATCTAACAGCTCTTTTCGATTCAGAGTACAAGCTCCTTCCTACCATTTTGTTCATTTCTTCCCTTTGGAAGAAATTTAGTTAAAGCTTCTTTACCAGACTAAGAAGCTTACTCTCATTTGCCTTCTCCCTAGAATAAGATGTCATGGGGCACCATACTCTTGCAAGAAGGTTTTATCCTCTGAATGTTTCTTTGCATTAAAGGTGAATTCTGTTTGTGTTGATTTACCTATGTCTAGTCTCATTTCCCCTGATGGTCTCTTTGACCTGGTAGTCCAGTTTTGTTTTATCTACCATATATGTTGTGTCCATTGTATTGTAACTGCCTGAGTGAAATTAGGAAACACATTTGCACAGAAAGTTTTTCCATTTCCCAAGACAAACTCATGTGGGAGTGGTTACCCCTAAATATACCTTTATATACCCAATATACCTATGTGGATCTCCCATAGGCCACCTTGATTGAAAGTAATGTGATCTCCAGTATCTGAGCCCAGTTATGTTCTCCATGGATTCATCTGCATTAATAATCTCAGATCTAGTACATACCTTGTCAGATTTATACCTAAGTATTTTATTTTGGTGGGTGCTAGTGTAAATGGTACTGTGTTTTTAATTTCAAATTCCACTTGCTTATTGTCGGTATATAAGAAAGCAATCGACTTTTATAAATTAACCTTATATTCTGCAACCTTGCTGTAATTGCTTATTAGTTACAGGAGCTCTTTTGTTGTTGTTGATTTTTTTGGATTTTCTACATAGACAATCATGTCATTCCCTAACAAGGAGTGTTTTATTTCTTCCTTCCTAATCAATATACCTTTCATTTTCTTTTTTTTTCCCTATTGCAATCCTAGAACTTGCAGTACAATGTTGGATATAAGTGGTGAAGGAGGACACCCTTTCCTTTTTCCTGACCTTAGTGGGAAAGCTGCTAGTTTTCAATCTTGGTAGAGTTTTCTTCTTGTTTCTTCTGCCTGGGATTTGCTTTCATCAAATTTGAAAAATTGGGGGCCATTTTTTCTTCAAATATTTAAAAACCTCTTCCTTTCTTTCCTGTCCTTCAGGGACCTAGTTACAGACATTGTGCGCTGATACTCTGTTCATTATTTTCAGTCTTTTTCTCTCTGTATTTCATTTCAGATAGCTCGTCTTACTATATTATCAAATTCTCTACCTTTTCTTCTGCAGTGTTTGATCTGCTGTTAATCCTGTAAAGTTTATTTTTCATCACAGACATTGTTTTTATCTCAATATAAATTCAATATATTTATTTTTATATGCTCCATGTCTCTCCTTACATGTTAATGTTTTCCTCTTACGCCTCAAAATCATGAAATAATGTTTTGCTAACATTTTTAATATCTTTATCTACTTATTATATCATCTGTGCCATTATTGGCTTACTTTAAATTGACTGATTTTGTCCTTATTTTTGGTTGTGGTTTCCAACTTATTTGCATGAATTTGAAACAGCAAGAAATGTTTATATATAGTTCTGAAAAGCATTTGTTCAGTTTAAGGCCATGAAATGTATAATGTATATTTTATAAACATTGAATGCCTTAGTACTAAAAATATATCCTTCAATTATATAGAAATCACATTTTCCCAGGCACTTTTATTCTCTGGGAACAGTGAGATACAATAGACTTTGCAGTCAAATATAATAAGCTTTAAAATGCAGTTTTTCTGATGTCTTTATAAAATTAAGAAAGTTATCTTGTCTCTATGAGTTTTGATTGTCTCATATGTAAAATTAAGATTCAAATACCTACTTCATAGAATATTTATAAATGTTAAATTAGACATGATGCTAAGGAATCTAATGTAGTGTATGACACATTGATTTAAAAAAAAAGGTTTGTTCCTTCAACAGATATTTATCTCTGATGTATATTGCTCCTATACAAATGTGACAACACTCGTGTACCTATATGTAACTTGGTGATGTGTCTAAATAACACATACATAGTGCCAATAACTTTATAACATATTTTAATAAAATATCAGGAAGGCCATCACTATTAACACATTTATTATACTCTCCACTCCTACGAGCCCAAGCCCTTCAGTAAATGCATATGGATTCACTTGAAATGGAAAAAAATCAATAATTCAGGTGCCCTATTTCTACAACGCTAGGCAATTGGATATTTATTAATCCAGTTTTACATGAGACATTTTTCTTATCTAAGTCCTTAGCATCATCCAGACACAATCAGAAGAGAATACAGCTATGCATACAGCAATTTAGATTAAAATATGTTTTCATATAAAATAGGTTAAAATGTATAGTTGCAGTTTGAAAGGCTGAGAGATTTCAGAATTTAGAAGATTGCTTTGTAGTTAATTTAGCTTGCATAATGAGATAGGATGCTAAAAGTGAAAACTTAAATAACTTTGAAGATAAAATTCCTAGAGACATTTTCAACTTATATGTAATATTAATTGCCTTGATATCTATGATATATAAAGTTCATTAACACATATTCAAATGTATTATATAAGCATTCTATTTAGCCAACCTCAATAACAGACTATTTTAAGTAATGAAATCCAAGAAGAGTATAATTAGCACTTGTCATTGTGTTAGAAAAACGTAAAATTGATTACAATGCAAATGTTTACCTTGTCTAATTAAACTATGATAATTAAATGCTGTTCTTGGTCAGCAGCATCTGAAAAAATTACTTAAATTTTACAAATGGCCTGGCGCTTTTCATCAGCTTATGACTAGATCATTGTAGGCAGTCCTTGACCAATTTTCTTGTTATCATACAATTTTATCCTTTAACCAAGAATTAGCCAGATGTTTTTTCCTAATGTAAAAAGTGTTATTTGGCTAACTTCAGAACTGTACCACTCCTGAGAGGTTTATATTAGACTCAAATGGTGTTAATTTGGAGAGTTATTTCATTCTTAGGGACATTCTATTTAAAACAATGTATCAGATATATATTGAGAATATACTTAGGGATGGCATTGCTCAGTCATAGACGTGCATATGTTCAGCCTTAATAGGTATTGTCAAGCAAGTTTCCAAAAGAAAAAAACTTGGAATTCACTTTGAAAAATTGTTAATTTCTGCTCAAGTTTAACATAATCATTGTGACCTAGTAAATCCACGTCTGGAATTCCAATGTGCACCAGAAGACAGGCACATGGATATTTACAGAAACATTACTCAAATTAGCTAAAGCTATAAAGAATCCAAATGTCAATCAACATTAGAAGGGATACCCGAACAGTGGTATATTTATACTGGAATAGTATACAGCAATGAAAAATACTACACACAAAAATATGGGTGGATCTCACAACTATAATGTTGAGTAAAAGAAGCTGGACACAAGATTAAACATTTTATAATTTCATTTATATGATTCTCAAAAGCAGGCAAACTAACTTTAGATGATAAAAGGCAGAATGAATAGTGATGACATTAGGGGATAGTGGTTAGACTGTAGATTTCTGAATGGTGGTTAGACTAAACTTACTTTTAAGAATTGTGTACCTTATGCATGCTATATTTCAATAAACTGTAAGTTAAAAAATAATATGCCAGCAGTAGGAAAGTTTCTATATTTGGGGTGAGAAAAGTGGATCAAGGAAGAAAAGTAGGGAGGGAATTCCATTCATTTACTTCCTCTTTTGTCACTCCTTTTCTTTCCTAAATTCAGTGCGAGAGCCTCAGGGACTCACCAGCTCAGCTCCCAAATCTTCAGAGGTTCACAGACTTCTGTCTGGGGCGTCTCCTACTCGGAGGTGAGTAAGGATAGATCTATATAGGGAGGCAGTGTGCGAGAGAGGACTCAGCCCCTCCAATCCCACAAAATACAGCAGGAACTGCAGAAACAAGAGCAAAGCTGTGGGACGTTGCGGAGCACAGGCTCCGGACGCACAGGCTCAGCGGCCATGGCTCACGGGGGTGCCCAGCCGCTCCGCGGCACGTGGGATCTTCCCGGACCGGGGCACGAACCCGTGTCCCCTGCATCGGCAGACAGACTCTCAACCACTGCGCCACCAGGGAAGCCCTGGCAGGTATTTTAATTAATTCCAGAGGGATAAATCTTTGTTCACAAAAAGGCTGTTCTCCGCTATCTATAAGCGAGAACAAACCATTGAGGACTGGAACAAAGACTCAACTTCTTCCTTTTTTTTTTTTTTTTTAAATTCGGAGCCAGCAGGAGCCAATGTGCGTGCCCCTTCTAAAAGTGAAAGGCTGGAGCCTGTGGCCAGTCTTCTCACCCGGCCCGGTCCTCCTCGGGACAAGGCGGTGTGACGCGATCCCCGCGGGAGGTAAACTTAGCAAGAGGGAAATCCATTAAGCCCAAGAGTGCGTTGCACTTTTCAAGGCACCTGGGTGCATGAAAACTCCAGCGGACTCTCCTGGGAAAGAGACCATGCCCCCCGAGTCTCTTTCCAACCTCTCCTGGACCGCGGGCGTGAATCAGAGAGGTTTCGTTCCAGAGGTCTTGGAAAGGGATTTCCTACCCGCCCCGGACGGGACCACTGCGGAGTTCGTGATCCGCTGTGTGATCCCGTCCCTCTACCTGCTCATCATCACAGTGGGCTTGCTGGGTAACATCATGCTGGTGAAGATCTTCATCACCAACAGCGCCATGAGTCCCCAGCATCTTCGTCTCTAACCTGGCCGTTGGGGACGTGCTGCTGCTGATCACCTGCGTCCCTGTGGATGCTTCCTGCTACTTCTTTTTTTTTTTTTTAACATCGTTATTGGAGTATAATTGCTCTACAATGGTGTGTTAGTTTCTGCTTTATAATAAAGTGAATCAGTTATTCATATACATTATGTCCCCATATCCCTTCCCTCTTGCGTCTCCCTCCCTCCCACCCTCCCTATCCCACCCCTCTAGGTGGTCACAAACCACCGAGCTGATCTCCCTGTGCTATGCGGCTGGTTCCCACTAGCTATTTTACGTTTGGTAGTGTATATATGTCCATGCCACTCTCTCACTTTGTCACAGCTTACCCTTCCCCCTCCCCATATCCTTAAGTCCATTCTCTAGTAGGTCTGTCTTTATTCCCGTCTTACCCCTAGGTTTTTCATGACCTTTTTTTTTTTTTTTTTCCCTTAGATTCCATATATATGTGTTAGTATACGGTAACAAATCCCGCTACTTCTTTGACGAGTGGATGTTCAGAAAGGTGGGCTGCAAACTCATCCGGGTGATCCAGCTCACCTCCGTGGGGGTGTCCGTGTTCACTCTCACTGCCCTCAGCACCCACAGGTAAGGGCATAGGTAACTGTGGGTGGTCTAGAAAAGCAGTGAAGAGGGGCAGGGAGTGTACCTGGGGAGAGGAGGGAGAAAGGAAGGGCTGAGAGGAGGAGGGGAGAAGGAGAGAGACTGTATCTGGGAATCAGAGTAAAAGGAGTTAAAATTGACTGATGTGACGCTTGAAAAAAATATAAGAAAATCATTATTTTAAAAATAATTAAAATTGCATTAGAGGCTCCCCTCGGAAAGGTATTGAGGCTGGGGGCTGCTCCTCTCCCGTGGGCAATGAGACACATCTTTAGAGAACCTCAGAAGGAGACTTTATCTGCTTGTTATGTAGCTTGAAATATTATGAATTTTTAGAATATCAGACTAATTCAAATGTAAATAAGGAGAAGGTACAGGGTCATGGCATGGTTAATATCTGCTAGGTACCAGGCATTGTAATAGGTGTTCTATACAGTTTTTCTAATCACAAAACTTTGAGGGTGGTGTTTTTATCCCCACCTTACAGATGAAGAAAAAGATCTTAAGTGATTTTCCAAAGGATATCAGAGATGGGATAACAGTGCAGACTTGTCTGACTAAAATTGCTTTCTGCTGTATCTTGTTAACCTCCTAGGTATACTGTAACCTGAAATACTTTTAAAGACAGATATAAGTAATTTGAGGTTTATGTACAATTTTGCTCAGTTTGTATTTTTATTACCTTGCTTAATAGTCATGTGTAATTGAATGAGGTATAGAGGCTTGGATTGTTTAAGCCATTGCATCCTGGAGTGTGGTTCATTTACCACTACGATGGTGTTAGGTGGGAGGAGAGAAGACTGCATGAGGTCTTGACATTAAAGAAATTTGAACTGTAAAGACAGAATGTTATTCCATTTTCAGTTCTTTTCGTCCTTATGACTGAATTAGGGAGAAAATCCCAGTCTGGATTAGCCTCTAAGATTTCTTAATGTCCTTAAGAAAAAAAGTAGGAGACCCAGCCTCAGAAGCTCTAGAAGAGTATCCAGGTAAATTTTAATAATACTATTTTGTGAGCATTTTATATTTTATGGTTATTGTATATTATATCAATTTCAGTAGTAATAGATTTTTTGGGAATAAAAGTATTTAAATAAAAATATTCAGTATACAATGATACTTGTAGTACGTGTAGATTTAGAAAATACTTGTGAAGGAGGTAAGCAAATTACTGCAATTTGGGAAATGACAATGTAAAATATTTGCTTTTCTCTTCATGTCTTCTGTGCTAATAAGCAGTAGAATAACTTGTAGACAGAGAGACACCAAGGATCTTAGTTATTCCACACAGTACGTAACAGCCTGGGAATAATGGGGTGTTGGCACCACTCTTTTAGTAAGATCTCTCTCTCTCTTTTCCTTTCTCTTTTTAATTTTTCTTTCTTAAGAGAGTAATTTGAAATGTATTATCTGCCCAGGTACAGAGCCACTGTAAACCCCATGGGTATCCAGACATCAGGGGCAGTGCTGTGGACCTGTGTGAAGGCCGTGGGTATCTGGGTGGTCTCGGTGCTGTTGGCTGTTCCAGAAGCCGTGTTTTCCCAAGTGGCGCACATCGGTGGCTTGGATAATGGCAGCTTCACGGCGTGTATACCCTATCCTCAGACTGATGAATTACATCCAAAGATTCATTCAGTGCTCCTCTTCTCGGTCTACTTCCTTATACCACTTGTTATTATTAGTATTTATTATTATCATATTGCAAGGACTTAATTAAAAGTGCACATAATCTTCTGGGAGAATACAATGAACATTACCAAAAAACAGGTAAGCTTGGTAGGTGTGTGTGTTGGGGGCAAGCTGGGCAGAAGCATTAGGTGCTATTTTGAGTTCTATTTCATGGGCTTTCACTATCAGAAATGATTAGAACAGTCAGAAGGGCACTGGAACACGCACTAGCCTGAACTGGAAGGGATGTTGGGGGTTCTCTAATATGTGGCCATGTGTTAGCTCTAAAAGCCCACTGAGGTCCAGCTTATCTGACATCTGGGCCTAGGCTCATTTGAAATTAATGTCTCTGGTGGCTTTTCTTTATGTGCAAATGTTTATGCAAAGAAACACATAACAAACCAGAAAAGAATTTCACATTATAAGTATACATTTATTCAATTATTTTTTCTTCTCCCATTAGCTCACTAAAGATGACAGAAAGTCTGGGGGAAGGACGCATCAGGAAAGGACTGTAGGACACTGCTGGGGTCCGGGGATGAGGTTTGGCTAAGATGCCAAAATGAGAGACTGGGAACAGAGGGCAGCAGAGCAATAGTGAGAGTGATCAGAAGGTGGGCTGGTGCTGAAATAGGACTTGGTCTAATTCAACTTTATAGCTTTTCTGATAAATAAATATTACATACTAATTTTAAAACTATGACCTGCACCTTATGTACTTTTTCTTCTCTAAAGAATACATAGTACTAATGTAAGGTAAAACCAGTTGCGTTAAGATGGAAATACTGCAGTTATGGGACAGTTTCAAGTTGTACATTTGTGCATTCCTAGTGAGGAACTTCTTCCAAAGGGCTCTGTAGGTACGCGGAGTTGAATCACAGATGATTAAAATTTGATGGGCTGTAGCTGGAGGCACAGGCTGGGGCTTTGGGCACTAAATCTGGTTAAGGTTTTCCTGTGCAGATGGTGACCTCTATTTATTGATGTCCATAAACATCAGTGATCCACATCTGCTTTAAAGGCTTAAAAAATACCAGTCATTAAAGTAATTATTAGAAAAAGTAATATATTTATTACCTCAATACCTGGCATCATTGAAGCAAAAATGTCTGGGTCACAGGCTCACTGTACTTTTCCCTTTATATACAATCCTTTTATTCAGAGCCCTGTGATCCAATTTGTATCTCAGTTTGGGTATCTGAGTTTTTGCTTTGGTTTCTAGAGTTGAGCTCCTCTGACCTTCCCCACCTCCACTTTTTTGTTTTTCAGTGGTCTTAGTTCTGACTTTTGTGTGTGTGTATGTATGTGAATTTCCCTACTGGGACTTATAAACTCTGGCTGGGTAACTGGGCTTGACATCTGCCAAGAAGTAATCTCAATGCTAACAGCCTACCTATACATTTGAATCTCCAAGTATAGACTGCTGCGAAATTCTTGCACCTATGCTCCACCTGCTAGGGAGGACTGTGCTTAGTAATGTAAATTTCACATCCACCTCATTTATAAGGCCAAGTTGCCTAATTTATGCCACTGGGATACATCTGGAGTACCACATTCTGCTTCTTGAACTAGATTCCTTTTCACTTGCACCTTTGTTTACCGTCACCATTCACTACTACTTACTCCCCAGTGTCAGATCTGTTTCAATCCTAAACCTTTCCAGACTTCTCTGGTATATTCTAGTTAACTACCAATAGCTTTAGCTCAGAAAATATGTTGTCTACTATAAATATCTTAATAAATTATGTTTTCACTTTCATGCTGCCTTATTTAAATATTCAAACAAATTAGACATATCTGAGCTAAACTTTGGACTCTAGATGTTAGAAAATGATTTTTAGATTTAAAACGATTAATGTCCCATATTTGAATTTTGTCTATTTATCACAGTCCTGAAGACCTTCTTATAAAACAGTAAACATAGGAGGTGAATTTTATGAAAAGATAGAAAATGTTTTTATTTTTATTTTAAGGTTAGGCAGCTGAACATAGTAATGTTTATAGAAATGACAATTATGTCAGGTTATTTTGATTTATGGGAGTCAGGAGTTTAAATTAAATCTCAAGGTTTTTGGTTTTTTTTTTTGTGGGTAAGGGTCATGCCCTTTTTCAATAGATCAGTATTTCTTATTTAAAATAGTCTGATTTAAAAATTTTCTAAACTTGAATCTATTCTGTGGTTTATTAATTCAATGGATTTAATACAAACAAATGATTTATATTTATAGTGATCACAATAAGATGTTAAACAAAGGAAAAAGAGTTAAAAATAAGAAAATTTTCAAGATCACAGTTTTAACATGAAGACATACCCATTTATAAACTGTCAAATGTTTTAAAGTGAAATTAGTATAGTGACCAAAATAGGCTTCATCAAATTGTTAAAATCATTACTTTGACTAGGAAAATCCTTTTTGTGCTTTTGGATGCACTTGCATGTTAAGTTTTACATCTTTTGTACCATGATGTGTTTTAGAATGTGGCTGCCTCCGTTTTCATTTTAATCAGTGGGACTATTTCCTTATATTTGCAGATGGAAACACAGAAAGTCCTGGCCAAAATTGTGCTGGTCTTTGTGTGTTGCTTTGTCTTCTGCTGGTTTCCAAATCACATCCTTTACATGTATAGGTCTTTCAACTATAATGAGATTGACCCATCTCTAGGCCACATGATTGTCACCTTAGTGGCCCGGGTTCTGAGCTTTTGCAGTTCTTGTGTCAATCCATTTACTCTTCATCTGCTCAGTGAAAGCTTCAGGAGGCACTTCAATAGCCAGCTGTGTTGTGGAAGGAAGTCCTATCGAGAGAGATCAAGCATCTACCTACTCAGCTCCTCCGCAGTGCGTGTGACATCCCTGAAAAAAAATGCTAAGAACATGGTGACCAAATCTGTATTACTTAGTGGGCACAATGTGAAGTAGGAAATGGCACATGTGATTTTGTGCCATCACATTAGTGATTTTGGCCATTCAACTCACTACCTGAAAAGAACTTACTCTCGTATCTCTACTGAGTAAAGCAAAACTAAACAACGTTTTCTTTCTTACTATATCTCAGCTAATTCATTAAACAGTTTCATGATTGACTCAGAAAAGGCAAGTCAAACAGAGTTACCATTTTTCACTGAACAAGACTTTAAATGACATTAAAAATATATGTATTACTCACATTAAAAGTGATTCAAAAAGCAATATATGTGTATTGCTATATGCATATAAGTCAATATTGCTTCAATATTGAAGTTGTTCCTAGAGCCAACCTAGCACGTTTATCTTAAATTTGTTCTATTTGGGAGCATGAAATAAATTTCTTTATTGACTCAGTGATTCAATGAGTATAATATTCAAACTCCAAATATCTGAAATACAAGTCATATTTTCCTGGTGAATTTTATTCATAACTAGTGCCTGTATATATCTCCTTTGTTTGAATAAACTAATAGAAAATTCAAAAGGTGGAGCAAATCGTTTTATGATTAATCATAATTTATAGAAATAGTTTATATCTGTAACTTCTCAGTATGTGATTAAAATGTATGATGACATTTGTATTATGCATAGTGAAATAGATATCATCTGAATATGATCTGAATGTAAAATAGGTATCATATGTCGTAAACTGTAAAACTATGACTCAGAAATTGTCATGATCATCTTTGTATACATTGCTAAATCCCTGGATATTTGGGTCATTCTGTGTAGCTGTGATGAGATATATGTAATGCTGCTGAGTCCAACCATTTAATGAGTTCAACCATCCTTTTTTTGCAATAGCACCTGACAAGTGTATATAAAATCTACTTGGGAAGTTTACTCTGCGTAGTATCACAGTCATCTCTGAATAATTTTGGATTAAAATTTTTAAAAAAGGAACATTTAAAATATTTACGATGGTCTTTCAAAAAATACACAAGGTAATATGTTGCACTTATACAGTGTAACATTAGTAGCATTTGTCAAACATTAGTAGTAGTCCTAGTTCATCCACTATTACTCACCTAACAATTACATGGAAGGAAAGACTTAAACAAAACATGAATCCCTAATGTTTTCATGTCACCTGTAATTTGATGAATAAGTTATAGTTTATTAATATATTGTCAATATTTAATATTACATTAATGAGTCCTTATTTGCAATATTGCAAGATTTGGAATCCAAATAATTAACAAAACATTTTCCATTTTAATAAACATCAATTTTTATTAAAATTAAACAAAAAATAAAGAAACCTAAAGAGGATTCCACAGCCATGTGGGAGAGGTAGGATTTAAAAACCAGACACCATACCATGATGCATGCACCCATTATTCCATCATCTCTCAATTTCTTTCTTTCTCTATTGACTTTCTTCTAACTCTGATAGTTGTTCTTAACCTTTAGGAAAGTTGGAAAGCCACTCATCAGAGAGGTGTAAAATATCGCACACAAATTTTATATTGACTCTGGGTATTTTATAAATCTTTCAAGTCTCATCCATTAAAATCTAAAGAACCATGGGTTTCTGGGTGAGAATCCTTGGTCAATGCAGAACCATTCTCCTTGTTAATACTGTGATGGTAGAAATAGGTATATATGAAAAACTACAAGATACATGCATATCAGATTACATAACAATATTATTCTTTCAAGCTCTAAATTACCAGGACCTTATAGTTAAGATGTGCCTATATCCCTTTAGTTTCAGATATATGGAATACATATTATACAGTATATATTCACTATATGTATAAATATATACTATATTAGACTGTATATATGAATACATACACAATACATTGCATATGTATTTAGTTTCACATATGCTATATATATGAGAAACTAAAAGGACATACATACATCTTAACTATAAGGATACAATAATTTAAAGTTTAAGAGAATAACATTGACATATACTCTGATATCTGATTTGTTTTTTAAGAATGAAAAAATATTTATTTATAAAATATCTTAGAAAATTTTTATTTTATTAAAAAACATTAAAAATTTTTGTTAAAAATGTTTTTCTGTAATGATACTAATGGAGTAATAATGGCACCACAAATTTCAATTTTCCTTTTTTTTAAAAAAAGAATTTTAACAATAGCCACATATCTGATTACATAATGTTATCAATATTATCAAACTTTTGACTGCATTTTAGAATTTTCTTTCTGGTTACTATTTATATTAATGCTGAAAATCAGACTGTCTCTTAATGTTGAGCCCTGCTCTTTGGAGACATGCTCAATACTTAGAGCTCTCTTCATGAATTAAGCAGTTTGAGGATTATCTGTACAGACATTTTTGTGAATCTGACTGTTGCATTCTACAACTGGGTTCTAATTTTAATTCACTCACTAAACTTTTATGATTTCTCATTTTCAAGGAGTTCTGTGAATCGCACAATTTTTTCAAATATTTCCTTTCTTTGGAATAGAAACCTGAGAGTTACTATATTAGTATATATTCTATGATATATGATCATACTATATATAGCATGATGAAGTAAATATTTAATGTTTACTTTTATCATATATTTTCCAAGTCAAACAAAACTTCATGCCTTATACACACATACATGTACTCACACACGTGAGATTTGGTTCATATTAAAATTAGAGTTTTAACTTTGGCCTTGATCAGATCTTATGTATACTTAGCTTATTTATAGTTATTGTACATATATTGTGAAATATTTCTATTTATTTCTGGACATTTAAATTTTTTATTGTTATTATTATTAAGGAATGAAGTTAGAGGACATAAGCTTCAAATTTATTATCTATGAAATCATACAACAGAAACAAATCAAACCGATTATTAGCCAGAAATGGAACAAAAATGCCAGATTCCAAATCTGTTTAAAAATGTAGGGTGAAATAGATCTTTAAAAAACACAATCAATGAATTGATTTATATAATTTCATCTAGTAGTATTGTAATTCATGGAAGTATTAGGAAAAAAGCTATGTCTAATGTGGTAATATCTGCCATAATGGAGGGAAATTTCTCACCAAATTATTATTTTTAACGTAGATATAGCCTACGTCTTTTTCTCTGAATCTCCTCTTTAAGCCTAGAGTAGTTCAAAAGAGATAAAAAAATATATAGTATCTTTGAAATGCTTGGGACTAGAGAATGTCTCCCCTTAATTGTTTTGTCTGTAAAATGGGTTAACAACGTTGTAAGGGTCAATTTAGATAATGCATGTAAAGTACTCACATGGTGCCTGGCATAACAGTACATGTTCAGGAAATATAGTTTCTATCATCATGTTTTAAAGTCATCTTTCCGCATGTAGTAAAATAATAATAAAATTTGTTAAACATTTACTATGTGGCAGATCTTGTAGTATATCCTTTGCAGGAATGCCTCATGTCAGCTCATAAGGAAGGCATGATTCTGGTTCCCATTCTATGGGTGAAGGAACTGAGGATTAGTAAGCAGATAAGTAAAGGATGGAAGAGCTTGGTGTTGAACTCTCATCTATCTAACTTTAAATTTGTGTAATTTATCTATAGTCAATACTGTCAGGAAACTGGAAATCAGATAATTCACCGGAAGAAGAAATAAGCATGCAAATTTTCCTCCCTGGAACGTAGAGCTTCCCTGACAATAAAGGACAAAAAAGAATAGTTCTCTGAGCTTACCTTTCTCATTCTGGGGTAAGGATAATAGCTTAAATTCTGGTCGCCCATGTGAATACTTTTACAGAAATAAATTTCATATATAACAACGTGGGAACATAGTTTCTGCCCCCGCATTTCTTTCTCCGTTTTGTGCATGTTATACAAAAAAGGGAGAAGAGAAATAATAAAAATTAATGGAACACCTTTTGATACCAAAACATATATTTTATTGGACTATTTGCTTGTTAGAATATATCTTAAATGTTTATAATTCTATAGAGGTGTAAAATAGTTAGTGGATTTTGAACAAGTACAATTTTCCACTTACTCATATTTTATTACTGTCTTCATTGCACACTGAGGAACTATTTCCACTAAGTTTCTGAGAAATGAAATGCATGTGCATTTCAACTTCAAATAAATTAGCATGTATGCATGTTTTCCTTAGACTTTTTTGAACAAGGAGCAAGGTGTGAGTGAATAGATATGAGCAAGGTGTGCCCAGTTATAGTGCAGAAAGCCATTTTTGTAATGTTATAACAGAATAAAATAAGAGTGCTAAAGAAAGTCCGATTATAACTGTATCTTTAATGGTTATTGGAGGAAACCTTACTTATATACTGTGGGTACAGCATTTTACACCATTTCATTTTCTAAATTATTTTACCAAGTTACTTTAAGAGCTCTATTTTTTTCCATATGTTGTGTCTTCCTAAAATTTCAAGCAGGAAATTTTCTTATACACAAAGCCAAGTCTTAATCTGTTGTGGGTAATTTGTACTTGAAGTAGTGTACAGCAAAATTTAACCAGGATTTTATTTCTGGGAACTAATTCTCCTCTTGGGCAATAAACAGATAATAATTATCCATTATTACTCATTGTAGAAGAATAATATAAATGTAACCCACTTAGGGACCCAAAAAGTATTTTACAAAATATTTAGTGGTACTTAACAGAATTAGTTGAAATGGGAAACCTGTAATCATTTGAGGTATTTTGGCATTGTAGATAATCAAATCTGAAAATCAAGCACTTAAATGTTCAAATTGTTGTTTGCATATGTTGCAAAAATTTAATGGTAAACATGAGTCTAGGCTTAAAATTTCTAATTTTCTTATGAATTTTATCTATTTGCTTTGAGTGTGTGGTATTCTGCTGCATTCTTCAAACCAAGAAGTGTAAGCCCTCATCAGTATGATCCTTTTTTTCCCCATTTTGCATGTTTCTTTACGTGCGTGTGTGAAAGAAAGGAGAGTATAAAAAAGCATGGTGTTATGAGAGTGAAGAAGTAGGAGGAAAAAACCCACAAATTATTTTAGTATTACTGCTTTCTCCATTAGACTTACTCATCCACATAAGTTCATGGTTTTCAATGGCTAAAACTTCTCCACCTCAAAGCAGGAAGAATTTTGTCAAACAAATATGTGGTATATTGCAGATACTAAATAAAATTCAATAGGAAATTGAATTTAGTGTAGACTTCTAACTTACTTTAAAAACATAAATTTACCCAAATAGCCAGTTACGAAGAGCAGTGTTATTTCTGCTTATGTGTTTAATCAAATAAATCTCTTGGAATCAGTAAGGACCATGTAAAAGTGCATGCTGAATTTCAGGAGTACTTGATCTCCCTGCATTTGTTTTGTATTTCAGCCTAGGCTATAATAAGCTGTCTAGAGTATTTAAAAATTAGAACTTGTTTCTCCTCTCCAGGCAATTTGCCAAGAAGCATATTAATGAAATGTATCGTGTTTTAAATAGAATGATTTGGAATACCTCACTGCACAGGACAAGAGAATACATTTTCTTTAGGATAATTTATTATAAGTGAACGAAATCAAGACATAGAAAATAAAGATAAATGTTTGAACACTTCTAATGCTTTTTAGTTCATTTTATATTGACCTCAGATTTAGAATACCATATTGACTTCTCTTTAATTAATAAAATATTACTTAATAAACTCAGGGTGCGAAGTTACACATATGAAGACAAAAATCACAAAGTTCTGGAGTCAAGTTCTACAGTCTTCTTAGAACACTGTTCTGGTGTCAAGTAGGGAAATTTCTATTTAAATTATCTAATAACTATATTCTTTCCTTTATTAATATTTCCTTAAATCATTCAAAATCTAAATATCACTATATATACAATTTTCTGTTAAGGTAATTGTATAATTTTTCAGTTAAAACTAAAATCCTGCTAAATATATATATATATTTTACATCTTTATTGGAGTATAATTGCTTTACAATGGTGTGTTAATTTCTGCTTTATAACAAAGTGAATCAGTTATACATATACATATGTTCCCATATCTCTTCCCTCTTGCGTCTCCCTCCCACCCTCCCTATCCCACCCCTCTAGGTGGTCACAAAACACTGAGCTGATCTCCCTGTGCTATGCGACGGCTTCCCACTAGCTATCTACCTTACGTTTGGTAGTGTATATAGGTCCATGCCTCTCTCTTGCTTTGTCACAGCTTACCCTTCCCCCTCCCCATATCCTCAAGTCGGTTCTCTAGTAGGTCTGTGTCTATATTCCTGTCTTACCCCTAGGTTCTTCATGACATTTTTTCCCCTTAAATTCCATATATATGTGTTAGCATACGGTATTTGTCTCTCTCTTTCTGACTTACTTCACTCTGTATGACAGACTCTAGATCTATTCACCTCATTACAAATAGCTCAATTTCGTTTCTTTATATGGCTGAGTAATATTCCATTGTATATATGTGCCACATCTTCTTTATCCATTCATCCGATGATGGACACTTAGGTTGTTTCCATCTCCAGGCGACTGCAAATAGAGCTGCAATGAACATTTTGGTACATGACTCTTTTTGAATGACGGTTTTCTCAGGGTATATGCCCAGTAGTGGGATTGCTGGATCATATGGTAGTTCTATTTGTAGTTTTTTAAGGAACCTCCATACTGTTCTCCACAGTGGCTATATCAATTTACATTACCACCAGCAGTGCAAGAGGGTTCCCTCTTCTCCACACCCTATCCAGCATTTATTGTTTCTAGATTTTTTGATGATGGCCATTCTGACTGGTGTGAGATGATATCTCATTGTAGTTTTGATTTGCATTTCTCTAATGGTTAATGATGATATTGAGCATTCTTTCATGTGTTTCTTTGCAATCTGTATATCTTCTTTGGAAAAATGTCTATTTAGGTGTTCTGCCCATTTTTGGATTGGGTTGTTTGGTTTTTTGTTATTGAGCTGCATGAGCTGCTTATAAATTTTGGAGATTAATCCTTTGTCAGTTGCTTCATTTGCAAATATTTTCTCCCATTCTAAGTGTTGTCTTTTGGTCTTGTTTATGGTTTCTGTTGCTGTGCAAAAGCTTTGAAGTTTCATTACGTCTCATTTGTTTATTTTTACTTCCATTTCTCTAGGAGGTGGGTCAAAAAGGATCTTGCTGTGATTTATGTCATAGAGTGTTCTGTCTATGTTTTCCTCTAAGAGTTTGACAGTTTCTGGCCTTACATTTAGGTCTTTAATCCACTTTGAGCTTATTTTTGTGTATGGTGTTAGGGAGTGATCTAATCTCACACTTTTACATGTACCTGTCCAGTTTTCGCAGCAACACTTATTGAAGAAGCTGCCCTTTCTCCACTGTACATTCCTGCCTCCTTTATCAAAGATAAGGTGACCATATGTGCTTGGGTTTATCTCTGAGCTTTCTATCCTGTTCCATTGATCTATATTTCTGTTTTTGTGCCAGTACCATACTGTCTTGATTACTGTAGCTATGTAGCATAGTCTGAAGTCAGGGAGCCTGATTCCTCCAGCTCCATTTTTCGTTCTCAAGATTGCTTTGGCTATTCAGGGTCTTTTGTGTTTCTATACAAATTGTGAAAGTTTTTGTTCTAGTTCTGTGAAAAATGCCAGTGGTAGTTTGATAGGGATTGCATTGAATCTGCAGATTGCTTTGGGTAGCAGAGTCATTTTCACAATGTTGATTCTTCCAATCCAAGAACATGGTATATCTCTCCATCTATTTATATCATCTTTAATTTCTTTCATCAGTGTCTTATAATTTTCTGCATACAGGTCTTTTGTCTCCTTAGGTAGGTTTATTCCTAGATATTTTATTCTTTTTCTTGCAATGGTAAATGGGAGTGTGTTCTTGAATTCATTTTCAGATTTTTCATCCTTAGTGTATAGGAATGCAAGAAATTTCTGTGCATTAATTTTGTATCCTGCTACTTTACCAAATTCATTGATTAGCTCTAGTAGTTTTCTGTTAGCATCTTTAGGATTCTGTATGTATAGTATCATGTCATCTGCAAACAGTGACAGCTTTACTTCTTTTCTGATTTGGATTCCTTTTATTTCCTTTTCTTCTCTGATTGCTGTGGCTAAAGCTTCCAAAACTATGTTGAATAAGAGTGAGGAGAGTGGGCAACCTTGTCCTTTTCCTGACCTTAGTGGAAATGCTTTCACTTTTTAACCATTGAGGACGATGTTGGCTGTGGGTTTGTCATATATGGCCTTTATTATGTTGAGGAAAGTTCCCTCTATGCCTACATTCTGCAGGGTTTTTATCATAAATGGGTGTTGAATTTTGTTGAAAGCTTTCTCTGCATCTATTGAGATGAGCATATGGTTTTTCTCCTTTAATTTGTTAATATGGTGTATCACGTTGATTGATTTGCGTATATTGAAGAATCCTTGCATTCCTGGAATAAACTCCACTTGATCATGGTGTATGATTCTTTTAATGTGCTGTTGGATTCTGTTTGCTAGTATTTTGTTGAGGATTTTTGCATCTATGTTCATCAGTGATATTGGCCTGTAGTTTTCTTTCTTTGTGACATCCTTGGCTGGTTTTGGTAACAGGGTGATGGTGGCCTCGTAGAATGAGTTTGGGAGTGTTCCTCCTTCTGCTATATTTTGGAAGAGTTTGAGAAGGATAGGTGTTAGCTATTCTCTAAATGTTTGATAGAATTCGCCTGTGAAGCCATCTGGTCCTGGGCTTTTGTTGGTTGGAAGATTTTTGATCACAGTCTCAATTTCAGTGCTTGAGATTGGTCTGTTCATATTTTCTATTTCTTCCTGATTCAGTCTTGGCAGTTGTGCATTTCTAAGAATTTGTCCATTTCTTCCAGGTTGTCCATTTTATTGGCATAGAGTTGCTTATAGTAATCTCTCATGATCTTTTGTATTTCTGCAGTGTCAGTAGTTACTTCTCCTTTTTCATTTCTAATTCTATTGATTTGAGTATTTTCCCTTTTTTTCTTGATGAGTCTGGCTAACGGTTTATCAATTTTGTTTATCTTCTCAAAGAACCAGCTTTTAGTTTTATTGATCTTTGCTATCATGTCCTTCATTTCTTTTTCATTTATTTCTGATCTGATTTTTATGATTTCTTTCCTTCTGCTAACCTTGGGGGTTTTTTGTTCTTTCTCTAATTGCTTTAGGTGCAGGGTTAGGTTGTTTATTTGAGATGTTTCCTGTTTCTTAAGGTAGGATTGAACTGCTATAAACTTCCCTCTTAGAACTGCTTTTGCTGCATCCCATAGATTTTGGGTCGTCGTGTCTCTATTGTCATTTGTTTCTAGGTATTTTTTGATTTCCTCTTTGATTTCTTCTGATCACTTCGTTATTAAGTAGTGTATTGTTTAGCCTCCATGTGTTTGTATTTTTTAGAGATCTTCCTTAAATTGATATCTAGTCTCACAGCGTTGTGGTCGGAAAAGATACTTGATACAATTTCAATTTCCTTGAATTTACCAAGGCTTGATTTGTGACCCAAGATATGATCTACCCTGGAGAATGTTCCATGAGCACTTGAGAAAAATGTGTATTCTGTTGTTTTTGGATGGAATGTCCTATAAATATCAATTAAGTGCATCTTGTTTAATGTATCATTTAAAGCTTGTGTCTCCTTGTTTATTTTCATTTTGGATGATCTGTCCATTGGTGAAAGTGGAGTGTTAAAGTTCCTTACTATGAATGTGTTACTGTTGATTTCCCCTTTATGGCTCTTAGTATTTGCCTTATGTATTGAGGTGCTCCTACGTTGGGTGCACAAATATTTACAATTGTTATATCTTCTTCTTGGATTGGTCCCTTGATAAATATGTAGTGTCCTTCTTTGTCTCTTCTAATAGTCTTTATTTTAAAGTCTATTTTGTGTGATATGAGAATTGCTACTCCAGCTTTCTTTTGGTTTCCATTTGCATGAAATATCTTTTTCCATCCCCTCATTTTCAGTCTGTATGTGTCTCTAGATCTGAAGTGGGTCTCTTGTAGACAGCAAATATATGGGTCTTGTTTTTGTATCCATTCAGCCAATCTGTGCCTTTTGGTGGGAGCATTTAGTCCATTTACATTTAAGGTAATTATCGATATGTATGTTCCCATTCCCATTTTCTTAATTGCTTGGGGTTCATTATTGTAGGTCTTTTCCTTCTCTTGTGTTTCTTGCCTAGAGAAGTTCCTTTAGCAGTTTTGTAAAGCTGGTTTGGTAGTGCTGAACTCTCTCAGCTTTTGCTTGTCTGTAAAGGTTTTAATTTCTCCATCAAATCTGAATGAGATCCTTGCTGGGCAGAGTAATCTTGGTTGCAGGTTTTTCTCCTTCATCACTTTAAATATGTCCTGCAAGTCCCTTCTGGCTTGCAGAGTTTCTGCTGAAAGATCAGCGGTTAACCTTATGGGGATTCCCTTGTGTGTTATTTGTTGTTTTTCCCTTGCTGCTTTTAATATGTTTTCTTTGTATTTAATTTTTGACAGTTTGATTAATATGTGTCTTGGCATATTTCTCCTTGGATTTATCCTGTATGGGACTCTCTGTGCTTCCTGGACTTGATTAACTATTTCCTTTCCCATATTAGGGAAGTTTTCAACTATAATCTCTTCAAATATTTTCTCTGTCCCTTTCTTTTTCTCTTCTTCTTCTGGAACCCCTATAATTCGAATGTTGGTGCATTTGATGTTGTCCCAGAGGTTTCTGAGACTGTCCTCAGTTCTTTTCATTCTTTTTTCTTTATTCTGCTCTGCAGTAGTTATTTCCACTATTTTGTCTTCCAGGTCACTTATCCGTTCTTCTGCCTCAGTTATTCTGCTACTGATCCCTTCTAGAGTATTTTTAATTTCATTTATTTTGTTGTTCATCTTTGCTTGTTTCCTCTTTAGTCTTTCTAGGTCCTCATTAAATGTTTCTTGCAAGATTTTGGATCATCTTTACTATCATTATTCTGAATTGTTTTTCAGGTAGACTGCCTATTTCCTCTTCATTTGTTAGGTCTGGTGGGTTTTTATCTTGCTCCTTCATCTGCTGTGTGTTTTTCTGTCTTCTCATTTTCCTTATCTTACTGTGTTTGGGGTCTCCTTTTTGCAGGCTGCAGGTTCGTAGTTCCCGTTGTTTTTGGTGTCTGTCCTCAGTGGCTAAGGTTGGTTCAGTGGGTTGTGTAGGCTTCCTGGTGTAGGGGAGTAGTGCCTGTGTTTTGGTGGATGAGGCTGGATCTTGTCTTTCTGGTGGGCAGGTCCACGTCTGGTGGTGTGTTTTGGAGTGTCTGTGGACTTATTATGATTTTAGGCAGCCTCTCTGCTAATGGGTGGGGCTGTGTTCCTGTCTTGCTAGTTGCTTGGCATAGGATGTCCAGCACTGTAGCTTGCTGGTCGCTGAGTGAAGCTGGATGCTGGTGTTGAGATGGAGATCTCTGGGAGATTTTCGCCATTTGATATTATGTGGAGCTGGGAGGTCTCTTGTGGACCAGTGTCCTGAAGTTGGCTCTCCCTCCTCAGAGGCACAGCACAGACTACTGGCTGCTGCACCAAGAGCCTTGAATCCACACGGCTCAGAATAAAAGGAAGAAAAAGTAGAAAGAAAGAATTAGTAGAAGTAGAAAGAGAGAAAGAAGGAAAGAAAGGAGGGAGGGAGGAAGGAAGGAAGGAAGGAGGGAAGGAAGGAAAAATAGAAACGAGATAAAGTAAAATAAAATAAGGATAAAATATAATAAAGTTATTAAAATAAAAAAATAATTATTAAGAGAAAAAAAGAAAAGAAATTAAAAAACAACAACAAAAAAAAAACGGACGGATAGAACCCTAGAACAAATGGTGGAAGCAAAGCTAACAGACAAAATCTCACACAGAAGCATACACATACACACTCACAAAAAGAGGAAAAGGGAACAAAAAATATATATCGTTGTTCCCAAAGTCCACCTCCTCAATTTGGGATGATTCGTTGTCTGTTCATGTATTCCACAGATGCAGGGTACATCAAGTTGATTGTGGAGCTTTAATCTGCTGCTTCTGAGGCTGCTGGGAGGGATTTCCCTTTCTTTTCTTTGTTCTCACAGCTCCCAGGGGCTCAGCTGTGGATTTGGCCCCGCCTCTGCGTGTAGGTCGCCGGAGGGCGTCTGTTCTTCCCTCAGACAGGATGGCGTTAAAGGAGCCGCTGATTCGGGGGCTCCGCCTCACTCAGGCCGGGGGGGGGGGGGGGGGGAGGGAGGGGCACGGAGTGCGGGGCAGCCTGCGGAGGCAGAGGCCGGCATGACGTTGCACCAGCCTGAGGCGCGCCGTGCGTTCTCCCGGAGGAGTTGTCCCTGGATCCAGTGACCCTGGCAGTGGCGGGCTGGACAGACTCCCCGGAAGGGGGGTGTGGAGAGTGACCTGTGCTCGCACACAGGCTTCTTGGTGGCGGCAGCAGCAGCCTTAGCGTCTCATGCTCGTCTCTGGGGTCCGTGCTTTTAGCCGCGGCTCGCGCCTGTCTCTGGAGTTCCTTTAAGCAGCGCTCTTAATCCCCTCTCCTCGCGCACCAGGAAACAAAGAGGTAAGAAAAAGTCTCTTGCCTCTTCGGCAGGTCCAGACTTTTCCCCGGACTCCTTCCTGGCTGGCCGTGGCGCACTAACCCCATGCAGGATGTGTTCCCGCCGCCAACCCCAGTCCTCTCCCGGCGCTCCGACCGAAGCCCGGGCCTCAGCTCCCAGCCCCGCCTGCCCCGGCGGGTGAGCAGACAAGCCTCTCGGGCTGGTGAGTGCCGGTCGGCCCTGATTCTCTGTGCGGGAATCTCTCCGCTTTGCCCTCCACACCCCTGTGGCTGCGCTCTCCGCTGCAGCTCCGAAGCTTTCCCCCTCTGCCACCCGCAGTCTCCGCCGGTGAAGGGGCTTCCTAGTGAATGGAAACCTTTCCTCCTTCACAGCTCCCTCCCACTGGGGCAGGTCCCGTCCCTATCCTTTTGTCTCTGTTTATTCTTTTGCCCTACCCAGGTACATGGGGGGTTTCTTGCCTTTTGGGAGGTCTGAGGTCTTCTGCCAGCGTTCAGTAGGTGTTCTGTAGGAGTTGTTCCACGTGTAGATGTATTTCTGGTGTATCTGTGGGGAGGAAGGTGATCTCCGCGTCTTACTCTTCCGCCATCTTCCTGGAAGCCTGCTGCTAAATATTTTTGAGGAATATTTTATTTCCTCTCTGAAATAATTCAAAATACCAAACTAGCAATCAAGTCACAGATGAACCAGTTTCACTACCCTCAAGTCCACCTGCCTCTCAGCTTCAAATATAAAGTACATTTTTCTTTTGTTAGAAAAGAATGAAGTTTTTGAAGTTTACAAAGTGGTATTTATTCCATTTTAATGACATACCATCCTATCCCAGAATTATTTAGGGCATTAGTGTGATTGTTTCAATCAGAATCTGCTGTTTAGATTTCTAAGGTGCATATTAGGACAATTTGCCTATGATTTTGAGCCCTTGGCTCAAAGTAGGAAGCTATTCTTTTCTTCTGTGTTATGTTTTTCATATTGATGGGGGTAGATGAATGCCAACTTGAAGTATTCGTTCGGAAAAATAATACTATAAGTAAAAAACTCATATAGTGATCGTTAGAATTTTAAACACCTGATTTTAAGATGTTTGCTGTTACTATTAGTTGATATTCATTCTATTGTTTGAAACTTTAAAGAATTAGATGTCATGATAAAGGATATTATGGTAATTTTCTTTAAATTTTGAGTTATGATTTGGCAACATACAGATTGTGGGAATGTGCAGAATTGGGGAATTAATAATTCCATTTGATATATTAGTATGACTGTTCACTGTTATTTTAAAGGGATAATAAATTTAATGCAAGTTAAATTAGAATCAGTTCTAACGCGAGTGTTTTTTTTCCTTTCTATCTCAGTCAATGACATAATTGAATAAATAATCTTGGATTTATTTTGAACCTTGTGCTTTTAGTGAGTGAATTTTCACTGAGGGACTGGCCAGAGATTATTGATTGCAATTATTGTATCTCTTTAAGTATGTGTGATTACTTTTTATATTCTTTGACTTAATAAACAAAAGAAGTCAGTGCCTCATGAATAAATTTATTTTTATTATAATAGCATTTGTTCATAAAACTCAATTGTGAGCAGTATTGTCCAAGAGAAAACACATTAAAAAAAGTATAAAATATATAGCTGCTTACAAAGAGGAGGATGTCATATGTCAGAAACTTGAAATCTATAAGGGTTACAGAGAAATTAAAAAAAGTTGAAGTTGTTATTTCAGACAAAAATACTTTGTAAAAAACTTGGGTTTAATTTCAACTGTGTATTCTAAGAAAAGAGAAAATCTTGCCCTCTCAGTATACTTGTTGAGAGTTTTTGCTTCAAAGTTCAAGATGTGAGAAGTCTTTTTGGCTTTAACAGTTTAATTGGTTGGTGCATCATGATGTCTGGTATTTAAATTACTTGCATGGTTTTCTGTTGCAGTAATTGAGTTTTGTACCGATTGAAACCACCATTAGAGGAAGTGTTTCTGGGCACATACTCTTCAGAACTGTATTATAAGATTTAATGCATATTAGTATCTCAACCCCTCCTAATAGAAAGACTGCAAAAGTGGTGACAAATGAGAGGGTCTTAACTCAAATTTTCATAAAGTAATGCATTGCAAAGTGAGAGATGGGTCTGGAATCTTGAAGCAAAAATTGCTGCACTTGATTAATCTTTAAAGGGTATTTTTCATTCCTTTTTGCACATGTATTTTACGGTTGGATAGCATTCTTGTCCACTAGAAACATACAAACCAATGGTATTTCAACAGAGTGCCAAACATCTGGATGGAAAATGAAACTTCCACACAATCACCTTACTGTTTCTTATTATTTGGTGTTTAGATGAAATATCTATATGATTATGTCAATCTTTCATCTTGTTGCAATATTTTAGTGTTGTTACAGCTTAAACTCTTGTAGTAGATCTTAGTGGCTAGGTTAACTATAAATAAATTATTTCGTTAGTATAAGTTTCTTATGTTTTTCTTAAATTGAGTCAGTTACCTCAAAGTGTATGAAATCAATATTTTTCTTAATGTTTCCACCTACTTTTTAGTCATGATGAAAGAAAAATTATTCTTTCATAGTTTCTTTATCTAAACAAATGAGAATTTTGTCCTGAGCTCTTAGCAACAATAATAACCACTGCAAATATTCAGTGAAAGCCTCTGTGGATTTGCTTATTAGATATAGAAAGTAGGAGACAATAACTAGGTCAGGTGTAGCAAAAGATTTGCCTTCTTACATATAATTTCTTATGAAAAGGTAGATATTGGCTTTTTTTAGCCAAAAATATTCTAGAGTAAGACAAAAATCAGAAATATAATTAATGGGAGCTTATTTTACTGGGCATTTATCAGAGAAACAGAGTCAAAATGTTTCATGATAGCTTTTATGTATTTCAGAGAGCATTCTCTGTGTCGATATGGACTATTTAGACATCTTCAATGCATTCTTTTATGAAGGTTCCAGAAAACTTTAAAAACTGCTCTTTAATGTTGCAGTCAATAAATTATTTCATAGGATGCCCCAGAACTTGTGAAACAAATCAAGGGGACATTGTTTATTACTTTGTAGAAGACTTTGAAGAGGAACCTAGACTTCAGTTGAATCGGCCCACTAAACTAGAGATGCGGTGGGTAAGGGTTTGATTTGGAAGTGGCTGTCAACAGTTGGTGCATTAAGGGGATTCTGATTAATGAGGACTCACCATCAGTCATTAGTAAGAGAGCAGAGATAGGAATAAATTCTTTTGGTAGAGTGGGTATGTTTAAGATCAAATACAGAATCGTTTAAAGTCCCAAAGCTATGCTGAAGTGTGGTACAGTGTCCTGGGATAAACAGTTTAACTCTTGGGTGTAAGAAAAGGAAGAGTTCCAAAAAGGATGAGAAAAATAAAAGAGAAGAAAAGGGGAGGGCTTTTTGAATCACTGTAAGGCTCATTTTCAAGTTTTAGCTCGGAGACTGATTTGTCCAAGAGCAAGGGACATAGGTTCTGGACGGGCCTTAAAGAGGGCAACAGCTATGGTCGAGACCTGCAGATCACACTGTCTGCATGAATATTTCAAAGTCATCTCAAATGAATATGTCTGCATCTAATTCATCATTCCTAAACTTGATCCCTCCTTCTTCTGCATTTCAGCAAATATCATGACTTCCACACTTTACTGAAGGGAGATAAACCCAGGAGTGTCTTAATTCTTTCTTTGCCCCTCCACATCAGCAAAACCTGTTGATTCTACTTCCAAAATATATCTTGAGTCTTTCACTATCTCTCCATTTCAATTGTTACCACATGCTCTAAGCTACCCTCCTCTTTTGCCTAGATTAATGCAGTAAATGCTTAACTAATCTCCGTGTTTCACTCTAGTTCACATTAAAGGCATTCTCCACGCTGCAAACAGAAATCATGGTAAACTTAAATTAGGCCATGTCACACCTTTGTTTCCCAATAGACTTAGAATAAAATAAAAAGTACTTGCTTAGACCCCATAATCTGGTCGCTGACTACCATTTCAAATTCACCTCCCGCTTAGCTCACTGAACTTCAGCCTCACTGGCTCTCTTTTTTGTTCCTCTAGCACACAGGCAGCTTCCCACTTCAATGTCTTTGCACTTGTGCCTTTTGACTAGAAGTCTCTTTTCTCAGATATTCGCATGGCTGACTCTTGCCAGAGAGGTTGTCTGTCACCAAACAATTCATAGAGGCCACTATCAGATCATTTCATTCCATTACCTTGTCCTGATTTATTTTCCTACGGTATTTATCTTGTTTCTTTTTTTACTCACTTGTATGGTCCTTTTCCTTCATCTTAAATAAAAGTCCTATAAGAGCAGGCACTTGTCTGTGTTAATGTGTACCATATCCTCAGGGCTTAAAACAGTTCCTGGAATATAGTTTAATGTAGTTGGTGCTCACCAAGTAACTACAGACTGAATAAATGAAGAGTTGAATGGTGCTGGGCTGGGAGATAAAGAGGGTCCCTGGAAATAAAGAATGGAAGCATTTTGTACAACGCCTCAAGGGATCATCCTGTAGTTCTCTTTCTTACTGAACTAAATGGAAACCTTCTTTCAAACAGGAATTCGAAGACAATTGATCCAACTCTATGAAGTATTGGGTTCATCATAATGTTATACTCTATATCCTCTGCACTACTATGCAGCCATAAACATGGCTTTCCTCACGTCAGGCAAAGCTTGGAGTGTCTGACAAAGTATCATTTGGATGATACCTTTCAGGGGAAATGCCAAGGGCATAAAGCATAATTGAACCCTTTTTTCTGAAAGCTTCATGAGATACTCATACCTTTAGATTTGCCTTATTTTAAAATGTCCAGTAGTTTGAAATGAGAAGAAAGCTCACAGTTGGTCATCAGGAAACAACTTTTAGGGTACCCTGAGAACTCTTACAGGTTAAAGCAGCCACTTTATGGCTGTGGGATCATGATTCTACTATAGCTGGGAGGTAATCCACTGACTTCCATTATTATCTGCATGAAAATTTACTTCCGTTTTTAGGGATTTATAACTAAAACCTGACTGCATTCTGTTCTTTTTGAAGGTTCCACTAAGTGAAAAAAATGAAAGAAAGGGTCATTGTATAATATAATCTTAGATAGTATTCTTAATACTATAAGTAGTACAGATAAATGGTTTTCTAATACAACGTGTAAAATTCATGAAATATCTGTCAAATATTTTCCAATTTAAATGATTATGGTTGGATATAATTGACTGGTTAGGATGAAAAAGCCAGAGACTTTGGGTGAGCTGTGGGCATTTGCTGTTGTGAGTGTCTGCTTTTCTGATCTAGTTCTTGTATTGAAAATTCTGAACTCCTGAATGCTATAAATTCCATACTTTGTATGATTTACCACCCTCTCGCCCCTCCAGATTTGGTTCTCTTATCCATTGGGATGCAAGTTGCCTAAAAAGGCTGAGGTGTAATGTAGTAAAAGCACTGAGAAAGGCTAGACTTATAATTCTTGTTTTTTTTCTCCAGCTGGGTGCCAGATGTTTTCTTGATTGAGAGAGACTGTTTCATTGACTTATATTTTCATTGAAAATATAGGTGTGGATAAACATGGCTGGTCTTTTTTTTTTCACTCTATGGTTAGTAACAAAAATGAAAATAAAGTTGCCCAGGATGTATTTTACATTGGTGAAACACTAGTAAGCGGGAAAAATAATCAAACTTGGGACAAATGTGAAGTCTAACACATCAGGATGACCAGGTACTATACTTTGCTGGTCCAATGTAGGTTCTAATCCTATTCTTATCTCTAACTTTTGCATGGTAAAATGGCATTTAAACTGTAACTTTGATGAGCAATTTCAAGTATGGTGGTTTCTTACAGGTTTATTGCATTAACTTCTGAACAACCGTAGATCACTAGAATCATAATCTGTGCCAAAGCTTTATCTGCTGTAAGATGACTTCAAAACCACTAGTAAGAGAACTGTGATATCTCATCTTTAAAATCTCCATGAGAAACACTGCACAGCTTTCTTGGTAATGTATAGAAGTGTACAACTTCAGTGTCAGAATATTTTTCTCAGTAGTCTACCCTTCCTTTTCTTTTGTTATGGTTCAATTAGAGATGAAATAACTTTTTTGGCATCCTCAAGTTTAAGTTTCCCAACACAGCATTTTTGCACTTTATTGTGATAACTACTCAGCAGACCCAAATAGTAAAGAAGATGTGTATAAACCATATATATATTGTTTTTTTAATATTTATTTATTTGGCTGTGCCAGGCCTTAATTGTGGCATGCGGGATCTTTTTAGTTGCAGCATGTGGGATCTTAGTTGCAGCATGCAGGACTTAGTTCCCTGACCAGGGATCGAACCTGGGCCCCCTGCATTGGGAGCACAGAGTCTTAACCACTGGACCACAAGGGAAGTCCCACCTTCAACTATATTGATTGGATTACAGTTCTTAGACCTGTTTTTTCTTCATAAAACAGCATAAAATTTTATTTGAACAAATGTTTATGTAGCATCACTATGTAATGGGTGCCCTGTTAGATCCTGGGTATACAGTGTAAATAAAGCAGACATGGTCAGAGAAATCTTAATTGTCAGGAACGGACACTAGCTAACTCGAACAGAAGGAAAATCTTGGGGAAGAATATTAAGAATTCCCCAAATTCAGGGAAACTGGAAAGTTAGGCAAGAAACATTAGCAAAAGCAAATATTTATGCGGGATGGTCAGGTAGCTAAAGTGGGCCTTATGGGTATTGTTGAGTCTTATAGGTAAGTGTGGGAAAGACACAAGAGCAAAGAAAACAAAACAAAAAAAATCAATATATGGTTATAATATGATGCTGGTGCTGTTAGAGAAATAGAGGGCTGAGACAGAGAACAACAGTGTGTGGGTGGGGATGAGAAATGACCTTAAGCTGAAAGGAAGGATGGAAAGACACCTTATAGTAGGCTTGTTTTCAAAATTATTTTACTATTAATATTGTTTTATTACATGTACCTGAAAGAGATCTGACTGATACCTCGGAGGTTAAAGGGTGGGTTTGTTGGGCAGCGGTGATTAGAGGAGTGTTCCAGGCAAAGGAAATAGATGTAAAGTCTTGATGGCAGAAAGAAACCAGGATATTTTTGATGGGCTTAAAGGAGGCCAGTGTGACTGAAGTAGAGTGGGTGAGGGGGAGGGAAAAAGGAGATGAGGTTTGGGAGTTCGGCAGTGGTCCTAACTCCAGACTTTGGAATCTGTTTGAGGGGAAATTGGAAGTTTAAAAGAATTTTAACCAAGCCGATGTATACTTATTTCTACTTACTGAAGATTATTTTGGCTGCTTTGTGGAGAATAGAGAGAAGTTGGGAGATGAGTAAGGAGTGTACCGCAGTAGTACACAGGACAAAGATGTGTAGTCACTGATGTCTTGTATCAGCATAGTGGCAATGTATATTGGGGAGAAGTGGTCAAAAATAAGATATAAACGGGAGTATACATGCAAAGAGTTGTTGCTGGATTATGTACGAATTTTAATAGAAGGATTTTCAGTTCTTGAATGGAGAAGTTTACTTATGTGTGTGATATTTATATATTATTCTAGATGCTTTTGACTGCAAATGACAGAAATTGAATTAAAATTAGATTAAGAAAAATAGAATGTATTGGCTCATATGATTGAGGAATCTAGTGGTGGATTGGGACGTTAGGCAAAACTGTGTCCAAGCCCATGGATATTCCTGAACTTTGTATGGACCTTTTATCTCTGTTTCTGTGCACGAAAAAAGTGTTTCTCTTGTTTTTTCAAGGCTCAGGGCACATTATCTCAGGCAGCTGTAAATTAAAAACATCAGAGGAATCAGAGAAATGTCTTCTTCCACCAGCCACATATTGAGTCTCTGAGAAGGATTCTGATGAGCTCTTCTTGGGTGTCTCATGCAGCAGTGACTAAGCATTTGTCTAAGGCCTGGTGCGCATGTCTATTTCCAAGGGGGCTATTACCCTATGGAAGTGTTGGGGAAAGTTTACTGAGCCTACACAAACAAACAAATAAATGAAACCATGATAATCTACTACAGCTATATAGAATAACCTGTGAGAAAGACAAAAACAGTCCCTGACATCCAGAAGCTGGCCCTGGCTCAAGCAAGACCTTAGTGTTCTCCTGTTGAACATAAGCAATTTTGCAGAACATTAAAATCAGATAAGGCCATGTGGTAACTATGATGGACCAAGAAAAATATGTGCCTTGTCCAAGCCACAAAAATTACCTGACAGCCCCTTATCCTGGCTAAATATGAGTAACTACCTCTTCTTTACCAGTTATGGTGTTAGACTGGGTTTAGCTTATTACAATGCCCAATCATAGAATTATCCTCAATCCCTGAGGCGTCCAATCCACAGCCAGGTCCTGCTTCCTTAAATCCTCCCCACAATCATCTAACGCAAGCTCACATCCTATCGTAAGTCTTCTCTAGCACCCTGTCACTGAGCTAGCCTGTGGGTCCCATGATGTGTCTTCATCCTCACAGCACAAGCGAAAAATCAACTTGTTCAACTATAGGGTCATTCCTGGTGGTCTTTGGCTGGAGGGCATTGACATCAGTGTTTTTATCATTAATAAAAACAAAATGAACAACAATAACAACAACAAAAAATTCATTCAAGTTTAAGTTGCAACCTGTAAACGTCATTCGACCTTGCCTGGCAGTCTCTCTTTCTCCCTCATATTTTCATTTTGGGGATTAATAAAAAGACTGCAATAGTGAGGAGTTTAGAGACAAGTAATGACCACGACATTGTTATCACAGTGATGCACTTGAACTTTTATGGGATATCATATCACTCCTCATGTTCTACATGCACTAACTGACTCCACTGTAACACAAAGCCTGTCCTGGTTCTTTGATGAATGAGGAAGCCGTGGTGCTTCACTTTAGCCATCAAGCTAACATGATACCATCAAGCTTCCTTTGGCTTCCTCTGATTTTAATCATTCATGGTTTTCTCCAGATTTTTCTCTAGGACTGTACCAGCCCCAGATTGGCCAAAGTACAGAAAAAAAAATCATCTTTGCTTGTGACTATCTCCTGGCCATTAAAGCAGGTTGAAGATATAGTGTAAATAAAGAAAAACATTTTTTTTGCTGCTTGGAAATGGGATGAACAACTTCAATATGGTCTCTGTTGAAATTATTGCTTCTTCTGTATTCTTTTAGCAGCCAGCTATGCCTAAACTCTACAAAGACTGAATGATTTTTATGAAAGTCTGTATCTTTCTTGAGGGAGGGAATTTATTATTCAACTGTAAGTTCTCAAAAACTATCATTATTTGTGACATAAAGTGGGTACTTAATAAGTGTTTGTTGAAAGAATGAAAGGATACACTTATAAATAAACTTTAGTCTCTTCACATTGCTCCTAAAACAAAATCCAAACTCTATCCATGACCTTCATAGTTGGCATGATCTAACGAACTCTCCAAGTTGATCTTATACCCCGCTATACCCTCCATCTGGACTTTAAAAAAATGTACCAAACCATTAATATCCAGGACTTTGCTCTTGTAGTTTCTTCAGCTGGAATGACCATCCTGAATGCTTCGTAAGTCCGTTTCTTCTCATTCTTCAAGTCTTAGCCTAATTTTCTTCTCAGTGTAGTCTTCTCTACTACCCTAGGCAAAATTATCTCTCACATTCATATCACCATATTTATTTCCCTTATAGAATTTGTCCCAATATCTAGGCTACTTATTTATTTACTTATTAGCTTGTGTACATTCTGTTTTCCTATTGGAATGTGAGTTCCTTGTGGCAGAAATCTTTTCAGCATGCGCATAACTCTATACCCAGTGCTTGTCATGAAGACTGGGATTTAGTAGGTCCTCAACAAATGTTTATTGATGTTATGAATAAAAGAGTGAAGGCAAATTAATTTTATATCTGACTTAAAGAATTCATCTTTAGTGTGGACCTAAAAATAAGAACAGATAATTATAATATCTTGAGAAATGTATTAGATAGTGTAGGAAATGTACAAATGATGAGAGTTCAGGGGTTGAGAGTTTCTAGATGCTGGTTATCAGAAAAGCCTTGAAGAGCTGGTAGTACTTAAGCGGGGCCTTGAAAGATAGTTAGGATTTAATAAGTGGAGATCTGGGATGAGATAGTATCAGGAGGAAGGAATAGCGTATAATAGGTAAGTCTTAAAAATAGTAGTAGGTCTATTTTGGCTAGAGCATAAACTTGCCAGATGAAATTGTTGAAGCAAGAGTTAGGAAGGTAAATTGATGTCAGACGGTGCATGGTTGGAAAGACATGCCAAAACTGGATTCTGTATTGCAAGCTAAGGGCAATCACTGACTTTGAGCAAAGAGACGTTTTAACACAGTTGCTTCTTCAGGTAACTTATATGAAAGTAGCATGGAGGATGGTTTGTGCAGGGGAGAAATTGTTAGAAACAAGTTGGAGATTATTGCCTGGAATAGTGCAGATGAAAAATTGTGAAGACCTGAACTAGAGTTTTGGGAATAGGAAGAAGATAGTGGGTGTAAAAGACAATTTAAAGGTAAATCGCGCTCGCAGAGTATTCAACAGGGTACATGGAGTTGTACTAGGTATTTATTCTGCACTTTAATAATTGTCCGTACATGAGACTTTTACTGGTACTATTAGCTCTTTTATTGAGGGAACCTGTGAAGTGGAAAATTACTTGATCTGGAAAGAGAACAAGGCACTCTGACCAAGACTCAAATTTCAGAGAGAAACTTAAAGTCTACACATCACAGAGAAATTCACTAGCATTAGCAATTCCAGAGAAATGTTTGTAGTTGTGCAGGGTGAACTGACCAGTTACAGTTAGAAATGGATCAAAGTTGGGGCTTACTACTGGGACAGAATGTCACACTGATTATAGAGCCAAAAATCAATGACTAATTATAATATTGCAACTCTTTTCACAGAGGTATGATCCGGGGGTAAGTGCTTTAAACCCCCATTTTGGTCTTTTTGAGTCAGTTTTACTTGAGGCAAGTGGTAGTAATATTGTTCAAATGGAATAACAATATTTTACTACTATCATTGCATATTATAATGTTACATAGATATCTCAGTTAATCTATTATTGATGAGCAGACTCTAGCTTACATTTGGGACAGTCTCCAGATAATCTTTCAATTTATAAATGAAACGCTTCATGGAGCCATTTTTACTTTGTGACTCGAACTCCACAACTGCACAGGACTTAATCATGGAGAAATATATTCTTTTAAGAGTGGTAGTGTCTATCAATATTAGGATAAGTAAATCATTTATTCAAGTAATTATTTATTGTGACTAATATTATAAAGAACCGATATTGCAACAATAAACTATTCTGATAGAATAAATATCTGCCTTTGCATTTAAAGCTTAATTTACTATTACATCAGTAATAATAAAAAGATGTTGTTGAAATATGCACAAATCCTAAATAGATTACTTTTTACTCTCTTTAATCTTTGATTTGGCTTGCCTCTTAACATTTTGGACTGATTATTATTTCTCACTCACAACCTGTATTTAGTTTAAATGACTTTATCAACTATGCGTACATTTTAATCAGCTCTTGTTCCATGTTGGAGTATAGTTCAATTCTATTAAATAATTCACTTTGCCATTAAATTCACCTCTCAGTGGTGTTGCCTGTTAAATATGGTGTTTTGGAGAAAATCCATATTACTGAACATTCACTGGTGACATGAATTATCTCCTGAAGATTGTGTTGTGATTCAATGTCATAAGTTATTTGGACAGCTCTTACGGTAACTCTGTTTTACTCTGTAACACCTCATAACTCACTGCTGTCAGCTGAAAAGGGTGGGAGGAAGTCCGCACATCCTATATGCCCTCGTCCATTTGTCCTCCTTCCTTTCTCTCCTAGAAGAGAAAAGGTCTGTCATAGTAATCACTGGTAGAATTTCCTTTTGAACCGCATGGTTTATTCTTTGAATTGTTCTGAATCTGAAACAATTAAATAACCTCTTGAAAGAAGGGAGAAAATTCTGATCCTTTCAGTAACAGTGCATTTATTGTCCAACTTTCTGGAACAAATATTTGTATTAAGATATCCTCTCTTCTTCATGTTCCCTATGGGGCAGAAGGCTTATTTGCAACTTGATGAGGTCACCCAAGAATCATCTGAATGTTCCACGTTATTGTGCTGGGTTGGCAACAGCAGGAGGAAATATGAGGGGGAAAATCTGACGGTTAAGATGCAGAATTGGTACAACATCTGTCATTTCCGACAAATGCCAGAAGATGGCAGTCCTATTTGTTCAGGACTTTATGAATTTTGTAAGACCCGTGAGTCCTCTTTGGTTTCAACATGATCATAGCTCATGAAGAAAACCCAGAAATTAAGTTTTGTTACTATAGAAACCCGATGGAATGAGTGAAATGTTTTTAAAGAAACAGTCTAAAAAATCAGAGTACTAGGAAAGAAAATGTGCTAGAGAAAACAAAACACTTATTTTTCCCCCCTTATAGCAGCACTGAGAAACTCTTGAGCCTTTAAAATTCTTTTGCTCCTTTTCTTTTTTTTTAAAACAGAAATATAGTGAAGTTGGCTTTTGAGATCTATTGCTTTAAAACAAATTAACATAATTTGTATTGTTGTTAAGTACAATAAACATACAAGGAGGAAACTGAAAGGATTTATTTCAGTACAAGAAATAGATCAGGGTACTTTTCATGCTTTTTCGTTGACTATAAAGGATTTCAAAGCAGAAATGGTCTAAAACAGTGCTAGATTTAGAAAACAAAATTGTCTTGCTTTCTCCTCCTCCTCAAGGTGTTACTAATGCAGACACTTTGCAGCTGCTTTTCCCTTGAACTGATTTACTATATGAGCTACCAGATACAATGATCATTTTTGACTACTCCAATTAGCACATTTAACATTCGGGCACTCAACCTCTCTCCTCATATATAGTATTTGATGGGGCCTGTTTTACTGCATTTTAATTTTGCATGGAATCTAACTAGTGAGCATAAACAATACATTAAAAAAACCCTGCATTTTAAGAAAGTGCCTTTATTCTCTATCCTGGGAGTAAATAATTATATACCCATGGGCAGTGACCATTCATGAGGAAGAGATGATCTTCAGGATAATGGAGAGGGGCTAGTGCAAATAAACTGAACACTTTTATACCCTGTGTGGTTCCCATACTCTAAAACCCTCCTTTTGCTTCACCTGGGATGTATAATCCTCTCTTAAATGTCATAGACCTTATGGGCTAGCATGACCCAAGGCCCTGAACCACAGCTGGATTTCTGTTAAGAGCCTGTTAACTGATCGTTGGCCCCTGCTACACCCATTGTGACTCTGCCTGTCTTTCCACACCTCTCCTCCACATCTCTTGAGACCCATGCCACTATGCCATGGTCACCCATGGGCTCATCTAGACTGTGGTCTGGTGTCACAAATAGATCCTTGCGTCTATTTTGCATCTGATGGAAACCTACAGCTGTCCTTGCAATTTAATATACTGCTAAATTGTGCACACAACTTAGTTCCAGAATTTGGCTTTGTATCTCTATGTTGGAAATGCTACAAAATGAATGTTACTACATATCTCTTCCCTATTCTGTGACTTTACCTTGGTAGCTCGAAATGAGCTACAGTGGGAGTATTTACCCCATGTAAATTGGCAAGCAATATAAACTAGGGCTTCCCGGCAACACATCCCCAGGAGAACAGGTGTCAAGCAATTATCAGAACATCACTACCCCTCAACGTAGAGATGCAAGACCACAATTTTCCTTTTAAAAAATAATTATATAACGAATGAGAATCCAATTTATGTGGAAATGTAAGCATTGGCAACATAGTAACATAGTTTTGGGATTTGTATTAAGGTATGACAAGAAAAGGAAAACATTAGCTGAGATTCATACGTTTAAAAATAGAAAAATCACATACTGAAGAATTTGGAGCGGGGATGGAAGAAATGGGTGAAGGTGGTCTAAAGGTACAACTTCAAATTATAAATAAGTTCTGGGGATATAACTTACAGAATGATTACTATAGTTAGCAATAGTGTACTGTAAAAAATAGAATTTGATATGAAGAAACAAGACATATTATAACAGAGAAGGAAGCACTGTCTCCTTATCATATTGGAAAATTTAATATGTACAAGGCTTTCAAAATTTGATTTTTAAAATCATTGTACATTCTGGTGAATGCTTTTGAATGTCTTATGTCTGTTTTGAAGTACTTGTTTCATTGCCTCAAAATGTACAAATATAATAAATGCTGCTTCTTGCTGGAAGAGGATTCAATAATTTAAAAAATTCAAACTTTAAAGCAAAAAGTGTTGAATCCCAGCAAACACTTATATAACTGCCAGTATGGTAGGAAAGAAAAAGAACAATAAGAAGCACTGCTATTTGAAAGGTGAAAATGTCACCAAATGCCCTTGAATGCTCTCAACAGGAGCCTGTCTTTATTCTGTCTTTTTCTCTGACATCTTAAAATGAGATCTTTTCAATACTTCCAACCATCTGATAGAATCCAAGAGAAGACTATACTAGCCATCAATGTAAAAACAAAAGTTCTTGATTTGGAGCACACAAAAAACTCACGAAAAAGTAAAAAGTGAAAGGAAGAAACTTCCTCTTTATATATTATAATCCTCAGTGATTTACAGAAAAGTTGTTTTGATTAATGGTATTGTGATTGAATTAGGCTGACCTTTCCTCTTCTTTAGCTGCAAAAGCTTATAGTTCTAGCTGTTGTGCACCTCTCTTAAACAGCCAGCCACCTGGACAATTTCTATGGAATCCTATACCCTGGATTTGGAGTGATTCCCTGTATTATTAAAATAAACTGGACCTTAGGGGATGCAAAGAGCAGCTGCACAAAATCAAGCTTCTCATTATTTAGAAATATTTCTAAGACACAAGGGATTCTAGTCTCTTTGTTGCCTATGCTTTTCAGGCACACAAAAATAAATTAACATTTTTTTTTACCTTATTGTTGGGGTTAAATAAATTAATACTGGTAATACCCTTAGAATAGTGCCTGGCACATCGCGTTTGTTATTATTTTTATACAAGTCAGGAATATTTATTAAATTGCTTCTCCTGCCACTAAGTGAACTGCACATGAAATAGGTACAGGGCAATGCAGACCCCTCATGTGTAATAGACAGGACGATTACTGACACTGTGTGTGCACTCCATGTATGTACTCCACGTGTGCACTGGAGAGGACACGCCCTCCATTTTGGTGTGGACATGAACTGTTAGGTTTGAGAGTCGAAGTTAAATAAGGGGCTATGGAATCATCTCAACATTCGGATGTAGGTTCAATTCCAAGTGCTTTCTACATGTAAAGCTGAACAAGACCATTTCACATGCAGGGCCACACTTAATCCTATGAGTTAGGTGTAACTATCACTGCTCCACAGTGAGAAAACTGAGGCTTAGAGGGTGGTGTGATTTGCTCAGGATTGCATACCTAGAGAACAAAGCACCTGAATTTGAAACTGGGCCTTCTGACCCCATATCTGGGGTTATCCTTACTCAGCTGGAAGTTGACCTTGTCACGAAGTGGTGCTCCTGGGCTGTTTTCTCTTTCGGCTCCAAAGTTGCCCTGAAGTTCTAGGATGGTGGTCTTCTAGTCTCATGGTATCTGTTGGCATTAAACCAGTCTGTGAGATGCGGATGGGGGTGAGGAAAGCCACAGTTACTGAGAGTAAAAGATGATTGTATATATGAATGACTAGGCTATGGCAAGTTTCAGGGGGAAGGTTCCTCCTTATCAGAACAGTTTTCAGGATATTAAAATGTTAAATTAAGCTCCCTAAATGGTACTCCAGTCATCTTAAATGTTGCCAGTTGTTGCTAATTGTTTACTTGACATGGTGGAAATTATTCTCAGGTATAGTTAATATCACAAAAATGTCTTTAAAATGGCTTAAGAAAAAGAGTCTGTTTCTATTTCATTCTTATTAGGAGCCAATTATTTTCATACCTCAGATTTTCAATGTTCACTGAATCCCACTTTTTCGTTCTTAGACATTGGTTCGCTGTCTTTCATGTGATTCTTTTTGCCTGTTCTGTATTTCTTTGAAATCTTGCTCCATAGACTTTATGTCACTACTGGGGCTGTTCCCTAAGTGAAGCAAATTGGTCAGTGAAATGTACAACTCATTCACTAAAACCACCTGCCTTCAGTGAGTTGAGGATGATGGATGTTATTACCTGACTATTTTATTGCTGCCCAGATAACTGACTGTATTAAAAACTACCATTCTTAAGCATCATTTAAAGTCGACTATTTCTAACAGAACCCAGTGAAAGGTCTGTAAAATTCTAAGCAAATATTACACCAGTAAGAGAAGCTCAATAAATGATCATCAATTTTTGGACAAAAAATCTCAGCATAATTTTCTGTCTAGAAAAGTTTATTGTACACTTGAAGCACGTTAGACCGTGAGGATATTAATTTGTTGCAAGTTAAACATGATGACTACTTCTCTGGGAACCCATTTCTCTTCTAGTTCTTACTCAAATTTTGCACTTTTTCTGAACTTTCTGAAACATTAATCTCTAGAATGGTTCTCAAAATACCATGGATCTCACTGACATGTGGTATTCATTACAATAAACTGCTGATGGTAAGAGAAGTGATTGGAGAGAGGGAGGTACTAGATGCAAGAGAAGACATCTCTGCTGGCCAACTGGAAAAGTGGGCAGTTTAATTCATGTTACGTAATATAGTGATGATACTTATAGAGTTAAAATCTCAATTAGTGTAGAATTGTTGAATGTATGATCCTAGACAGGTATTCGAGGCACTTTGAAAGACATTCTTATGTCACATTTGTATGTTTAAGTATGGAAAATTTAATGATTTCTCCTGCTACTTCCTCTTAAACTGACCATATTTAAATAAGGATTCAGCCATGAAATGTGGACACACAGAAACTACATCCCGAATTTTGAAGTCATTAAAGAAAGACAATTATGGAAAGACATGATTCAAACAGGGAATGTTCTGAGACTTTGTATGAATTTTTCCTACTAGGCAACTGTCTCAGATTTTTTTTCTTTTTGTAAGGAAGTGAAAACCAGAGAAGTGGCATTGAGGAAGGGGACCTGGTCCCTGCAGCAGGGATTCTGCATCTCAGGGAAAGAAAAGTGACCTCTAGACCCTAGAGGGGTCACTGCTGGATGATGCAGCTGTTGATTTGAAACAGCGTTGTTACAACACCAGCAGCATATCTAAGTGTGTCTATATATTCTTTCCATTCTTCACTCATTATATTCCACACTGCAATCGGATAACGCCTCTCTTAATCCGAGAAGTGGTCTTCTTTTTTTCATAAGGAACCAGCCACAATTATAGGCATGTTAGACTACCAGATGCTTCCACTTGTGTGAAATTTTTCTTTGGGAATTTTTTCTCAAAATGCTCCTTGGAACCATCTGTATTCTGTCATGGGGAGGGTGTTGGGGAGGGTCTTATGAAATGTGCAAACCTATCAAGTGAGAATCTCTAGAATCTTCAATGTTGTTCTCTTGGTAAACCTGTTCTCTCTCTCTCCCCTGCTTTATGTAGTACATCTGGGCCTGCATCATAAAAGACAAACTAAGATCATATCATGTATATATAGGCATATATTTATATATAGACATATATAAATATATGCCAAGCTATAAGCTACAAAGAGTCATTTAAATTCTATCTTATAGATTGGATAAAATCATAACAAAAACATATGATAATGCAATGTGTTAATAAAAATGAATTAGGAATGATTTTAAATGTACATATTCACAGTAGCATTTATCTATTTTCTCTCCATCCTGTTGATTAGAAAGTCAAGAGAATCAGTAACCTTGAGGTGAGACAATACTATTGAAAATAAATAGAAATGGAAAAATGTCTTAGATTTTTTCCCCTAAACATGAAATTATTCTAACTTGATCAGTTTTCACAAGATCATTAATACAGAAGGAGAGAATCCCGAGAGACAGGTCCAAGCAAGGATTCAATGATAGAAGGCATGTAAAGCTTAGCAAAGTGCTTGTTGCCAAATAATAATAGGAAGACATTTCTATATAATATTCTATATTATGTTGCTAGGTACTATTTTAAGTGCCTTACATAAATTTAATCATTTAAGCTATCATCACAACAGCTCTGAGAGGGAGGTTCTACTATTATACCCATGTTGCATATGTAAAACTGAGGCATAACTCCCAAGGTTATGGAGCTAGATGTGATGGATGTGGAGTTTTTAACCTATACAGACCGGATTTGGAGTCAATGTTCCTAGTCACTACAAAACTGCAACAAAAATGGGGACATCATTCTTACCTTAAAGAACAAGCAGATGTGAAATGTCTTGAAACTTTTGCAAACAAAGAATAATATGTAGGGACCAGTCCTACCAGATAATAAAACTTTCTATAAGAGTAGAATAATTAAATGTGTAATTTAAATGATTAAACTATAGTAATTAGTGGGTGAAAAATAGACTGGAAGATCAATAGAATAGAATAGCTCTCATGGAACCAGTGCCTGTAATGAATGTAAACACATGAAAAATGAATCCTGATGATTCAGGTGAAAGAGATGGATCATTCAAAATGCACTCCTTAGAGTATTGATGAACTAGTTTAAAAAATCCATTTTGATTTTATGTTATCCTAGCTCATCAAAATAAATTATAAAAGGATAAAAAATTTAAATAAAAGGATGAAAGAGCTAAATGGAAAATGAAAATTAAAAAAAACAGGAACTATAGGTGAATGTTTATCAAATTTGTGAATGAAGACAAGCTTTATGAATCTGAAGAAAATCAAACACCTACAAATGACCAATGCATCTTACTGTATGTCAATGCCTTCAAGTCAAAAGTAAAAAACAGAAAACAAACAAGCAAAAAACTGAGTTAAATGAAAAAAAATATGAAAATGTATTTGAAATAAAATGTGACAGATTGTTAGCTTTATTAATTTATAAAGACATTAAACCACTTGATAGAGGGGAAAATACCCTAAAGTAAGATGTGGATAACTGGATGAGACACAGGAACTATTCAAAAAATAGTAAGGCAAATGATTAATTAATATTTGAAAGAGATTACTCTTACTAATAACCAGTAGGTAAATCATAAGTATTATGTGTTATTTTCTGAAAATTACAAACTATATGGAACATTAACATTTACCCTACAACTGTTAGCACTAGTGGAGGTACAAATTGCAAAACAAGTATTTTAAGTGACTTATTTAATTTATTTATTTACTTATTTTAACATCTTTATTGGAGTATAAGTGCTTTACAATGGTGTGCTAGTTTCTGCTTTATAACAAAGTGAATCAGTTATACATATACATATGTTCCCATATCTCTTCCCTCTTGCGTCTCCCTCCCTCCCACCCTCCCTATCCCACCCCTCTAGGTGGTCACAAAGCACCGAGTTGATCTCCCTGTGCTATGCGGCTGCTTCTCACTAGCTATCTATTTTATGCTGGTAGTGTATATATGTCCATGCCACTCTCTCGCTTTGTCACAGCTTACCCTTCCCCCTCCCCATATCCTCAAGTCCATTCTCTAGTAGGTCTGTGTCTTTATTCCCATCTTACCCCTAGGTTCTTCATGACCTTTTTTTTTTCTCCCTTAGATTCCATATATATATGTGTTAGCATATAGTATTTTTCTCTTTCTGACTTACTTCACCCTGTATGACAGACTCTAGGTCCATCCACCTCACTACAAATAACTCAATTTCGTTTCTTTTTATGGCTGGGTAATATTCCATTGTATATATGTGCCACATCTTCTTTATCCATTCATCTGATGATGGACACTTAGGTCACTTCCGTCTCCTGGTGATTGTAAATAGAGCTGCAATGAACATTTTGGTACATTCTGACTGGTGTGAGATGATATCTCATTGTAGTTGTGATTTGCATTTCTCTAATGATTAATGATGTTGAGCATTCTTTCATGTGTTTGTTGGCAATCTGTATATCTTCTTTGGAGAAATGTCTATTGGGTTGTTTGCTTTTTTGTTATTTAGCTGCATGAGCTGCTTGTAAATTTTGGAGATTAATCTTTGTCAGTTGCTTCATTTGCAAATATTTTCTCCCATTCTGAGGGTTGTCTTTTGGTCTTGTTTATGGTTTCCTTTGCTATGCAAAAGCTTTTAAGTTTCATTACATCCCATTTGTTTATTTTTCTTTTTATTTCCATTTCTCTAGGAGGTGGGTCAAAAAGGATCTTGCTGTGATTTATGTCATAGAGTGTTCTGCCTATGTTTTCCTCTAAGAGTTTGATAGTTTCTGGCCTTACATTTAGGTCTTTAATCCATTTTGAGCTTATTTTTGTGTATGGTGTTAGGGATTGTTCTAATTTCATTCTTTTACATGTACCTGTCCAGTTTTCCCAGCACCACTTATTGAAGAGGCTGTATTTTGTCCAGTGTATATTCTTGCCTCCTTTATCAAGGATAAGGTGACCATATGTGTGTGGGTTTATCTCAGGGCTTTCTATCCTGTTCCATTGATCTATATTTCTGTTTTAGTGCCAGTACCATACTGTCTTGATTACTGTAGCTTTGTAGTACAGTCTGAAGTCAGGGAGCCTGATTCCTCCAGCTCCATTTTTCGTTCTCAAGATTGCTTTGGCTATTCAGGGTCTTTTGTGTTTCCATACAAATTGTGAATTTTTTTGTTCTAGTTCTGTGAAAAATGGCAGTGGTAGTTTGATAGGGATTGCATTGAATCTGTAGATTGCTTTGGGTAGTAGAGTCATTTTCACAATGTTGCTTCTTCCAATCCAAGAAGATGGTATATCTCTCCATCTATTTGTATCATCTTTAATTTCTTTCATCAATGTCTTATAATGTTCTTCATACAGGTCTTTTGTCTCCTTAGGTAGGTTTATTCCTAGATATTTTATTCTTTTTGTTGCAATGGTAAATGGGAGTGTTTTCTTGATTTCACTTTCAGATTTTTCATCCTTAGTGTATAGGAATGCCAGAGATTTCTGTGCATTAATTTTGTATCCTGCTACTTTACCAAATTCATTGATTAGCTCTAGTAGTTTTGTGGTAGCATCTTTGGGATTCTCTATGTATAGTATCATGTCATCTACAAACAGTGACAGCCTTACTTCTTCTTTTCCGATTTGGATTCCTTTTATTTCTTTTTCTTCTCTGATTGCTGTGGATAAAACTTCCAAAACTATGTTGAATAAGAGTGGTGAGAGTGGGCAACCCTGTCTTGTTCCTGATCTTAGTGGAAATGGTTTCAGTTTTTCACACTGAGGATGATGTTGGCTGTGGGTTTGTCGTGTATGGCCTTTATTATGTTGAGGAAAGTTCCCTCTATGCCTACTTTCTGCAGGGTTTTTATCATAAATGGGTGTTGAATTTTGTTGAAAGCTTTCTCTGCATCTATTGAGATGAGCATATGGTTTTTCTCCTTCAATTTTTTAATATGGTGTATCACGTTGATTGATTTGCGTATGTTGAAGAATCCTTGCATTCCTGGAATAAACCCCACTTGATCATGGTGTATGATTCTTTTAATGTGCTGTTGGATTCTGTTTGCTAGTATTTTGTTGAGGATTTTTGCATCTATGTTCATCAGTGATATTGGCCTGTAGTTTTCTTTCTTTGTGACATCTTTGTCTGCTTTTGGTATCAGGGTGATGGGCCTCGTAGAATGAGTTTGCGAGTGTTCCTCCCTCTGCTATATTTTGGAAGAGTTTGAGAAGGATAGATGTTAGCTCTTCTCTAAATGTTTGATAGAATTCGCCTGTGAAGCCATCTGATCCTGGGCTTTTGTTTGTTGGAAGATTTTTGATCACAGTCTCAATTTCAGTGCTTGAGATTGGTCTGTTCATATTTTCTATTTCTTCCTGGTTCTGTCTTGGCAGGTTGTGCATTTCTAAGAATTTGTCCATTTCTTCCAGGTTCTCCATTTTATTGGCATAGAGGTGCTTGTAGTAATCTCTCATGATCCTTTGTATTTCTGCAGTGTCAGATGTTACTTCTCCTTTTTCATTTCTAATTCTGTTGATTTGAGTCTTCTCCCTTTTTTTTCTTGATGAGTCTGGCTAATGGTTTATCTATTTTGTTTATCTTCTCAAAGAACCAGCTTTTAGTTTTATTGATCTTTGCTATCGTTTCCTTCATTTCTTTTTCATTTATTTCTGATCTGATTTTTATGATTTCTTTCCTTCTGCTAACTTTGGGGTTTTTTTGTTCTACTTTCTCTAATTACTTTCAGTGCAAGATTAGGTTGTTTATTTGAGATGTTTCCTGTTTCTTAAAGTAGGATTGTATTGGTATAAACTTCCTTCTTAGAACTGCTTTTGCTGCATCCCATAGGTTTTGGGTCGTCGTGTCTCCATTGTCATTTGTTTCTAGGTATTTTTTGATTTCCTCTTTGATTTCTTCTGATCACTTCGTTATTAAGTAGTGTATTGTTTAGCCTCCATGTGTTTGTATGTTTTACAGATCTTTTCCTTAAATTGATATGTAGTCTCACAGCGTTGTGGTCGGAAAAGACACTTGATACAATTTCAATTTTCTTAAATTTACCAAGGCTTGATTTGTGACCCAAGATATGATCTATCCTGGAGAATGTTCCATGAGCACTTGAGAAAAATGTGTATTCTGTTGTTTTTGGATGGAATGTCCTATAAATATCAATTAAGTGCATCTTGTTTAATGTATCATTTAAAGCTTGTTTCCTTATTTATTTTCACTTTGGATGATCTGTCCATTGGGGAAAGTGGGGTGTTAAAGCCCCCTACTATGAATGTGTTACTGTCGATTTCCCCTTTTATGTCTGTTAGTATTTGCCTTATGTATTGAGGTGCTCCTATGTTGGGTGCATAAATATTTACAATTGTTATATCTCCTTCTTGGATCGATCCCTTGATCATTATGTAGTGTCCTTCTTTGTCTCTTGTAATAGTGTTTGTTTTAAAGCCTATTTTGTCTGATATGAGAATTGCTACTCCAGTTTTCTTTTGATTTCCATTTGCATGGAATATTTTTTTCCATCCTCTCACTTTCAGTCTGTATGTGTCCCTAGGTCTGAAGTGGGTCTCTTTTAGACTGCATATATATGGGTCTTGTTTTTGTATCCATTCAGCCAATCTGTGCCTTTTGGTGGGAGCATTTAGTCCATTTACATTTAAGGTAATTATCGATATGTATGTTCCCATTCCCATTTTCTTAATTGCTTGGGGTTCATTATTGTAGGTCTTTTCCTTCTCTTGTGTTTCTTGCCTAGAGAAGTTCCTTTAGCAGTTGTTGTAAAGCTGGTTTGGTAGTGCTGAACTCTCTCAGCTTTTGCTTGTCTGTAAAGGTTTTAATTTCTCCATCAAATCTGAATGAGATCCTTGCTGGGCAGAGTAATCTTGGTTGCAGGTTTTTCTCCTTCATCACTTTAAATATGTCCTGCAAGTCCCTTCTGGCTTGCAGAGTTTCTGCTGAAAGATCAGCGGTTAACCTTATGGGGATTCCCTTGTGTGTTATTTGTTGTTTTTCCCTTGCTGCTTTTAATATGTTTTCTTTGTATTTAATTTTTGACAGTTTGATTAATATGTGTCTTGGCGTATTTCTCCTTGGATTTATCCTGTATGGGACTCTCTGTGCTTCCTGGACTTGATTAACTATTTCCTTTCCCATATTAGGGAAGTTTTCAACTATAATCTCTTCAAATATTTTCTCTGTCCCTTTCTTTTTCTCTTCTTCTTCTGGAACCCCTATAATTCGAATGTTGGTGCATTTGATGTTGTCCCAGAGGTCTCTGAGACTGTCCCCAGTTCTTTTCATTCTTTTTTCTTTATTTTGCTCTGCAGTAGTTATTTCCACTATTTTATCTTCCAGGTCACTTATCCGTTCTTCTGCCTCAGTTATTCTGCTATTGATCCCTTCTAGAGTATTTTTAATTTCATTTATTTTGTTGTTCATCTTTGCTTGTTTCCTCTTTAGTTTTTCTAGGTCCTTGTTAAATGTTTCTTGCATTTTCTCTATTCTATTTCCAAGATTTTGGATCATCTTTAATATCATTATTCTGAATTCTTTTTCAGGTAGACTGCCTATTTCCTCTTCATTTGTTAGGTCTGGTGGGTTTTTATCTTGCTCCTTCATCTGCTGTGTGTTTTTCTGTCTTCTCATTTTGCTTATCTTACTGTGTTTGGGGTCTCCTTTTTGCAGGCTGCAGGTTCGTAGTTCCCGTTGTTTTTGGTGTCTGTCCCCAGTGGCTAAGGTTGGTTCAGTGGGTTGTGTAGGCTTCCTGGTGGAGGGAACTAGTGCCTGTGTTCCGGTGGATGAGTTTAGATCTTTTCTTTCTGGTGGGCAGGTCCACATCTGGTGGTGTGTTTTGGGGTGTCTGGGGCCTTATTATGATTTTAAGCAGCCTCTCTGCTAATGGGTGGGGCTGTGTTCCTGTCTTGCTAGTTGTTTGGCATAGGGTGTCCAGCATTGCAGCTTGCTGGTCGTTGAGTGAAGCTGGGTGTTGGTGTTGAGATGGAGATCTCTGGGAGTTTTTTGCCGTTTGATATTATGTGGAGCTGGGAGGTCTCTTGTGGACCTGTGTCCTGAAGTTGGCTCTCCCACGTCAGAGGCACAGCACTGACTCCTGGCTGCAGCACCAAGAGCCTTTATCCACACGGCTCAGAATAAAAGGGAGAGAAAGTAGAAAGAAAGAGGATAAAATAAAATAAAATAAAGTAAGATAAAATAAACTTATTAAAATAGAAATAATTATTAAGAAAAAAATGTTTTAAGTAAAAAAAAAAAATGGATGGACAGAACCCTAGGACAAATGGTGGAAGCAAAGCTATACAGACAAAATCTCACACAGAAGCATAAACATACACACTCACAAAGAGAGGAAAAGGGGAAAAAATAATATATCTGGCTCTGAAAGCCCACCTCCTCAATTTGGGATGATTCGTTGTCTGTTCAGGTATTCCGCAGATGCAGGTACATCAAGTTGACTGTGGAGCTTTAATCCGCTGCTTCTGAGGCTGCTGGGAGGGATTTCCCTTTCTCTTCTGTGTTCGTACAGCTCCTGGCGCTCAGCTTTGGATTTGGCCCCGACTCTGCGTGTAGGTCGCCAGCGGGCGTCTGTTCTTTGCTCAGACAGGACGGGGTTAAAGGAGCAGCTGATACGGGAGCTCTGCCTCACTCAGGCCGGTGCGAGGGAGGGGCACGGATGCGGGGCGAGCCTGCGGCGGCAGAGGCCGCCGTGACGTTGCACCAGCCTGCTGCACGCCGTGCGTTCTCCTGGGTAAGTTGTCCCTGGATCCCGGGACCCTGGCAGTGGTGGGCTTCACAGGCTCCCCGGAAGGGGGGTGTGGATAGTGACCTGTGCTCGCACACAGGCTTCTTGGTGGCGGTAGCAGCGGCCTTAGCGTCTCATGCCCGTCTCTGGGGTCCGCGCTGATAGCCGCGGCTCGCGCCCGTCTCTGGAGCTCCTTTAAGCAGCGCTCTTAATCCCCTCTCCTCGCGCACCAGGAAACAAAGAGGGAAGAAAAAGTCTCTTGCCTCTTCGGCAGGTCCAGACTTTCCCCCGGACTCCCTCCCGGCTGTGCGTGGCGCACTAACCCCATGCAGGCTGTGTTCACGCTGCGAGGCCTCTCCCGGCGCCCCGACCCAAGCTCGAGCCTCAGCTCCCAGCCCCCGCCCGCCCCGGAGGGTGAGCAGACAAGCCTCTCTGGCTGGTGAGTGCCGGTCGGCACCGATGCTCTGTGCGGGAATCTCTCCGCTTTGCCCTCCGCACCCCTGTTGCTGCGCTCTCCTCCGCAGCTTCGAACCTTCCCCAGCACCACCTGCAGTCTCCGTCCGCGAAGGGGCTTCCTAGTGTGTGGACACCTTTCCTCCTTCACAGCTCCCTCCCACTGGTGCAGGTCCCATCCCTGTCCTTTTGTCTCTGTTTATTCTTTTTTCTTTTGCCCTACCCAGGTACGTGGGGGGTTTCTTGCCTTTTGGGAGGTCTGAAGTCTTCTGCCAGCGTTCAGTGGGTGTTCTGTAGGAGTTGTTCCACGTGTAGATGTATTTCTGGTGTATTTGTGGGAAGGGAGGTGATCTCCGCGTCTTACTCTTCTGCCATCTTCCCCCTCTCTCCCAAAATAAGTATTTTAGAAACTGTCAAGAGTCTATGTTCACACAGACTTTGACCCAGAAATTCTTTTAAACTTGTGAATATACACCTTAAGAGCAGGTAAATTAGCAGGTTGGGATTAACATATACACACTACTATATATAAAATAGATAGTCTACAAGGACCTACTGTATAGCACAGGGAACTCTACTCAGTACTCTGTAATAACCTATATGAGAAAAAATCTCAAAAAGAACAGATAAATGTATATGTATAACTAAATCAATTCGCTGTACACCTGAAACTAATGCAACATTGTAAATCAACTGTACTCCAATATAAAATAAAAATTAAAAAAGAAAGGAAGACATCAAAGCTAAGGAAAAAAATAGTGATTGCATCATTTTAAGTGCAAATATTATGTGTGATTTCTTGTTTGCTAAACAGTTTGCATAGTAATAGAGAAATGAATCCACACATGATCTTAGCCAAAAGGCCAAGAAGTGTTAGAGAAATTAATCCAAAATGTTGTGTGGTAAAAATTTGAGTAATTTTTTCTTTACTTCCTTCTACATTTCTCTTGTATCTCTTTTTCGCAGTGAAGGACTATTACTTTTGCACTCAGAAGAGTTTTTAGTTTTTTTTCATTTGTTTTTAAAAAGAGAAAAATAAGTTAGAAAATAAAGGGTGGAGTGGTGATAATATGGAGAGATCATCCCCCCTGGAGTATAGTTGATTTACAATGTTGTGTTAGTTTCAGGTGTACAGCAAAGTGATTCAGTTATACATATACATATATTCATTCTTTTTTAGATTCTTTTCTCATATAGCTTATCACAGAATATTGAGTGGAGTTCCCTGTGCTGTACCATAGGTCCTTGGTTATTTATCTTATATATAGTTGTGTGTGTGTGTTCATCCCAAGCTTATGATTTATCCCTCCCCCCACCCCATGTTTCCCCTTTGGTAACCATAAGTTTGTTTTCGATATCTGTAAGTCTGTTTCTGTTTTGTAAATAAGTTCATTTGTTGGGATGATTACTTCTTATTGGAGAAACTGTGTCTAGGAAACGCGGGCAATCTAGCGTGTATTCCCAAAGATGGCCCACTGTATTTCAGAATTTTCTAACAAAGAAATAAATGTTCTTTTCTTGGCTCAAATTTAGGAGGAATATAGCTCAATGTTTTCCTATAAATAATGCAAAAGTGTGTGTCCATAGTTAAATTAAATGTCTCTTATTAAATATCCTACTTGAGACTATTTGGACTCACAAATAGGGGTAGAACACACTCAGAAAGTAAAGAGAAAATATTCTAGAATTGTCTAATGATGGATGGGGGCATGCTTTACTGAGGCAAGAGAGCAGGACTGAGTTATAAAGCCAGAGATCGGGAGCTAGAAGTAACTAACTAGGCCTCAGAAGTGGTTTCCCAAAGGGTGAAGCAGAATGAAAAGCAAGGATTAGCTCTGAAGATAGGACACAAGGAAGCAAATGCGGGTGTGTTTAGAGAAATGATTCAGGATGTTTTTTATTATTGGGTTCTTCTTAGATACATCATCAATTTTTCTTTCTTTCCATTGTGTCATTCCCATCTGCTTACAAACATGCTGTAATTTTTTACATAAAAATTCCCTCTCTTGACCCATTTTTGCTGTACAGATGCCATTGCCGTTGGTCAGTTTCCTTTTACAACAAAGTCCAAGAAAGAACTGTCTGTCTTTGTTGACTCCAATCCTATCCTCTGTGCGTTCACCGCACCATGCCATCAAAATTGTTCCTGTCACCAGTGACTTTCACATTGCCACATCCAGTGGTCATTTCTCAGTCCTCATCTTCCTTAAACGATCAGCAGCATTTGACACAGTTAGTTACTCTCTTTCCTTCCTGACACACTTGCTTCACTTGCTTTGTGGAACATCACATTTTTCTGGTTTACCTATAACCTCTCTGGTTTTTCTTCTTAGTTTCTTAAATAATTCTTTCTCTGTCTTCCTCAACTCTTTCTTCTCTTTCCACACATATTTAGAAAGTGACTTCATCCACTTTTGAGGCTTAAGTATCCTTATGTTGTATGGTCCCTCCATCAGAGTAGGGAAGTTTTAGAGTTTTCAACAATACCTGGCAATATAGTAGTCAATAACTACTAAATATTTGTGGAATGAATGAATGGATGTAGATCCTAGCATAACTTTTCAGGATAAAAACCAAGCCTTAAAGGACCTAATGTAGCTTGAATACAAGAATACTCTTTAAAAACTTATCCCCATAATAATATAATCATTTCATACTTAGACTGTATACTTTTGTGATTTCTGAATTTGAGAGAAAAATATTAAACCTTTTCCTTCTCTCCTCAAAAATTTAGATTGCCGTTCTAAGATTTTCTTTTTTTACATCTTTATTGGAGTATAATTACTTTACAATGGTGTGTTAGTTTCTGCTTTATAACAAAGTGAATCAGTTATACATATACATATGTTCCCATATCTCTTCCCTCTCCCTCCCTCCCACCCTCCCTATCCCACCCCTCCAGGCGGTCAAAAAGCACCGAGCTGATCTCCCTGTGCTATGCGACTGCTTCCCACTAGCTATCTACCTTACGTTTGGTAGTGTATATATGTCCATGCCTCTCTCTCGCTTTGTCACAGCTTACCCTTCCCCCTCCCCATATCCTCAAGTCCATTCTCTAGTAGGTCTGTGTCTTTATTCCTGTCTTACCCCTAGATTCTTCATGACATTTTTTTCTTAAATTCCATATATATGTGTTAGCATACGGTATTTGTCTCTCTCTTACTGACTTTCTTCACTATGTATGACAGACTCTAGGTCTATCCACCTCATTACAAAGAGCTCAATTTCGTTTCTTTTTATGGCTGAGTAATATTCCATTGTATATATGTGCCACATCTTCTTTATCGATTCATCCGATGATGGACACTTAAGTTGCTTCCACGTCCTGGCTATTTATTGTAAATAGAGCTGCAGTGAACATTGTGGTACATGACTCTTTTTGAATGATGGTTTTCTCAGGGTATATGCCCAGTAGTGGGATTGCTGGGTCGTATGGTAGTTCTATTTGTACTTTTTTAAGGAACCTCCATACTGTTCTCCATAGTGGCTGTACCAATTCACATTCCCACCAGCAGTGCAAGAGTGTTCCCTTTTCTCCACACCCTCTCCAGCATTTGTTTCTAGATTTTTTGATGATGGCCATTCTGACTGGTGTGAGATGATATCTCATTGCAGTTTTGATTTGCATTTTTTCTAAAAGACACAGAGCTGTCATTTGTAGAGATGTGGACAGACCTAGAGACTGTCATACGGAGTGAAGTAAGTCAGGAAGAGAAAAACAAATACCGTATATTAACACATATATGTGGAACTTAGAAAAATGGTACAAGTGAACTGGTTTGTAGGGCGGAAGTAGAGACACAGATGTAGAGAACAGACGTGTGGACACCAGGGGGGAAAGTAGCAGGGGGGCGGTGGTGGTGGGATGAACTGGGAGATTGGGATTGACATGTATACACTGATATGTACAAAATGGATAACTAATAAGAACCTACTGTATAAAAAAAATAAATTCAAAAAAAATAAAAGACACAGAGCTCTGAAAAAATAATATAATTTATATACAAAATGTTTTTCATTATGTTCATCTCTCTGTATTAAAATATAAGTGAGTCAAACACAGCATTATAGTTTGTAATTGTCTTCTCAGAAAAAAAAAATCACAGCCCTCATTCACGTTAGTTAATACCTTCAGTAAGAGTCTATCATATCATTAAGTATTATCCCCTGGTGTGAATGAGAAAAGATACTCTTACAATCTTTTTAATTGATTGTTTTACATTATAGCCAGGACAACCATAATTATAGAACTCTAGCCTCAATTTTTCTGTCATTCACGTAATTTTAGTCAACTGATTTTTCACATTGAAGAGGTGTTGTTCACTCTGTGAAGCAAATTACCAAGAACCAGCACTGAAAAAAAAGTACTAATCAAAATTATAAAGTGGAGTTCCACTCTCGTGAGGTTTTAGGAGTTTCTGTGTCAGTCTTTGCATAATGCATGGAGGATTTTGTTTCTTCAGTATTCATGCATGGATAGGGAAATATATCAGAAAGTTATAATCCTCATTTATTCTAGTAAAAATGGTTAGTTTTATAGCTGTCCAGAACATGTTTAGGGCGTGCCTGAGACAGAGTTCAGGGCTCTTTTCCTTAAAACTCTTTTTTCACTTTTAACCTGTGGACATGAGCTAGTATTATCTATTATTGATATCAAACTACCACCAAATCTATAATGGTTTAAAACAACGATTTATTATTGTTCTTGTTTCTGAAGATTGGATTGAAAAAACTAGACTTTTAAAAAACTGATCACCTCTGTTCATCAAAAGACATCACTAATAAGAGAAATGACTAGGCAAACCACAACCTCAGTGATAATATTTGCAAAACATGTAACTGTGAAGGAATTGGTACCCAGAATATACAATGAATGCCCACAACTCACTAATGAAAAGACAAATAATCCAATTTAAAAAATGGCCAAGGGCTTCCCTGGTGGCGCAGTGGTTGGGAGCTGCCTGCCAGTGCAGGGGACGCGGGTTCGTGCCCCGGTCCGGGAGGATCCCACGTGCCGCGGAGCGGCTGGGCCCGTGAGCCATGGCCGCTGGGCCTGCACGTCCGGAGCCTGTGCTCCGCGACGGGAGAGGCCACGGCAGTGGGAGGCCCGCGTAACGCAAAAAAAAAAAAAAAAAAAAAAAATGGGCAAAATATTTTAACAGACACTTCCCAAGAGAAAACATTCAAATGTTCTTTAAGCATATGTAAAACTGCTCAATATCATGTCATCAGGAAATAAAAATTAAAAACATAATAATACACCAGTATACATCTACTTGAGTGGCTAAAATTAAAAAGACACAACATCAAATGTTGACAAGGATGTGGAGTTAACTAAAACGTCCATATGTTACTGATAGGAATATATTGTAAAATGCAGCAGCCACTGCTCCCCAGGGGTCTTTTTTTTCTCACAGAGTGTACTTGATCTGTGGATTATTAACCACTGATATGTGAGTGAGGAATCTTAGTTTCAGGAGACCATGAGGAAAAATCTCCAGTAGAATCTTTTATGCCTCTCTAGTCACATTGCCAAGCCAAGGTGGTTAACCCATTACCCCAAGTGTAAGTGATCTTTAAACAAGCTGGTCCTGGGTGTAAAGCTTAAAGTTTGAGATTTAAAGAACACATTATAAATCTTTGGTTAGCTCACTTGTTTCTTTCTTGGTACCAGACATCTAGGCATCTCTGGAGATAAGCATGGAGCTGTCCTGGTTTAGCTATCAGATAATGGTATATTACACAATACATTTTACATTTAAAGGAAAGAGAATATTAAAAAGTTGAACTCTTGTTTATAATATGCATTTTGAAGTGCTTAAGCGGGAACATAGAGATTCTGCAATTTACTTTAAAATGCATGAAAAACTGGGAGAGATTGTTGGATGGATAGATGAGCAGATGTGGTTGACAAAACATAAGTAAAATGTTAATGGCACAATCTAGGAAGTGAATATACTGGTTTTTATGTTAAAATTCTTTCAACTTTGCTGCCTATTTGAAGATTTTTATAATGAGATGTTAGGAAAAATAGTGCACAGGTTTATCAAGTGTGTTAGAGCTTACAGTTTTGAACGTGGAGAAGGGGATTGCCTCAGTAAAAACATGAATTAAACGGTGTCGTTGTCTTCCCTCTTCTACGATTCTTTATTTGGTCCTCTGTTTCCCATTCTGCCTCCTCCCTGCACCAGGTACCATGGGATTTCTGTTCACCACTAACTCTCTCCATTAAGGTTTATTTCAAAATTACTCTTCCTCCAGCTCTTGCTTTTCATTTCCTTTCTGCACTAAAACCAGTTAACTGAAAAGGCAATTTACACTAAGGTGCTAAAAACCATTAAAAAAGTTTTAATGAGGTCTACTCTCTTTAAATAGTGCTGGCAGGTCTGTGTCTACAGGAATTTAAGAAAATTCCATTTTCCTGAGAAAAAACATGGAAAAATATATGTTCACATATGGAAGTGATTCACAACGCAGGGAGGAATTTTCTAAGTGCAAAAATCAGTGGTATGTCCTAGACGAATTTTGTTCTGGCGAATGAGAACATACTTGACTGGAGGGAGGGCAAGAAAAAGTTTCAAATTGAAGATGCATCTTACAGGAAGAGTAAGCTCCCTAACAAGAAGGTAGCATTCTGGGCAAAGGGAATGAAATAAGTAAAGGGACAGTGGTCTGTCAATTTGCTGGATTCTTTTCTGAGAATAAGATAGGGTTTGTATTGGGGAATTGTGACTTGGCAGAAGTTTTTGAATTTTATTTTGGCTGTATTGGAAAGCAGGAGGTTCAATCTATATCCAAGGTAAGTAGAAACCTTAGACTGTAGCCTTGAGGCCAGGATTAGAAAGGTAAAGGGACCATGTGGCACCAAATATGGTTTTATACGCCACACAAAACTCTACTTCATTACCTGATTGATGTACACATTACATAGATTTCAGAAGTATTGCTATCCAGCTGATTACTGAATGTGATGTTATCTTTGAGGAAGAACTATGTAGAGAGTGGGGCAGAGATGCTCAGGAAAGAGAGGTGAAAGGTAATATTGCAAACCTAAAAGGCAGATTCTCTAAGGGCACTCATCCAAGTGGTGCAGCAGATAGATATTTCTGTCATGGCAATGTTTATGGACATCTGCATGTCCATAAATAATCCACTGACTAATAGAAATACGTTTTCATATAGGAACAAATGAAAGAAAACCTAATTCCAGAATGAAACCAAAGTCAGTGAGTAAAATAAGTCAGAAAATTTTGGGAAAAAATGGGCAAATGTATTCTCATGCAATGCAAACAAAATATAGGGATTTTGACTTTTAAGAAATTAAACAAAATGCAATTTAGGTCAACAGTTATTCAAGGAGAAAGAGAAGGCCCCTTTGTAATGGCAATATGAAGAGTTTATAATGGAGATAAACATGTATAGCTAGGCCTCAAATAAGAGTAACTATAAAAAGTACAGGGGATAAAAGGAGAAAAATATCCACTTACAAGAAGTAGATGAATTTGATTTCATATTAATTTAATACCTCTCTCAGTCTATGATAGTTCAAATTGGACAAAATTAAGATTATAGATGACCTAAATAACATAATTTTAAAAGTGCATCTGATTGGTATATATCAAACTTTGAACCCTGAAAATAGAGAATACCCACTCTTTTTAGGTGTCCTTGCTACATTCATGATATTGATCATATAAGAGGTCACAAAGCAACCTCAATACATTCCAAAAACGTAAGTAGTAAAGAATATTTTTCTGATTGAAATGTGATAAAAATAGAAAATAATAACAAAACCAGAAAACTAAAGATACTTCCACTTGGAAATGAAAACAAACATACAAACCAACAAAGCAATGACTTCAAACATTTCTGAAATCAACGTAGAGTGCAAACTGGAATTGCAGAATTTCTAGAAAATAATGAGAACATTACATATAATAATTTATGAGAGTCAGTATAGGAAAGCACAGAAGAAATTCACAGACGTAAATATTTGCATAACCAAAAGAAAAAATTGAAAACAAATAAGCATCTGAATCTGAAGTTTATGAAAAGAACAACAAAGTGTGTTAGAAATCAGAAAAAATATAGAATTATTAAATACCAAAGCTGGTTTTTTGGGAAAAAAAAATTGACAAATCGCTATCTTACCTATTGAAAGAGAAACAGAAAATTCACCATAAAAGAAATCACAAGAGGTTAAAAACTCAGAGGAAAAAAGTAAGTTAAAAAAAACCCATTAAATACCAATTTACTCAGATCACACCATAGAGATGGTCCTTAAGCATTTTTACAGCTGCACGTTACTTCATTGTATGGGTATACATATTTTATTCAACTAGCTTCCTATTGACAATAATTTAGGATTTCCCAATTTTTTTTTATTTTGTTGTTATTGTTGGGGTTTTTTGTTTTTTGTTTTGCTATTACAAATAGTGCTTCCATGAATTCTCTTGTGCATTTCTAATGAATGTCTGGGACAGACACCTAGAATTAGGATTGCTTGTTCAAAGGGCAAATTTTACTAGATACTACCAACTTCACTTCCATATTTTTTGTTCCCACCAGCAGTGTATGAGAGTGGCATCAACATCTTTTTTGAAGGAGAGAGGAATTATACAAACCAACTCTAAATCTAATGTGGGGAAATAAGAATAAACAGGAAAACTTTGAAAAAGAAGAGCAATGAGGGTAGAGAAGACCTAAAAGTTTTAAAGTGTATTACAAGGATTTACTAATCAAACCAGTGCAGCAGGGTTTCCTCTCCCAGCCACGTGGACCCCATGCTGCGCAAGTTAGGACATTCTCCCCCCTACTTTCTTGCTTGTCCTGAAGGAATACATGGAGAGAGAAGTTTGAGGAGCTGGGAGGCAAGAGGAAGAAGGAGGGTGGGGAGTAAAGAGCGAGCATTAAGCTATTTAATAGAGTGCCTCATACATGCTAAGTGCTGCATGCCTTGTGTGGTTGTATGGAATCTTCACAGCAGCCCAGTGAAGAGCTCATTCTCCTCCCCATTTTACAGATAAAGAAACTGGGGCTCTGAGAGGTTAAGTAACTTGCCCAAGGCCACCAAGATCAAGTGGCTAAGCGGGGTTTAAATGTAGACCCTTCTCTTCCTGATCCTCCTATACTCTTTTTATTAAGGTAATATTTATATACAGTGACACACACAGGTCTGAAATATGCATTTTAAGTGTGAGCTTGGAAAAAATGGATACAACTGTGTCACCACCATTTTCATGTGCTTTTTGGTCCTTGTATAACTTCTTATTTGAAATGTCTGTTAAGTCATTTGCTTACTTTTCACTGCATGGTGGTCTTGAGATTTGGAAGAGTTCTTTATATATTCTGGATACAAGTTTTTGTGGGACACACATATTGCAAATGTTTCCTCTCATTCTCTGACTTCCTTTTTCATTCTTTGATTTTTTTCTTGTTTACTTGTCCTATCAATTACTAAGAGGGGTATTAAAACCTCCAACTATTATTGTGGAATTTTTATTTCTCCTTATTTATTTAATTTTTTAACATTTTTATTGGAGTAAAATTGCTTTACATTGTTGTGTTAGTTTCTGCTGTATAACAAAGTGAGTCAGCTATACGTATATATATATACCCATCCACTCCCTCTTGCGTCTCCCTCCCACCCTCCCTATCCCACCCCTCTAGGTGGACACAAAGCACCGAGCTGATCTCCCTGTGCTATGCAGCTGCTTCCCACTAGCTATCTGTTTTACATTTGGTAGTGTATATATGTCCATGACACTCTCTCACTTTGTCCCAGAATACCCTTCCCCCTCCCCGTGTCCTGAAGTCCATTCTCTACATCTGTGTCTTTATTCCTGTCCTGCCACTAGGTTCGTCAGAACAATTTTTTTTAAGATTCCATATATATGTGTTAGCATATGGTATTTGTTTTTCTCTTTCTGACTTACTCCACTCTGTATGACAGTCTGTAGGTCCATCCACCTCACTACAAATAACTCAATTTCATTTCTTTTTATGGCTGAGTAATATTCCATTGTATATATGCACCACATCTTGTTTATCCATTCATCTGTTGATGGACACTTAGGTTGCTTCCATGTCCTGGCTATTGTAAAAAGAGCTGCAGTGAACATTGTGGTACATGACTTTTTGAATTATGGTTTTCTCAGGGTATATGCCCAGTAGTGCTTCTAAGCAGGAGTGTAAGTATTTCTATTTTATAAGGTAATTTAAATTAACTGTCACATAGTGATGGTGAGCATGAAAGAGTTGCATACCAAGAGAGATGAGACAAATTGAAACAACTTGGGAATAATATGTTATTTATTTCTTTATGCAGGTGGGACATGGTTCTCAATACTAATAATCCTTAAACTTGAGTGTACTTCAGAGTCACCAGGAGGGTGTGTTGAACACAGATTTCAGGCCCACTCCAGAACTTTTGATTCAGTAGCTCCGAGGTAGGGCCAGAGGATTTGCATTCCTAACAAGTTCTCAGGGAATACCACTGCTCCTGTTGGTCTAGGCACCCATACTTTGAGAACCATGGCTTTGCCATGCCTCTTCTGTGAACTTTCATTGGGAAATTGACTAACTGCTTCCTCTGCCGTTTTCTGCCTGGCCTCCCTCCTACCATTTCCTTTAAAATCTTGATTCCTGGCATATATATATAGCAGTCCAGGATTTTAAAACACTCAGCTCTTAAAGATGTTAAAAAAAAAAAAAAGAATTCAGTAAGTAACATTTCAATAAGCCAAGTGAGTCATCTATCCAGATAGAATTATAGCCATTTCTCATTGTTCTCTGAAGTCTCCTGGAGTGAGGATTCTTGAAAAGTGTTCCTTAAGAGGGATCAGTGATCCATTCTTGGGGCTTGGCAAAAACATGAGTGTCTACTGAAGGGAAAGGTTGGGGCAAGACAGTTTCCAAATTTCTCTTTTCCTGGTGTAGATTTTCTCTCCACTACTACCTTCTATGAGTTATGGTTTTTACTTTGTATTATAAAACCCATTTTTAAAGGAAAATGTAAGTTAGGAATAAGAAGATAAAGGAGAGAGAGGAGGTGGGGAGGTTGGAAGCAAAGTAATACCTACTTATTTGAGATATTATCAAAGGGTGTGACTAGGTCTCAGTATCACAATCTCTAGGTCCAACCATGTTGCTGGAAATAGCATTATTTCGTTCTTTTTTATGCCTGAGTAATATTCCATTGTATATATGCAACACATCTTTATCCACTCCTCTGTCAATGGACATTTAGGTTGCTTCCATGTCCTGGCTATTATAAATAGTGCTACAATGAATATTGGGGTGCATGTATCTTTTTGAATTATGGTTTTCTCAGGGTATATGCCCAGTAATGGGATTGCTGGGTCATATGGTAGTTCTATATTTAGTTTTTTAAGGAAACTCCATACTATTCTCCACAATGGTTGTACCAATTTACATTCCCACCAACGGTGTAGGAGGGCTCCCTTTTCTCCACATTCTCTCTCGCATTTATTGTTTGTAGATTTTTTGATGACAGACATTCTGACTGGTGTGAGGTGATACCTCATTGTAATTTTGATTTGCATTTCTCTAATAATTAGTGATGCTTAGCATCTTTAATGTGATTTTTGGCATTCACTTTGCTGTACACCTGAAACTAACACAACATTGTAAATCAACTATAATCCAATAAAAATCTTTAAAAAATTGTCATGTCCACCCCAGCCTTCAGAAACCATCACCCTGCTCTGTCAGCAGCCATTACCATTGAGGCAAGCCCTTCCATCAGCAAAAAGATTTCAAATCACTAAAGGTTCAAGTGATGGTTAGCATTTTTAGCAATAAATTATTTTTTTAATGTAAAAAAAGGGTGTGACTAGGAAATTGACAAGAAAAATTCAAATAAACATGAAAATATATTCAACCTCACTGATAATAAAATAAGTGCAAATTAAAAAAATAATATAGTACCAGACTTTACTTAAGGAATTGGCAATACTTTTAACAATGATGATTTGTGGTGTAGTAGAAGGTGCAGCAAAATAGTTTTCAGACATTGCTATGGAGTGTATGCTATAAGAAGGTATGAATGATTTAAAACAATACAACTCAGTCTTTATATTATAAAGTGTCCTGTTCAAAGTTCATGTATTCAAAAAATCTCCCTTCCATATTTACTTTCCTCTTTATCTAGATTTTACTGTCCATAATTTGACCAGAATACTTTCCTTTTTAATAGGTTAGATGAAAGAATATGGTCACAGAAATGTGAACTCAAATCATGGATTTGATGTTGGGAGACAAGCATTAGAATATTTAGTCTAAAAAATGCACGGGGCTAAGACACAAATAAGGAGACAGACAGATTTTTGGGTATATAGAGAGATAGATTATCATAAGTATAAAATATGTAGATGACTACCTATCAGTGGAGAATTATTGATTGGCAAATATCAGAAACATTTCACTAATGTAACACCAGATGAGAGGAAAATCCACTTGAATCAACAAAATAAGAAAAACAATATTCTTTTCAACTGCACTTCTGCTTTATTGTACACATTGTAACATTCTAAGCTAATGAACTGGCATGAAGTTAAAAATGATTTGACTTGGTCCATTAGTTTTTCTGTTATTTTATGTTAATAAAAGTTCTAAGTACTTGAAAACAATTTATTTTAGTAAGTAGGATAAATTCTCCCTCTCAAGTCCTATTTATATTATTCATTGGCTGTAGCAAACCTTTTTCTTAGACCAAATCAAAAAAGCCCCAGTCCTTGTTTGAATGATATCATTTCGAATGACTGGAACCTAACTTAATTACTTTTATTACATTGTGTATATGGATAGCTAACTGAACATGAATGATCAACTACCAAGTGGTGTGGCTCAACTTTGTTACAGAAAGACCAATAAATGAAGAAATTTTTTATGAAAGCATTGCATTTGCTAACTGTGTCTCAGTTTTCTTTGTTGTGTGACAAATTACTTTTAAGATTTAGTGGCTTAAAGTAACATCCTTTATTTTGTCAATGATTCTGTGCATCAGCAATTTGGGCTGGGTGTAGCTGTGTAGTCTGGTCTTGGCTGGACTCCTTCATGTGACTCACTGTGGTCAGTGGCTAGGTCAACTGGAGGCTAATTGTCTAAGGTGGCTTCGGCTCATGTCTGCTCCACATGTCTCTTACCCTCCAGCAGGCCAACCAGGGCTTGCTCACATGGTGGTAGCAGACTTCCTAGAGACGGTGGAAGTATGCAAAAGGGACCGGTTTGGTATTCACATGAAACTGTCTCCTCCACATTCAATGGCCAATGTAAGAGTAACAAGGGCATTCCAGATTCCAGGGGTGGAGGATAGGCTTCACTTTCTGATGGGAGTCACTGATTTGCCATTTTTGCAATCTGCCGCAGACTCATAGGGTTCTTTTCTTTGACACAAAATATTCCATTAGTTGTCAAAATCATTTCAGCTCATCTTTTTCATGACATGGATTATTTGTTGCCGTGGTGAATTCTGGTGAAGTTAATTGTTTGGTTAAAAATATAGAATTTAATTTATCTGCATCCACCTTTCTCTAATGGCTTCTCATCAGGTACAGAAAAAAAGCAACCAATTCCTTGAGAATCTGCCATTCATGATCTGTGCTTCCCCTGCCTCTAGTTTCCTCCCTCACCAGCCCTGGACTCTCCAGCCATGTCGCATGGTTTGTTGTTTCATGAACACCTCATGGGCTTGTATGGGTATGTGGGTATGTGAGTGTGTGGGTGTGTGTGTGTGTGCAGGAATTAATCCACCTTCTGTGAATGCCTTTTACCTCTTTATCTGCCTAATTATTCCTCAATTCCCCAAGCATCAGCTTAACTCTATGAAACTTTCTTGATGAGCTCCCTTGCCCTAAGAACTCTTCAGGAGCAGAGCCTCAATGCCTTATTATCTGTTATGGAATAAAAATTATTTGTGCTCTAGTGTGATTCTACCTTTAAAAGATGAACTTCTTGGATAAACTACAAGGTCCTACTGCATAGCACAGAGAACCATATTCAGTATCCTATGATAAACCATAATGGAAAAGAATATTTAAAAAAAAGAATGTATACATATGTATAACTGAATCACTTTGCTGTACAGCAGAAATTAACACATCATTATAAATCAACTGTACTTCAATTTAAAAAAATCTGGGGTAAGGATTGGTACATTTTTACACACTTTTATTTTCTTGTGTGCAATAAACTTTAATAAACATTTTTTTCCTTTTTTTAAAAAAAACGATGAGCTTCTTGAGGATGAAGAATGTGTCTCAATCATGTTTGTGAAGGCAGGGCTTAAATCTCTATTTAGCAAATAGTAGATGTTCAATAGTTTTTTTTAAATTGATGAATGAATGAAAAAGTGTATGAGTGAAGAAATAGTCTGCATTATTCTCCTTTTTATTCTTATTTTTTATTTTTTTACATATTCTGTCTAGACCTATGTATTCTCCTTTTTAAATATGAGACAAATCCTTTAAACTTTTTGACCTCATATACTCTCATACTTTCAATTGTCAGTGGTACATAGATGATTCTTAAATCATTTTGTTTGCTTGTTTTTTTGTTTCTGTGTTTAACCATGACTGTTTTCCTGAGTCCCAAGGCTATCTCCACATGGGCTTTTAGATATTTACACCTTTATATCCTGCTACTTTCTTAAATATAACATGTTATGATCTGAACTCCCCACCTTCCTCAAAGTTTGCCAGGAATCTGCTTTTCTACCTCTGAATAACTACAGTGGTCAATGACATTACCATCTTCCTATAAAACCCAAGGGGTCTTTTTGCATATTTTCATTTGAGCTTCAAATGAATTGAGTAATAGAGATAACCAAATACAGTTATCATCACTATTTCACCATCAACAAAATCAAATGTCAAGGAAAGTAACAAGTTTTCCCACAGTCATGTTGATCACAAATGGTAGAACTGAGACTCAAGCTCAGGTTTGTCTAACCTAAAAGGATTACATTCTTATTTTATCTCTAATTTCAGAGTTGTGGGGATAGACTTGACAAGGTTTGCTAGCTCAGTGGTTTTGGATTAGAAAAGAAGGAAAACATTTTCATTCCTCTTTCTTCCTCATTCTCCACACCCAGTTGATTTGCAAATGCTCTTGGCTTATCTTAGCAACATTTTCTCATTAGTATCTCTCTTTTCCCTTCAGCTCATCTTTCCTTAGTTCATCCCTATTCTTTTAGTAATTATTGCAAAACCTTTCTAATTAGTCTCCTTTGCCTCAATATCTCTTGAGTTTTAGGGCAGGGTAATGACTTCTTATCTTAATATTGTCACACAGACTAACTAACCACACATCTAGTAGGATGCTTGATAGAATTTATGAGTTAAATTTCACTACTGAACTTAAAATGAAAATATTTTGCAGAAAAACTAAATAACTGTAGAATATGTAATGGGTAGTGACATAGCAATATTTATCCAGCTAACCTAATTAAAGTATAAGACAAAAATTTTCTTTTCAGAAATTAGTAGCAGGTGTTGCAATTAAAATATAGACAGCATATTATAAAATGTATTGGTAAAATGGACACAATCCCAGTCATTTAGCTGTATTCTGCTTACCTAAATCCATCTGCTGTTGAAGCCAGATAAGTGTTTATTTGCATTTATGTGCTAACATTTACAGACAGACATTGTTTACAAAATTTTGTGTATTATATCCTGAATACATGGTTATTTATTCTTGGCCATTATACACATATTTATGTATGAAAATATTATAGAAGGAAAGAAATTTGTCTGAGATGGTGAATTAATATTAACTAATGCTTATGGGTATATATTATATTCTAGGAAATGCATTAAAAACTTAAAGGCATTGTCTCATTTAATCCTCATAATAACCTTATGAAACAGTTATTCCAAGCCCCATTTTATAGATGGGGAAATAGAGGCTTAGTTATATGAAATACCTTGTCCAAGATCATTCAGCAACTAAAAGGTAGAATAGGATTCTCTCTTCTCAGTAGAAGATCGGTTATATCCACAGGAGGTAGCAGACATGTCCTTCTACAGTAGAAGGTTGGATTTCAATTATGTGGACTGAGTCTCAGTGACAGGACTCAGTCTCTAGAAGTCTTGCTAAAGACAGTCTTGCTTTCCTAAACCTTGTCCAGAGGTAAATGTTAAAGATCTGCAAGCTAGAGGCTAAGTCCCATCCATGGAGCAGTAAATTAAGCCTTTGGAGGATGTAAAGAATCTGTAAAGACAGAACATATTGTATTGAAGGTAGTCAGTTTTCTGTGAATGGAGTTATTGAAATATAGGGTAAAGAACTTGCTGGGATCCATGTAGAATGGATTTAAACATGGTAGTTTTTAAAAATTAGATTACTTCTAAGGTCCCAACTCAGTACTTTAATCCTATTATTTCATGTTTTCTTTCTTTTTTTTTTTTGCAAAGCAATTAGTTACATGATTTTTAGATTCCTAAATGGGTAACTTAAAGCACTCTGATAAGATATATTCTCTCTTTAGTAATTTTCAGCAGAAAAACAAAAAAAAATACATCTCTTTTCTGTAAACTGCTTAATAATAAAAAAAAAAAATTATTACTGAAAAGTAAAAGAACAGGTAGATTTTTTTAATTTTAAAAGCTACTTTGAGATTTAAAGTGATGTGTAAATACCGTGCAAATGGCAATTATAGGTATATGTGTATATGTATATTATATATATATATTCCCATATCATTTCATGAACATTTTGACTAGCTTTCTTCTTGAAATTTTAATTGGTAAAATTAATTTATTGTACAACAGCAATCTTCCATAAATACATTTGAAGAGACTTTCTTGGAGAATTTAAGAATACCAACTAAACAAAAGGAAATAGTGAAATATTCAGCACTCTGATCTCAGAGGGAAGGAAATGGAGCAGGACGTACTTGTGTTCAAGCCATTTTAGGGACTTGAGAATATTCTATGAACATTATTCTGTACTTCAGAATAACGAGCTGCTGGAACAGCAACATCACCATCAAGAATTTGCACCTTTGGTGGATAATCATAAGGCTTCATTTTTCTGAAAGTCATAATTCACATCAGCCTGCTGCACTGAGTGAGATAACATTATTTTCTTGTTCATGGAAATAAAATTCTACAGGTAATTTACTGATGTGCTAATTACCATTTCCAGTGATGAGCTAAGGAACACTGTGGTTTCTCAAATTGTTCCTACCCTGAAAAATGTTTTATATTAGCAAACACCCTGAGGCATAAAATGGTATTAGTCTTGTGGATTGTTGCCAAACACGGTAGGCAATATGCTCATAATTTTTTTTTGGAAATGATCGACTGTGTTTGAGAAAGAAATGCCATAATAGCTGATTTGTGTGTGTGTGTGTGTGTGTGTGTGCGTGTGTGTGAGCATTTCTTCATAATATCAGTGATGAAAACATTTCATCAACCGTGGAGGCTTAGCCACGGGAAGATCTATATATTTCTTTTTACACAACAGAAGCATTGAACTGCTGAAGACCTGTGAAAGAAATAGTGTTTCTATTGATTCAGAATTTCAAAAAGTCTTTATGTTAATTGTCTGCTGTGTTAGTCGCCTCAGCTGCATTGCTTGCTGCCGTTTGGGCATGGTCCAGCTTTTCAGTAATTTCTAAGATTTTTCTGTTTACTTTCCTGTCTCCTAATCTACACATATGAGAGTCCAATTTATTCTTCAAAGTCTGTTTCACCCCTACATTTAGAATTTATTTATTGAGAAAATAGTTGTCTGATTATGGATTTACAGATTCCTAGCAGTAATACTTTTCCTAAAATACAGTACATACATTCTCACCTTTGTGTATTAAAAGTTTATTTTTCTTTCACTAGCAATTTTCTGCCTGATCTTTTCAGTCAAATTCTACCAATTCTTCAAGACCCAGTTTAAGTTCTATGTGGCGCATGAAGCTTGTTCCAACACCTTAGTGCCTGATCATGTCTGCCTCCTTGGAACTTCTTTAGAATTTTAAAGCTGGAAGGAAACTTAGAGACCACCATCACCTCTCATATGCCACACAGGGCAACTATTTGCCTATATTAAACCTTTGTGAAAACAGTGCTCCTTTTGGCAGATGCAACTAAAACATATGGTGTGGCAGGTACATGAGCCGAATTTCAGCTTCTAGCAGCCTTTTGGCCAACTGTCATTGTACAGGGCACAACTGGTGACATGTATTTTATTCTGATTACATCCGGTCTCTAAACGTTATTGGACTTTTCCCTGCCCAATGATATGATTCTAAGACAGAAGTATAAGATTATATGTAAATGCATAATCTTATATGAAGTATAAGATTAATGTTATTTCTGAGGAGTATAACAAATAAAAAATTTTAAAAATTAGGGGTATGATTATGCACTTCTTTGTATACTTATAGAACCCATAGTGGGTCATCAATGAATAAGTAATATTTGTATTAAAACTCCTACAGGAAATGAAGTCATATTATTATTTTTTAGGGGGGTACATATATCTTTAATCATATATTGACAAATGTTTGTTGCCTGTGACAAGGACCAATATAGTTTATAGAATCTACTGCTTTTTTTCCCTCTCTCTTTTTCTTTTTAACTTTTATTGGGGTATAGTTGATTTACAACATTGTGTTAGTTTCAGGTGTACAGCATAGTGCATCTGTTATATGTATATATATATCCACTCTTTTTTATATTCTTTTCCCATATAGGCCTTTATAGAGTATTGAATAGAGTTCCTTGTGCTATGCAGTAGGTCTTTACTAGTTATCTATTTTATATGCAGTAGTGTGTATGTGTCAATCCCAATCTCAATTTATCCCTCCCTGTTCCAATGAGATCATAATAGAAGAGTCAAATAAATGTTTGAACACTAATATTCAATTAATTTATTTAATTTGAGTTAAGTGGAAATGAAAGAGGCTTAAACTCAGGAAGCAAGTGAAGTAGGTCATTTATCGACAAAATGTTTATAGAAAGAAAAGAAGACTTTGAAAATGTCACCAGAAAAATTAGGAATAATCAGGCTTAGAGCATATAGTGTAGTTCAAAAATAAAGATAATTCAAGTATTTCTTGCTGCTCACTGAAATGAAAGGAAGTAAACATCAGTGGAAGAAACTAGAGAGTCTGAAATGTCAAATTCATGTGCTGATGAGACTTAAAATGGGAAGCAAAAAGTAGTGTTCATAATATTAATACAAAAACTGAGCATGTGTATACTAATATATGCCTTTTAGAGGGGCTTAGCTGACATTGGTAGTATGTAGAAGCAATCTGCAGACTATACCATTCTCCATTAATTTATTGATTAAATAAGTAAATATCAGATCTATAAGAAATGACTCTTTTGTGTTTATACTCTGTGAGTTATGATTTTTATAAATTTATGACATCTTGTTAAAGCCATAGTACGTCATTTGGCTAATTCTTTAAACACTCAATGCTAGACAATCATGCTTGGCAACCTCATCTTTTTAAGGTAACTCAGGTTATCAAAAGATGAATTTAGGGGCTTCCCTGGTGGCGCAGTGGTTGAGAGTCCGCCTGCCGATGCAGGGGACACGGGTTTGTGCCCCGGTCCGGGAGGATCCCACATCCTGCGGAGCGACTGGGCCCGTGAGCCATGGCCGCTGGGCCTGCGCGTCCGGAGCCTGTGCTCTGCAGCGGGAGAGGCCACAGCGGTGAGAGGCCCGCGTACCGCAAAAAAAAAAAAAAAAAGATGAATTTAGAAAACATCTCTTACAGTTGAACCTAGCATATGTAAAGCTTTTGAGAATAATATACCATATAGAATGAATTTGTCAGTACAAAAAAGAGAGAGTATCTCAGAAACAAATAGAGTTTTAGATTTCCAAATAGATTATAAAGTGGTGCTTAATCTAAAAAAATGCAAACAAGCAAAATGAAAACACGCTCATAGATACAGAGAACAAATGGGTGGTTGCCAGAGGGGAGAGCGTGGGGGGTTGGGGAAAGTAGGTGAAGGAGATTAAGAGGTACAAACCTCCAGTTACATAATAAATGTCACAGGGATGAAATATACAGCATAAGGAATCTGGTCAATAATACTGTAATAACTTTGGGGACAGATGATTACTAGACTTATTATGGTGATCATTTCATAACGTATGCAAATGTCAAATCATTATGTAGTATACCTGAAATGAACACAGTATTGTCATCAACTGTATTTCAATTAAAAGAAGAGATACACAAGTGCAAATGTAAGAACAATCTATATGATTGATGTAATTATAGAATTAGTCCCTGTTAGCTGGTAACTTGGATTGAGACATACGTTTTATAAAACATTATACAGGGTCTGTAAGATGAAAATTACCAGGTTGTTGAAAGAAACTGAAGACTTAAATGAATGGAGTGACACACTGTGTTCATGAAGTAGAACATTCAGTGTAGTAAAGATGTCAATTCTCTCAAATTTTTTATAGGTTTAATGCAATTCCTATCAAAATTCCCACAAAATCTTTTTGTTCATGTAGACAAACTTATTCTGAAATTTATACCAAAATGCTTAGGTCATGGAATAGCTGAAACAATCTTGACAAAGAAGAAAGCTCAGGGAATAATTCTTCCCTCTATTAAGTCTCACCAAGTATCTACAGTAATCAAGACATTGTGATATTGGTGAAGAGATAAACACATAGATAGATGGTACAAAATGGAGAACACATAAAAAAGGCCCACATTGATTCAAATGATTTTTGACAAAGGTGCAAAAGCAATTCAGTGGAGGAGAGACAGCCAGTTGAAGAAATAGCACTGGAATGACTATAGGAAAACCATAGGCAAAAAACCAACCTCGACTAAAATCTCACAGCTTATTTAAAAAAAAAAAACTCAAAATGGATCATAGACTTAAATGTAAAATGTAAAACTATAAAATTTTTAGGAAAACACATTGACCGAAATATCCAGAATCTAGGACTAGGCAGTGTTCTTAGACTTGACAAGAAAAGCAAAACTTATAAAAAAAAATTTTGTAACTAAAACCTCATTAAAGTGAAATAAAACAGTAAAAAATGTCTCTTGAAATGCTGATCCTTTCTATTTTTTGTAAGCAGTATCACCAACATCTACCTATGTGTGACATTATTAAAACTGTTATTTTTCTCAATTAAAAGCTCATCTTAATTTTTTAAAATTTCAAAACGGTGCAACATGCGAAAGATAAAATAATTTGCAACAGCTGTTAATTGGAGGAATTTTTCACAAACTTTATTATCTGTAGACAGATAAGATTGCTGATTTTCATCATTAACAGATGTTTTGACTAATGTTTTCTACAGTGGTGTGCATAGTCCTTGTGCTCAAATGTGCTCAAATGTGTATTTAATTATTGTAGTTGATCTTAAAGATCTGATAGAATCTGTGTAACTCATTTACTGGGAAGTCTGCAACCAACTGTATGAAACACTATTTCAAATAAGGTTGTATTTTTAGGAGATGGCATACAATATATATCTCTAATTAATATCACTCAGGCTTTGAAATCATTTAACATTTGATTGAAAGGATGAGAAAACCCATGAGAAACATTCTAATGAATTTGTAACCCCATGTCTTGTTAGGGAGATCTGGTTTTACCTGAACAACCACAAAGTGTAATATGCTGGCACTCCATGATGCTCTTGCTTAGCCCTGAAATGGTGCTGGTATTCTGGTTTAATTTTATAGTCCTATGAGACAATTGATTAATCTAGAACAGAGTGCAAACATGGCAGCACAATAGTCTTAAAACAATAGAAGAATTAGAGTCTAAAATTTATTCTTATATTGCGTTCTTTTTAAAAGGGAATGTCCTTAAAAGCTTCCACAGTGATAATAAAAGTCTTTATAAAACTGATGCTGTTTCTCACACTCCATTAAACTACCCCTTTTATCTTTGAAATTGATGTGAAAGCAAAATATTTATACTACGTTGACTCCACTTTTTAAATTGCTTTTTGACAAGAAAGGCAAAAACTAAAACAAATATGTTTGAGACTCAAGAAGTGCCCAAATACATCTAATTTATTTTGCAGGGGTCATTAAAGCCTTGCATCTCTGTTGTATTATAACTGGCTTGCATTAGGGTGACAATCTAGAACATTGTAGAACATTTTTAATATTTAAAAAATACCATTTTCCCATATTAAGAAAGAAAAATCTATTTTTCATCAAGGGTGAAATCCATAGAAAACTGACAACAAAATTTCCTTTCCCTTACTCATACAATTTAAGGGCTGATTCTAAGCATGGAAATCATGAATATCCACTCAATAATAATTAATCCCTCCAAACATCTTAGCATGCACACCTAATGGTAGCTTCTAGGAACTGTGGAACACCTCTAATTTTCAATTCTTCTCTATATGAATATTGATGAAATAATAAATTATAAAAGGCCAATAGAAAGCAACTTACTAGACTTTAAAGTCTCAAATGTCATCTTCAATCAAAGGAAAACTAAAGGTGTATATTTTTTATTCCCAAGACCATAGTATGCAATGCTTACTTATGTTAGTCCAACTATAATACAACACATAATTCAGTCAAGAAAATGAGTCATTTAAAATTTCTCCTTGGGCTTTAATTTTGCTTTCTAGTGTTGATACTGCATCTAGCTTGCAGACCTCCATCAGAAGGTGAAGAGGGACAATGTAAGGAGTTCTCTAAATTCCTAGTCAGAGATGAGGATGAGATGGCTTGCTCCAGAATGAAAAATCAATGCACTGGTCCCTCATTGAGAAAGTGTTGCCCCTTCCCAACATGTGCAATGCAGCTGAACTAAATAGTGTGTTTGATGACATAGTTGATTTATATCATGGCTTCAGTTCCTTATGTATTATCAGTCTTTTAATAGACAGTGTGCAGTCACAGCCAGTTTGGTAGTCCATACTTTGCTAGCATTGCTACAATGTCTTGTTGCCCACAGATCAACTGGTGGTGAAACATCAAGAAGCAACCAGCTTACAAAAGCTGTCGATGAGCGTGCGCCCTCTGCTGGAAGGGTGAAGAATTTTTTTTTTTTTTTTTTGCAGTATGCGGGCCTCTCACTGTTGTGGCCTCTCCCGTTGCGGAGCATAGGCTCCGGACGCGCAGGCTCAGCGGCCATGGCTCACGGGCCCAGCCGCTCCGCGGCATGTGGGATCTTCCCAGACTGGGGCACGAAACCGTGTCCCCTGCATTGGCAGGCGGACTCTCAACCACTGCGCCACCAGGGAAGCCCGGGTGAAGAAATTTTATTATTACTTGTTTGGTAACGGCACTCCGTGAAATCTGGTAAGAAGTCCGCTGTTTGATAGACTTCCCTTCTGGGTCCTGGTGCGAAAACCTATTGGTAGTTTCCAGTGTGGCCCAATGGAGCCAGAAGGTACCTACGTGTATGATAATTAATGCAAACACAGGCCACAGAATCATATATCAGAAAGTTATTTTATTTTTCCATTTTCACTTGTGTGTGAATTTTAATATAAATATGTGGACATAAAGAACCAAGGCTAGTCAAACTGTTCCAGTAAATAAATTTCAGAAATTCCACGTTGTACACTCTTGCACTGCTGGTGGGAATGTGAATTGGTACAGCCACTATGGAGAACAGTATGGAGGTTCCTTAAAAAACTACAAATAGAACTACCATATGACCCAGCAATCCCACTACTGGGCATATACCCTGAGAAAACCATAATTCAAAAAGAGTCATGTACCAAAATGTTCATTGCAGCTCTATTTACAATAGACTGGAGATGGAAGCAACCTAAGTGTCCATCATCGGATGAATGGATAAAGAAGATGTGGCACATATATACAATGTAATACTCAACCATAAAAAGAAACGAAATTGAGCTATTTGTAATGAGGTGGATAGACCTAGAGTCTGTTATACAGAGTGAAGTAAGTCAGAAAGACAAATACCGTATGCTAACACATATATATGGAATTGAAGAAAAAAAATGTCATGAAGAACCTAGGGGTAAGACAGGAATAAAGACACAGACCTACTAGAGAATGGACTTGATGATATGGGGAGGGGGAAGGGTAAGCTGTGACAAAGCGAGAGAGAGGCATGGACATATATACACTACCAAACGTAAGGTAGATAGCTAGTGGGAAGCAGCCGCATAGCACAGGGAGATAAGCTCAGTGCTTTGTGACCGCCTGGAGGGGTGGGACAGGGAGGGTGGGAGGGAGGGAGATGCAAGAGGGAAGAGATATGGGAACATATATATATGTACAACTGGTTCACTTTGCTATAAAGCAGAAACTAACACACCATTGTAAAGCAATTATACTCCAATAAAAAAAATTCCACGTTGTAACAAGTATAAATAAATTTATTAAATTTTTCTGCATAATGCCAGCTTTTGGATATTTTAAAACCAAGAAATTTCTTATTGGTGGCAACTAAATGATTTCTGTGGACTTTTTATTTCATAGCACATTCCATCTGTTGACTACACTTTTCTAGTTGACTTCTTATACGTGCAAATACATATTTGTAATGTTGGTTCTGTGCTATTCCTGTAGGTATTCTATTAAAATAAATTCATTCTTTATAAAAATTATCCTGGGCTCATTGAAGTCAGAAGATGTTTTGTGCCCAGCCTTGTCAAGTCATAGGATTAAGTGGGTCTCAGTTTCCTCATTTGCAAAACAAGGAGGTTAGTCTAGTTGACATCCAAGCCTCTCTATTGAACAAATTATTGTGAGTCTCCCTGCCCTACCGTGCTAGGTACTGAAGATGAAAAGATAAAATTAGAAAAAAACCCATTATACTCTAGGAATCTTTCTCAGACTCTAAAATAGTATCAATACAATATCATAATATTTGTTAATGAATCTGCATTAAGCTGCACCACAGTTTCTGTACTAGCCTGTGAAATTAATTAGAAGCATTGCAAAGGACTCATTACTTTTTCTACCTTAATGAAAGTATTTAATGAAAGGGCTACTGTTTGTGGAAAGCAGAGATGGAGAGAAATGATTTGCTGCAAAAAAAAACCCCTATTAACTCATTATCTTCTCCGTCTCAGTAGATGTGCCTTTGGAATCAGACAGATTTGATTGAAAATCTCTTGATCAGTTGTGTAACCATGGGAAGTTCTTTAATTTTCCAGTGCCTCAGTTTCCTCATCTACCAGTAGGGGATTATAATAGTGCCTGAGGAGAGTCTAGGGCAGATGAAATGACACTACGTTTTGAAAAGCAGTTGGCTTGAAAATGCGTGGTAAATCCTTGGAAAATATTAGTGTTTGTTGATACTGTAATAGTCAAGGTTCCTTCTTTCCATCTCTATTTGGTTCTGTCCTATTCACTTTCTTCAGCTTGGTTTCCCCAGCTCTGGTCTTCTCTGAATCAATCCATTTCCACACTGATCCAAGAGTTAGAGATATGATTATATCACACCCTTTCTTGAAACATTCAGTGCTTTTTACAACATAACTCAAGCCTATCTCCCTAAACTTATTTTCTGAAAGTTCCCTTCCAGGTCTTATACTTCAGCTGCCTTTAACCATTTTTTTTTTTTTTAATTGACGTATAGTTGATTTACAATGTTTCAGGTGTACAGCGAAGTTATTCAGTTTATATATATATATATATATATATATATATATATATTCTTTTTCAGATTCTTTTCATTATAGGTTATTACAAGATATTGAATATAGTTCCCTGTGCTATATAGTAGGTCCTTGTTGTTTATTTTGTATTTAGTAGTGTGTATCTGTTAATCTCCAATTCCTAATTTTACTTTATACCAGGCTTTTTTGTGAACCTTATGCTTCCGGCACTGCCTCAGTTTTTGTCTGTATGTTCCCATTTCCCTCTTTGCCTGCATCTTGCCTCTTCCCTTCTCCAAAAAAATCATCAACTCTAATAAAGTAAAATACTTACAGTTTACTATAGTACCTGTACACTATGAAAGTTATTGGAATTAATGTGTCTGACTATCCTGTTCAAGTTTATGTTTTTTGAGGACAGATCAAGAAGTACCAAGCTCACTGTTAACACTCAAGGCTTGGTGACTTGGAGAGATTTTGAAAAACAGCTTAATGAGAAAGTACAACATGATTTACATCTCAAAAGCTCTAGAAAAGAATTCTAAATTTCACTTGAGAAACAGGTGTAAATTATTGAATAAGGTGCATAGACTGTGTCGCCATGGTAATTGGATTTCTACAAAACATTTTACTCTTCTGTTTTGGAGGAAAGGAAGTTAGATATTTGCTTTTCAAGGCCTTTCACATTCATTTATAAGTATGTATTCGCTTAGATGTAGTTCAGCAACAGATATCTTTTGGTTACAGCTCTAAAGTGTTATGAGCCTATAAAATTCTTTGTTTCATCTATATTTCCCCATCCCCCAGAAAAGAGAAAAAAACTGGAAAACAAGCAAGCTGTTTTTCAATTAGAGTAACTTTTGGAATTGCTTCCTATGTTCCTAATACATTCCAGATGTCACTGTTTGTGGTTAACACTGTTACAGATATTTTTTCACATTGCTTTTTCTTCAAATTATAAGTCTAAAACCCATCTTGATATTGAGTGGGTAGTATTCAATACATATTTTTCAAATACTCAGAGTGACACTGATGAAGGGAGTGAAGCAAACTTCAGTTGGTTAAAAGGAGCAGAGTTTCTCTGAAAACCGTATGCCGGGAGAACCAAGGGTATAGCAAAGAACTGACTGCACTTGGTTGCAATAATCTGACCAAGTGATAAGTTAGGCCTGCAAGCAGAAACCATTAATCATGCATTCCTGAGATTCACAGGAACACTTCTGCTTTTTTGAGCAGTTCGCCAAATTTCAGTGTTGCCATGACAACCTCTGTATTCATCCTCAGGTGTTCAGTGGCATCACATCTTGCCAGTTGACGGGACCATGTGATCCTTCTGGGTAACTACTTAAATTACCACCTTTTTAAAATAGTGACAATTACAAAATTTTCACTTCACAGTGTATTAAGGTATCAGGAAGCTCTGGGCAGAAGCAAAGTGATAATTTTTGTAATTATCCATCTACAAAGTAACACGCGATGCCTTCCAACTAGAAGCTATTAAATTTTTAGTGGTGGGTAATAAAAAATAAACACTGTTTTCTTTTAATTTCCAGAATTTTACTTTAAATTAAGTGTGGCTCATAATTCAGGTGAATAAAGATGTGAGGGGTGGTATGGGATAGCTTCTGTGACTGACCCTTAGGAGACAATAATAAAAAGTTTCCCCAAACTGGAGCCAAGGAATTCAGCTTAAGAGATTAGCTGGAAAGGAAGGGAAAACACTATAGGACATTTTCTTTTTCACTTTTAAATGGTGATCACTCTCATGCTTTAATTATCTTCCCTTCATCTCTGCACAGAAAAATAAGGGATACTAATTTACAGAGATAAGATGATGTTTTGTTATTTTTTATGATACCAAAAATTCCAAAGACCAGAGGGCAAATATCTAATTTGTTACTTTTAAAAGAAAAAACCCCTAGATATTGGAGATGATAATAAAATTATATTAAAGTAATCCTTGTGAGTATATTTTAAAATATAGATTAACTTATCCTAGAATTCATATTTACTTCCTTTTAAAATACAGATATTTCATTAAATTAACTGATAAAGTCTTCTATTTTCCCAGAAAAAAATCAGCTTCAAATTATACATGAATATGCACAATAAATACATTAATTATTGACTAAATTATCTCAAACCAGAGACAGTAATGTATGACTGTCCCAAGCAACTGATATGCCTGCACATTTTAACCTATTTTAACAAACCTTATATTAAATATAGGTAACAACACATAGTTAAATCTCTGTCATCCTACAATATTGACGTGAAAGGTACATAGTTTTTGCATAATTAAAGACAAAGGTATTTTCAACATTTAGTGCTTCTTATTGGCACAGTGTCTAAAACACAGTGAGAGTTCAGTACATATTTTTTGTAAGAGTGAATGAATTGGCTTCTCATTTTAACATACTAGATGGTCATTAATATAGTTACCACAGATGATTACTGTCTTAAAGTAAAGAATGGGGATGGTGTAGATTTAAACTTTCAAACTGTAAGAAAGAAGATGGTGAACAGACGCATCAGTAGTCCTTCCTTTTTTCAACATGAGGGAGAAATTAGAAAGGATGAAGTTCTAACCATTGAGCTGGAGACCCACTGACTCTTTCAAGTATATGTTTTACTTCGGCTAACTAATGGTTAGGGGAAAAAACTGATATATTTTAAAACAAAGGGTTTTTGGTTTATTGAGTTGAAATAAACTAACGATTCCACTCAAGTGGCTTAAAACAATTAAATACATTGCTTTACACTGGAATTCTAATAAAAATTACAGCAGGAATTGATAAAGTGATTTTAAAATCATAAACAAGAAGCAGGTTACTGGCACACTCTCAGACCTGAAAGAGTGATTCTCTTTTGCCACCATCACCTCCTGAAACCATTAGGGAAGGTGTATGAATGGCATCTATACAACTTCATACTCTGTTTTTCTTGTTTTAGTTCTCCAATTCTCTTTCTTTACCCAGATGGTTCACATCTGTAACCTTTTTTTTTTTTTAAAGCTTCCCTCTAGTTCAAGACACTTTTCAATTTAATAGCTGAGATCTTCATCCTGGGAGAGCTATTTAAGGCTTAAATATAGAAAGATGGAAGAGAGACAGACAGAATAAACTTATTTGTACCAGAGGAGCAAAAGGTCAGCAACAGGAGACTCATATAATCCGCTGATGTTCAGGGAGCTTAGAATATTGCTTGGGGGATAGAAGTGGGTGCCCCAGATAGCAGTGAAATCGAGGTAGTTCCCCAGTAAAACATGCCCAGGGTGGGCTATCCCTACATGTGTGTCAATCCTTGCTGTGGCTTTAGGAAATTTTCTTTGGCACATAGATTTACTTTCCTTTCTTACTTGATATTATTAAAACACAGCTTCATTCATAGCTTTGTTTCTAGTACTGGTGCTATACCAGGAGCCTAACCTTCTTCCCCCCTCACCTCCCCACCAAGCTACTGCACCAGGACTGTCCCTGACCATATTCACTCATTTCTCACCCCAGTTCATCCTGTTACCCTCTGTGGGAAAATCCACCAGAGGGACCTTGATTCACCTCTTCCTCTTCTCCAGCCTGCCTCAAAGTTTGGTCCAGGAAATGTTTCTCTCACACTAACAAGGGAAACTACAGTGCTGTGCTCAAACCCACTGAAAACACAGCCACTGGACAATATATTTCCTTAGAAATAAGTATAAATTCTAGTGCTACAGTTCTGCCAGTTAGAAATTTAACCTTAAGGGGAAAGGTGTCCTGAATTCCGATTTCTTATTTTGCAAATCAACACTTAGAATACAAATCTTTGTTTGAGATGGAGGTTTCTGTACTAGTGGAACAATTATATCCAAAGGTATCAAAAGAAAGTGTAAAATCTTAATATCAAGGAACCGGGGATTCCCAAGCAAGAGAAATGGCTTAATGCAGCGATAATTTTGAGGAATGTTGGTTTGGCAGTGGTTTACAAATCCAAAGGGAGAGGCCTGAGACAATTCCATCAGGGAATCCACTTAGGGATGTCTTTTGTATTGAGAAATGAATAAATAAGATGCTAAAATATGGTCACATCAGTGAGCATAAAGGCTGAACTGCTAAGAGTAAAGTGTAAAAAAGTTAAACTGAAGAATTGGCTATAAGGCATTCCTGGCTAATGAGTTTTTTTCTAACTTTTCTTGCTCTTCATCTGTCTCTTCTTCCTTCAAGCCTGCAACCGTGTCTGAGCAAACACAGTTGTGTTTACAATAAAAGATACATTTATAATGCATATACAATCATATGTATGGGTCAAAGATATAATCATTTGTCATTAATGAAAAAAGAAAAAGAAAAGTAAAGAAAATCCAGTATCATGAAAGCTAAACTGGAAATAATTTCAGATTTCATAGAGAGCTTGGGTAGGATCCAAACTGGAAAAGAATCAATGAATAGCCATTTGCTATTGATGTTCTAGCACAGAGACATAATTTATTTGAATGATTCACAGACCCTTAATGAGTTTGTCCAAGTCGAGACATTTTTGTTTACTAGAAAAAAATTCTGTGTGACAATTGTTTTCTAACTTACAAGAGAATAAAATGTAGGAGCTATTTCTATAAAACTGTGCTAATTGGTTCCTCCTCCAATATCATTTTCATTGGTAATAAGAGGCAATAACCTTTTTAACCCAACAGTAAGCTTTTGTTTTATTAAAAATAATTAAGAACAGGTTTTTATAATAAGAAGTACAGAAGCCTCAGGTGAGAGATGAAAATTTATTAATTAATAATACAACTTGATTTGGGGTTTTTGAGCACATAAAGGGAACTAGAGCAAAAAAAAAAAAAAAAAAAAAATCCAGAAAAAGAGTACTTTCATCTTGCCTTTGAAGTATGGCTTCTGTACTTGCCTGAGAGCTAATCACTTTTCCTGATGCAAAGTATGATAAAAGAGAGAGAAGAAAGAAAAAGTATGACTCTCTTTGTGCAATCAAACCAGTGATTAGAAATCAGCACAATCAAATGCAGTGCATGCAGTTCAAGACAAGATAGTTAGGGAGGGGGGAAAAAGACCCAACGAAGTAAGATGAGAATAATTTGCTTTGCCAAGTAATAGTAAAACATCAGCCTATCTGTTTACCACCATATCACAATTTAAGCACATTTATAACTATTTATTTTCCTAAGCTTCTTTTTCAATGACATATTGCTTCATTTTCTTACTGCTTGTGATTTCCCCCAAGCTCTGTCTTTGAAATTGAGGCCTTCCAATGTTTGTACTTCTAGTAGTGATTCACCTTTTGGACTTTTTTCATTTTATTTCTCTATCAAAATTTACCCATTCAACATTTCACTCTGCCTCCTAAACATTCCCTATGTCCATGATGGCAATACTCTTTTGTGTCTACCTGAAATCATCCCTTAAGATGAGTCTCTAAGACTATACGCAACAAGGCATGATGCACATTTAGTACCTTCCCATGAAGTCATTTCAGGCTTGACAATTGACTCCTCTGTAAGGCTGGAAGTTCAGGACGGCCTGAACAAGTAAATTTCAGTTGGATTAGAAAAGAGAGTTGAAACTTGCTAGGAAAATTTATGACAGTTGTGTAAAATGAAGGAACTTGGTAACATAAAACAAACTGCACAAGTTTACTTAAGGTTGGCCTTCCATATGATTATAATATTGTTGAGATCACCTTGGCATTGACCAGGTATTTTGCATTGATATTGGCATAAAAGGAAATTTACAAATATAATTTACTCACATAATAAAAATAGGGCTTTCTGTTGAACAGGAAAAGATTCAGTATCTATATTTGAATCTTTTAAAAGAAATAAAACAAATTCTTATATTTTAGGATATAATTATAAATAGTATCACTTGAAATGTCTCTCAGTCTTAGTATTCTATGTGGAGATTTTTAAGATGGTAGTAGAAAAGGGGGAAATATCAAAAAAGCTCTTATCACACTTTTCCTTAAGATCAGGAAAGCATAAGTAGGAAAAGAGGTAAAATTGTAATTTCTCTAGAAATGTTTAAAATAAACAAATATATTAAAATTAATTCTAATTCCAAGTCCTATGGTAGGGAAGATAATTGAAGTTGTAATTGAAAATTTGGGCTTTTAAGTCAGAGTTGGTATGCCATTTCTGCCACTTACAAACTTTGTGAACTTGAATAAGTTATCCAATTCTGGTACAGAGTAATGCTGGTTAAGGAAAACAGTGATATTCAGAGACCCAGAAGTCATCTTCCACTGAGTATGTGTTTATTTGGAATATGCTTTAAAGAACTACCTTTCTTCCACTGACCAATCAGAGAATCATAATAAAATAAGGCAAGAAAATTGGTGAGTGAACTGCCTTAATCAAACTCTAAAAATGTCCTTCTTTTGCTTAGAGGGAAAATGGGATTCCCCCAAATTTGAGCATTGAAGAAGACTAAAATTGCTGTCAGGAATTTTCATGCCCTGAGTCCAGCTGCCACATCTAAGAAGCCATACTTTTAAGAGGGGATAGTGTAGTAAGATGCATAGTGGTAGAAGGCCTCCTGAGTTAGTAGTTTTCATAGAAATAAAGACTCTAAGGCAATGGGTAGGGAAATATTGGGAAGACTATACCTTGAAGGTATAGTCTTCAACTCAACGTGCCAATTCATTACAGACAACTGGCCACGTGCAGTTTCTTTTCAATCAGTGCATCAGAGGTCTTAGACTCTTAGCTCATCTAAAATAAAACTCTCAAGGGAATTGACTTTGCTACTGTGCTAGGGTTCTCTGATTTCCTTTAGGAATAAGCAGTACTATTTGCCTGGGCTCGTGGCTACTGGTTGAGGAGAATTTGGCATAAAGTCCCTCCCTGGTTTTAGTTGTCTCTATGTTGGAGAGTTATCTGCATCGACCCTCTTGAGTTCTCTCTACATAATATGCCAATCTCAAAGCTCATTTCATATTCCTACTAAATACTTAATCTCCCATTAAAATCTACTGAGTTTTGCTTTGTTTTTAATTTCTTCTTTCTCTGATTTACACCTGAGTGATTTTCTTTGTAAAAGATCAAGGTGAGCCTTGATTTATTTCCATGAAAGCACAAAGTAACTCCTAATTAATACATTCAAGTGGTGCATGCATAGACCTCTCTCACTATAAACACAAAAAATAAAGAAACTCTTTGGGAAAGCGTGTGAAGTGGACGAAGTTTGCCTACAGGGCTTACTGACCTGTGCATGTTCCCTTTCGCTGTGGTAGGAATATATGTGGGGCTTTGCTAGTTTATTTTCAAGAACTAAATTATTTGATTAGTGGAAATTCTTTGAGATTTGACAAAGCATTGATTAATATTGCTGATTTTTAAGGAAGTCAGAACTCTTGCTCTCCTGAAGTACTTTTTCTCCACCTCCTCCATCTTCTTTTTCCTGTTTCTCTCTCTCATCTTCTTCCTTTACCTCTTCTCCTTCCTCTGCTCCTCCTCCTCCTTCTTTGTCTTTTTCCTCTTCTTTCTCTTCTTCTGCCTCTTATCCTTCTGTTCCTTCTGATCCTTCTCCTCAGTGAATCTCTCAAAGGGAAGTTGGATGAGAAACTTGTGATCATCTAACCTCTAAATTTCCTTCATAATTTTATTATAATGGGTAGTGAAAAAGAAAATAATCCCTGTTGGCTAAATTTACTTTACTGAAATTAGTTTGAATGTATAAACAAGTACAGTATCACTACTGAACTTAATTTAACATTCTAATTAGATGTCATTACTTCCAAACCTAGAAAAATTGCCTTGTGATTTCAAGGACTTAAAGCATGTGTGTTTAAGGAGGCTATGACTAATGCTTCTTATTTTCCCAGAAAAATTATTCATAGCCATGATTCAATAAAGAGATAAAGCTTCTGTAACCTATGTATAAAAGACCTGAAGAGACGTGTCTGTGGCCTTTTTCCTCTACTGATCACCATGTTGATTGACAGATCTAGGTGGCTAAGTTGACATACTCTTTCTTAACTAAATCCCATACTCCCTTCTTCTGTTAAGAAAGACCCTACTCAATAGAGAAACCCAGGTTTTTGGTATCCCTAGGAAGGAAAGCTTTGGAACTGTGGTGCTCTGGCTAACATATTTGCCATCTTTTTCTTACAGTTTGCTATGAAAATGCCATTACATTTTCTTACATGAAATAATTTTAAAATATTGTGTGACTGTTGTAACTGACTAGTAACTTTTCTCATCAGAAGATAAGAAGTTACAAATTCTAATTTATATGACAAAATTTTACAAAAGATATTTAATTATATGTGTGTGTATTTTAAAGATCAGATATTGTCCCAATAGTGAATTTATTAGCCCATCAATTATTTTCCCTAAGTTGTTTACTACTAAATACCAATACTAACAAAGATCAGAAAAATGGATAGAATGGCTCACTATCATACATGTATAAGTATTTAAATAATGATTTATTAAAGTAAAAATTCAAAATTTGAGCCAGCAAACATAACTTTGTCCTTTGCTTTATTTTTTCTGTTTTTTTTCCCAACACATATATGTTGTCATCAGGATTTGCTTTACTTTTCTTTTCGTAATATTTCTGTCCTAAGCCTCTCACCTGAGTAACATATCTGCATAGCAAACTGTCACTAGATATCTGCACTACGGTTTGTCACTGGTTAAAATTCAGCATGTCAAGGCAAATAGTAACAGCCATAAAAGGGGAAATCGACAGTAACACAATCATAGTAGGGGACTTTAAAACCCCACTTCCACCAATGGACAGATCATCCAAAGTGAAAATAAATAAGGAAACACAAGATTTAAATGATACATTAAACAAGATGGACTTGTTGATAATATAGGACATTCCATCCAAAAACAACAGAATACACTTTCTTCTCAAGTGCTCATGGAACATTTTCCACGATAGATCATATCTTGGGTCACAAATCAATCCTTGGTAAATTTAAGAAAACTGAAATTGTATCAAGTATCTTTTCCGACCAAAACGCTATGAGACTAGATATCAATTACAGGAAAAAAAAATCTGTAAAAAATACAAACACATGGAGGATAAACAATACACTACTTAATAAACAAAAGATTACTGAAGAAATCAAAGAGGAAATCAAAAAATACCTAGAAACAAATGACAATGAAAACACTATGACACAAAACCTATGGGATACAGCGAAAGCAGCTCTAAGAGGGAAGTTTATAGCAATACGATCCTACCTCAAGAAACAAGAAACATCTCAAATAAACAACCTAACCTTACACCTAAAGCAGTTAGAGAAAGAAGAACAAAAAAAACCCCAAAGTTAGCAGAAGGAAAGAAATCATAAAGATCAGAAATAAAAAAAGAAATGAAGGAAATGATAGCAAAGATCAATCAAACTAAAAGCTGGTTCTTTGAGAAGATAAACAAAATTGATAAAACATCAGTCAGACTCATCAAGAAAAAAAGGGAGAAGACTCAAATCAATACAATTAGAAATGAAAAAGGAGAAGTAACAACTGACACTGCAGAAATACAAAGGATCATGAGAGATTACTACAAGCACCTCCATGCCAATAAAATGGACAACGTGGAAGAAATGGAAAAATTGTTAGAAATGCACAACCTCCCGAGACTGAACCAGGAAGAAATAGAAAATATGAACAGACCAATCACAAGCACTGAAATTGACACTGTGATGAAAAATCTTCCAACAAACAAAAGCCGAGGACCAGATGGCTTCACAGCGAATTCTATCAAACATTTAGAGAAGAGCTAACACCTATCCTTCTCAAACCCTTCCAAAATATAGCAGAAGGAGGAACACTCCCAAACTCATTCTACAAGGCCACCATCACCCTGATACCAAAAGCAGACAAAGATGTCACAAAGAAAGAAAACTACAGGCCAATATCACTGATGAACATAGATGCAAAAATCCTCAACAAAATACTAGCAAACAGAATCCAACAGCACATTAAAAGGATCATAGACCATGATCAAATGGGGTTTATTCCAGGAATGCAAGGATTCTTCAATATACACAAATCAATCAATGTGATACACCATATTAACAAATTGAAGGAGAAAAGCCATATGATCATCTCAATAGATTCAGAGAAAGCTTTCAACACCCATTTATGATTAAAATCGCTCCAGAAAGTAGGCATAGAGGAAACTTACCTCAACATAATAAAGGCCATATATGGCCACAGCCAACATCATTCTCAATGGAGAAAAACTGAAACCATTTCCACTAAGATCAGGAACAAGACAAGGTTGCCCACTCTCACCACTATTATTCAAGATAGCTTTGGAAGTTTTAGCCACAGCAATCAGAGAAGAAAAAGAAATAAAAGGAATCCAAATCGGAAAAGAATAAGTAAAGCTGTCACTGTTTGCAGATGATATGATACTATACATAGAGAATCCTAAAGATGCTACCAGAAAACTGCTAGAGCTAATCAATGAATTTGGTAAAGTAGCAGGATACAAAATTAATGCACAGAAATCTCTTGCATTCCTATACACTAATGATAAAAAATCTGAAAGTGAAATCAAGAAAACACTCCCATTTACCATGGCAACAAAAAGAATAAAATATCTAGGAATAAACCTACCTAAGGAGAAAAAAGACCTGTATGCAGAAAATTATAAGACACTAATGAAAGAAATTAAAGATGATACAAACAGATGGAGAGATATACCATGTTCTTGGATTGGAAGAATCAACATTGTGAAAATGACACTACCCAAAGCAATCTACAGATTCAATGCAATCCCTATCAAACTACCACTGGCATTTTCCACAGAACTAGAACAAAAAAATTCACAATTTGGAAACACAAAAGACCCCGAATAGCCAAAGTCATCATGAGAAAGAAAAACGGAGCTGGAGGAATCAGGCTCTCTGACTTCAGACTATACTACAAAGCTACAGTGATCAAGACAGTATTGTACTGACACAAAAACAGAAAAATAGATCAACTGAACAGGATAGAAAGCCCGGAGGTAAACCCACGCACATATGGTCACCTTATCTTTGATAAAGGAGGCAAGAATATACAGTGGAGAAAAGACAGCCTCTTCAATAAGTGGTGCTAGGAAAACTGGACAGGTACATGTAAAAGAATGAAATTAGAACACTCCCTAACACCATACACAAAAATAAACTCAAAATGGATTAAAGACCTAAATGTAAGGCCAGATACTATAAAACTCTTAGAGGAAAACATAGGCAGAACACACTATGACATAAATCACAGCAAGATCCTTTTTGACCCACCTCCTAGAGAAATGGAAACAAAAACAAACAAATGGGACCTAATGAAACTTAAAAGCTTTTGCACAGCAAAGGAAACCATAAAGAAGAGAGAAAGACAACCCTCTGGGTGGGAGAAAATATTTGCAAATGAAGCAATTGACAAAGGATTAATCTCCAAAATTTACAAGCAGCTCATGCAACTCAATATCAAAAACCCAATCCAAAAATGGACAGAAGACCTAAACAGACATTTCTCCAAAGAAGATATACAGATTGCAAAGAAACACATGAAAGAATGCTCAACATCATTAATCATTAGAGAAATGCAAATCAAAACTACAAAGAGTTATTACCTCACACTGGTCAGAATGGCCATCATCAAAAAATCTACAAACAATAAATGCTGTAGAGGGTTTGGAGAAAAGGGGACTCTCTTGCACTGTTGGTGGGAATGTAAATTGATACAGCCACTATGGAGAACAGTATGGAGGTTCCTTAAAAAACTAAAAATAGAACTACTATATGACCCAGCAATCCCACTACTGGGCATATACCCTGAGAAAACCATAATTCAAAAAGAGTCATGTACCACAATGTTCATTGTAGCTCTATTTACAATAAATAGCCAGGACATGGAAGCAACCTAAGTGTCCATCAACAGATGAATGGATAACGAAGATGTGGCACATATATACAATGGAATAATACTCAGCCATAAAAAGAAACGAAACTGAGATATTTGAGGTGTGGTGGATGGACCTAGAGTCTGTCATACAGTGTGAAGTAAGTCAGAAAGAGAAAAACATATACCGTATGCTAACACATATATATGGAATCTAAAAAACAAACAAAAATAATGGTCATGGAGAACCTAGGGGCAAGACCGGAATAAAGACACAGACGTACAAGAGAATGGACTTGAGGATATGGGGCTGGGGGAAGGGTAAGCTGGGACAAAGTGAGAGTGTCATGGACATATATACACTACCAAATGTAAAATAGATAGCTAGTGGGAAGGAGCCGCATAGTACAGGGAGATCAGCTCGGTGCTTTGTTACCACCTAGAGGGGTGGGATAGGGAGGGTGGGAGGGAGGGAGATGCAAGATGGAAGAGATATGGGGATATATGTGTATGTGTAACTGATTCCCTTTGTTACTAAGCAGAAACTAACACACCATTGTAAAGCAATTATCCCCAATAAAGATGTTAAAAAGAAAAGGCAAAAGAAAAAAAAGAAAGTGAGGTGATGAAAAAAGATATTTCATTCAAATGGAAATGACAAGAAAGCAGGGGTAGCAATACTCATATCAGACAAAACAGACTTTAAAACAAAGGCTGTTTAAAAACTTAAACAAAAGACATGACACCATAAAACTCCTAGAGGAGAGCATAGGCAAATCACTCTGATATAAATTGTAGCAATATTTTCGTAGATCAGTCTCCCAAGGCAATAGAAATAAAAACAAAAATAAACAAATGGGAGCTAATCAAACGTAAAATCTTTTGCACAGCAAAGGAAACGATTAAAAACCCAAAAAGACAACCTATGTAATGGGAGAAATTATTTGCAAATGACGCGACTGGCAAGGGCTTAATCTCCAAAATATGCAAACAGCTAACACAACTCAACACCAAAAAAAACCAACCCAATCGAAAAATGGGCAGAAGACCTTAATAGACATTTCTCCACAGAAGACATTCAGATGGCCAGTAGACACGTGAAAAGATGCTCAACATCACTAATTATTAGAGAAACACAAATCAAAATTACAGTGATGTACCTCACACTGTTCAGAATGGCCATCATTAAAAAGTCTACAAATGAAAAATGCTGGAGAGGGTGTGGACAAAATGGAACCCTCCTACACTGTTGGTGGGAATGTAAGTTGGTGCAGCCACTATGGAAAACAGTATGGAGGTTCCTCAGAAAACTAAAAATAGAACTACCGTATGATCCAGCAATCCCACTCCTGGGCACACACCTGGACAAAACTCTAACTCAAAAAGATGCATGTACCCCTATGTTCATAGCAGCACTATTTACAATAGTGAAGACATGGAAACAACCTAAATGTCCATCGACAGCTGAATGGATAAAGAAGATGTATATATACACATACACACATGCACACACACACACACACACACACACACACACATATGCACACAAGGGAAATACTACTTAGCCATAAAAAAGAATGAAGTTTTGCCATTTGCAGCAACATGGATGAACCTAGAGATTATCATACTAAGTGAAGTAAATCAGACAAATATCATATGATCACATATGTGGAATCTAAAATATGATACAAATGAACTTATTTACAAAACAGAAACAGACTCACAGACATAGAAAACAAACTCATGGTTACCAAAGAGGAAAAGTGAGGGGATAAATAAGGAGTTTGGGATTAGCAGATACAAACTACTGTATATAAAATAAACAACACGGGTTTACTGTACAGCACAGGGAATTATATTCAATACCTTATAATAACCTGTAATGGAAAAGAATATGAAAAAGAATATGTATATATATGTGCAACTGAATCACTGTGCTGTACACCAGAAACTAACGCAACCTTGTAAATCAACTATACTTTAATAAAAAATAAAAATAAAAAAAACAAATTCAACATGTCTAAGATATGTATCATCTCTGTGCACCACCTTCTTCTTCTACAGCATGATTGTGTATGCACCACAATTCATTAACACTCACATCCCATACCTCTTAGTTGACTTCCATTTCTCATTTCAGTGAGAGGCAATGCCATCCAGAGAAAGATGTGAGATATCATTTTTTCACTCTACTTCATCCTCATTACCCCTCAATCAAATTAACCATCAAATCCTGTCACTTAACAACTGTAGTTCAAAGGGATGGGTCCGTTAATGATAAGTATAGGTAGACCCAATGATGGGCCATAAAACAAATCTCAGTACATTTAAAGGGATTAAAATCTTGCAGGGTATCTTTTCTGACCACTATGAAATTGAATTAGAAATCAATTACATTTGATTGATGTTCAATCAATCAAATTACAGTAAGATATTTGGAGAAACCCTAAATATTTGGAAATTAAACAGCAAACTTCTGAATAACCCATAGATAAAAGAATAAGTTACATGGGAAGTTAAAAAGTATTTGAACTGAATGATTGAAAATATAACACATCAAATTGTGGGATGCAGCTAAAGCAGCACATAGAGGGATATTTGTAATTTTTAATGCCTATGTTAGTAAACTCCATGAAAGTAAATATGTTTACTGGGCATCCAGGGGTCTGCAACACAGTAACATAGTAAGTACTTAATAAATATTTATTTATGATATCAACGTCCTTATGTATCACTTCTTTCTGACATTTTTTAAACTTTCTATATTCTCTCTTATTCAACTCTGGTTTATCTCATTTATAAAATATGTAGAAGTTAGAAACTGCAACACAACTATCTCTCAATTCTGGGACTGATTTTATATTTCCCAATCATGATAGCAGCGATTTCTTTTCAAGTGTATTTAATTTTCTTTCCTCTATAGAAGCATATTAACCTACTTTCAGATAATTATTAACAAAAATTTCTGTTTAGCTTCATTTTCATCTTATCTACATACATTGTATGAGAAAGATATTTAAGGCAGATAATACAATTTAGTGAGGGGTAAAATTTTTACTAGTTTACTGCAGACAACTAAGTAAAGATATGTTTTCATGACAGAATTATTCTTGGAAAGAACAGTACATTGCATCCATATACATTCCATCTACTACTGGGAAAGTATTTGAAATCCTCATCCTACTATCTGTGGGTTAATGACAGCACTCCTTTTTCCAAGTCATAATATATTGATATTTGACTTTGATTGATTATAATTTGTGCTTGCCAATTCAGAATAATTTTATTATTGGCTTTCTTTTTAATTTCAGAGATAAAATTATATAAATACAATTAGCTCAATCAAGTGAATACATAGTTATTGATTTGGTTTGATTTCAAAGTGCTTACTCTACGCTCAGCACTCCACTCCCTACCCCCAGTGAGGGGGATAATTTCTAGCTCATTCTCTCAACATCTAGAGTAGCAATTTGTCTTATATTTAATAACTATTAAATATAATAAAAGAATACTAATAGATTAAAAAAGCACTGTTTAGCTTTAGTATGGTTTCTGATAAAACACTCGAGGAGCTCATCACCTGAGTCTATAGCTCTAGCTGTACTTAGTTTCTAATGAAAAATACATGAAGAAGGTTTACAGAGGTGGTCTAGCTATAAGAATCATGATTCTCCTCATTTTGAGAGTATTTCTCTCTTAATGTTGAGAAATGTTGACATATACTACCCAGGACAGTACTTATGGGTTAAAGACTCAGAAATTTTGACAAATTAAAACGCATGCTAATTTCTCAAAGCAGACACAGATGACTGATTATTTCATCAAGCACTTGATCTAAAATCATAAGTGGTGTCAAGCCAAAATTAATCAGCAATTTAAGTGACTGACATGTTGCTAAAATTCTAAGGTCCTGCCACACATCCTTTATATGCTCAAGCATTAGTCGCCAAAAGCAAAAGGTAGTGGAGAAAGTAACAGTCATTTATTTGAAATATATTTTATTAGTTCGACACAAATACAATATTTGTTATATAAAGCATTTTTAGAAAAAAGTACAATTTGAACGCTGCTATCGATTATTTGAGAACAAATACTAATAATTTTTCCACAAATCATTTATTTAAATAATAAAGTACATCAAGAAAAAAGAAAATTAAAAACAAGAGAAATCATTATTTATAGTTAGATGAATATTTTTTCAGCCTATTGTTCTGTTTAGCTATGTAGGTATTTATCTATATTGGGACATCATTTTCTCAAAACAGAAAATTGGGAACATGTTCTGTATAATAGTCTACAAATTGATTTTTAGATTCCTCATTAGCAATTTATTTTCTATAGCTTTTCCTCGTACTTCATATACCTCTGATTCTTTATATGTTATGGTGTATTTCATTAATTTTATTTCTAGCTTCCTTTGTTAAAGGAGAGGTACAATAAATACTTGTGCACATAATTGAAGTACATACTCATAACCAGTGCACTAGGGACTTAAGATTGGAAAATTGAAAGATACTTAAATGAAGACATAAGAAATGGCATATGGATATTAATTTTTAAATGTGAATGCATATGAATGTACAGCTTTTTGCCATTCTGTATATTGAGCCAATACTAGTTATGTTCCTATGCCATCTTCTTTTGCATAAGCCATTGTTCTTTTGCATCCAGTTTTACTTTTGTAAAAAGTTCCTTGAGAATTTAAACACATTTTGAAAGTATTTAATTGCAGAATAATTTTAGATTTTTAAAAAATTATCTTTTGCATGCAGTTGGACAAGTGTATTTTAGTGCCTTGATTTTTTTCAGGTCTTCCCAAAACTTTCAGAAAATTTTGGAAGTTTGAATTTTGTTTTTAATAGAAATGACAACCGTCTCTCTTTTCTCTGGTGTGTATAATAATAAAATTACATAATTACAATTACAAATTCAGTAGTGATGTGGGTTTGGGAACAAACATAATTGGCTTGGTAAGCATTAATTTCATTGGTGAGAGCAGGAGTGTCTGAGTGTTCTAAGAAAGTAGCTGGCTTGTCAGGATGTGACAAGCCATGCATACCTGTTCAAGTAGCTTATCAATGAAAAAGAATGTCAGCTAACCTGTTATATTAGCTAAATCAAGGTTGGTTAGGAGAGCTTCTACTGTACATTTACATATGCTTCCTCTGAATGACAAAAGTTGAATTATGGATTTAAAGAGTTTGACAATTTAAGGTTTTCATGGGTCCCCAAATTTTTCTTCAAACCATTTGTGGCTCTATCAAAACTATATGGGTTTCTATTACCCACAGATTTATAAATACTGGGTGTTATCAATCTTCTCTGTGTAATGGATGAAAATTATACTTTGTTTAATCTGCATTTCTGTGATTTTTAGTAAGATTGAAGATATTTCTGCATCTTTTTCTTTGAACTACTAGTCTGTACATTTTTATTATTAGGTTGTTATATTGAGCCTATTTATTCACAGGAATATTTTATGTATTTTTTCTTCTATATCAGAGGTCAGTTCATCCCTAAATATTCTGAATTAACTGGTCTAGGGTGGGACCTTGGCATTGGTCATTTCTGGTAATTTTTAAAAACTTCCAAGATGATTTTAACATGCATTAAAATAGATGAGTATCACTGGTTCAGCTTTAATTTTTTAGCTTTATAGATATTATCTTTTACAGTTTAGAAGTTTCTCTTATGTGGCTAAACTTGTTAATGTCTTCCTCTTTTTCACTCAATAAGCAATATTTTTACCCATAATTGAGTGTTTCTGATTTTTTCAAATATATTTATAATGTCTTTCATTCTACAAAATATTCTTATTTTAATGTTGTCAAGTTTATCAATCATTTCCTCTGTGTCATCAAATTTTAAAAGTTAATAGTTATTCTTATTATCCTGAAAGTAGATAGGAGGTTCCTGGGTGAAGGTCAGATTAATTATTGCTTACATATAGTAAAAACTGCAGATTGGGACATCTCCCAACATCCCCTTTCTATAGTGACTTGATGACAGCCAGATGTAAACCTACCTAAACCAAGGTCTGCACTAAGAATCTATGAGTTTATATAGAAGAGGGACAGCTGCATCTCTCCTCCCCTCCTGAGAAATGAAGAGAAACTTCATCTCTGTAGTGGAAACAAATATTCCTTAGAAGCCAAAAGGGAGAATCCTTGATTCTTACCCTTTGTAATGTAAGTAACCTTATCCAGGGAGAAGCTAAGAATAGTGTCTCTGAGTTTACAGCCCATAGGTTGTCTCCTTGGTGCTGGGTGTCATCCCTTCATTGAAATGTGAGCATTTGCCTCCAGGGAGGTAAATCTCTCTGGAGTTCTCACTGTCTATTCAGTCATAATTTCACTTCCATGCCTTGTGCTTTAATCCAGAAGCTCTAATCACGCAGAAACACAAAAATAATGTCTCTGCAGTCCCACAATATGGTGTATACTTTTATAGCCTATTTAACTAATTCTTTCCCATGACAAGGCATAAAGATAATCTCTGTTCTTTAAAAATTTTAATTTGTATCTTTTATTTGAGGCTTTAAGCTACCTGGCATTTACTTTTGTATCCAGCATAAGGTAGGAAGTTTTATCTTTTTGCACATGGATAGACTGTTGTACCATTCCAGTTTATTAATAGTCTGTTCTTTCCTTATTGATTTTCAATTCCATAACTAAAATATAAAAAGCAATCTACAGCCTTTTCCTAGTATTTCTTAGTTAATTTACACCTGCATCAACAGTACACTATTTTATTTACCAAGCTGGAATGGTAAATTTTGATTAATACAAGCTTTCTTTTCCTTCCCTGCCTATCCTCTCTCTTTTTCCTTCCTCCCTCCCTTCCTCCTTCCCTCCCTTCCTCCTTACCTCCCTCCCTCCCTCCTTTCCTTTCTTCTTTCCTCTTCCCTTTCATCTCCTTCATTATTGCTTCTTCCTCCTGCTCTTCCTCCTCTTTTTTCTTTTTTTACCTTCCTCTTTCTCTTCTCCTCCTCCTCCCCTCCCTTTCTTCTTCTTCTTCTTCTCCTCCTCCTCCCCCTCCTCCTCCTCCTCCCCCTCCTCCTCCTCCTCCCCCTCCTCCTCCTCCTCCCCCTCCTCCTCCTCCTCCTTCTTCTTCTTCTTCTCCTTCTTCTTCTTCCCCTTCTTCTTCTTCTTCTCCTCCTTCTCATTTGGATAGATGAAATTGTGAAGAACTGCCATTTTTATCATATCAAATGTTTTTATCTATGAACCTGTGTTGACTAGTGTGTTGAAAATGGACCCTATAATGGTTTGAGGGAGGCAGGAGAGGAGCATAGCAATGATACAATCACATTTACCAGTTAAGAGGTTACTGAAGTAATAAGAAAGATACTGACTCTTCACATCAGAGTGGTGACAGCAGGGGCGATAGAAGTGGTTGTATTTTGGATATTTTAAAAAAAAATGAACAAGATTTCATGACTGATTGGATGTGATATTTGAGAGAAAGAAAAGAAAAAAGGATGGCTTCAATATTTTTTGCTGGAACAACAGAAAAGATGGAGTCTGCATCAATTAAATGGAGACAGCTGTGGGTAGAGCAAATTTGGGGAAGAATATCAAGAGTTCAGTTTAGAGCATGTTCAGTTTGAGATGTTAAGGAAGAAAGCTGAAGAGAGGTCGTCACTTTACATAAAGTATTTAAAGGCATGAGAGTGGATGGGGTCACCAAGAGAGGGTGTTTGGATGGAGAATAGAGCAGGATCAAAGATTGTTCCTTGTAGAATTTCAACATTGGGAAATTGGGGAAAAGAGGAGGAACCAGCAAACATACCAGAAAATGTACAATCATCTATTAAGGAGGAAAACCAGTATGTGGAAAGTGCTGGAAGCAACACAAAACTGTATCAAGGAGGATGCCATAATCCTTTGTATAAATGATGCTGACAGGTCAAGTAAGATGATAACTGTTAAATGAGCATAGGACTTAGCAATATGGAAGTCATGGCATTTTTGACATGAGCAGTTTTGGTGGAGTGTGGGGATGAAAGCCTGAGAGGTATGGGTTTAAGAGAGAATGGGAAGGGACCTCCCTGGTGGTCCAGTGGTTAAGACTCCGTGCTTCCATTGCAGGGGTGTGGGCTCGATCCCTGGTTGGGGAACTAGGATCCCATATGCTGTGTGGTGTGGCCAAAAGAAAGAGAGAATGGGAAGAGAAGAAATGGGTAAAGTTAGTTTAAACAATTTCTTTCTAAAAGTTTTGCTGCCAAGGAGCGTAGTGCGATTGGGTGATATCAAGTGGGGAAAATGAGATCAAGAGAAAAAAAATATCATAAGAGAAGTAATAAAATGCTTATATGCTTAAAGAAATGATCCAGCAATTAAAATGTTAAAAGAAATTACACTTTTTAGAACTTTTAAAAACAATAAAAATGAAAGTGATAACTTCAGCAATATTTTTTCAAAATGTGCCTCTTCTAGCCCTTGATTCACTTTCCTGCTGCAATAGCTTCTAGAATCTATTTGCTAATCAATCTCCCCAGATGCCTCCTCCATTCCAAACTGTTCCACCCCATCCCCTCCCTGGTCCAGCCTATCCTCTCCCATCTCCTCAAAACTTTACCTGAGAACCCTCACTCTCTCTAACAGCCTAGATCTCTCTCTCTCTGCTGTAGAACCTACATCACAAGAGATTCAGAAACCTACCATCAAGAACTTCTCTAGAAAGTGAGTGCTGGGGTCAGGCGTGAGCAGTAGGTAACCATGAGGGGAAATCAGAGAATATCCTCATGTTAATAACTTTTTTCTCTTTCACATATGACTTAATGTGTGTGGTTTTACTTGTTTGTTTGTTCGTTGTTGTTCTTTTGTTTTGAACCAGATTGGTTTCAGGCTGCTCTAGACCTGAACAGCCCCAGTGAATATAGCAATAATTGGGAAAAAGGTTTTCCCTTGGAAATTGGGTGGATGCTAAACTAGTTGAAAATACAGAGCCACAAAGAATGGTAAATACTCTCAGGGTTTTCTTTTCTCTTTTACTTGTCAGGAGATGCTAGGAATTAAAGCCTGGTAAATGACATCAATAATTAAGATTTTTGTATAATTTCTTTGCATGAATAAAGCAATTTTTTCTGATGCTACCATAATAAAAAATCCTTGCCCACTGAACAGTATTTATCTTTTCCACGCATTTGTATTTTCTGTCTAGATAATTACTTACTTCATAGCATTAAATAAAACTACTAGATTACTAATGACCATATAACTATGGCCGTAATCATCTCTAATATGTGATCACAGTATTTTGAAATTATCATAGCATTAAAATAATACTGAAGGTCAAAAGTCTATCTCTATGTAATTATTTACCTGGATAATTTTAAAATATAATATTATACATATTTTTATGATGGAGTGCTCTTGTGGGCGGCAGAAGGCTCGGCTGGAGCCTGGTAGGAATGCTAAAGGGTAAAGGACTAATTGTTGGAGACTGAGTGTGAACTAAAGAGAGAAAAACTCCTGGGGTCTTGGCCTTTTTTTTTTTTTTTTTTTTTTCCGGTACACGGGCCTCTCACTGTTGTGGTCTCTCCCGTTGCGGAGCACAGGCTCCGGACGCACAGGCTCAGCGGCCATGGCTCACGGGCCCAGACGCTCCGCGGCATGTGGGATCTTCCCGGACCGGGGCACGAACCCGTGTCCTCTGCATCGGCAGGCGGACTCTCAACCACTGCGCCACCAGGGAAGCCCTTGGCCTTTTTTATTGCAGGGGTGGTGAGGAGGCCCATGCTTTCGTACGTTTTCCCTCCAGAAACCCCGCCAGGTTCTCAGGGTGAATATCAGAGAAAAATCTCCTCATGATTCTGGTGGGAGGAGAGGAAAAGCATCCAGTCTGAAGTAAGCCCAGAGGCCCCTGCTCCCTGAACAAAGGCTTCCCCTCAAGGGAAACTATTTTACCAGAAACTTAACTGATTTGGGTTTTACCAGACCTTAACCAATCTGAGGAAAGGAAATACCAACACTGGCCCCTCTAGCCTTCCTGTCACACCTAAGTGGGGGAAACAGAACTGGGAAGCACGTGTGAAGGTCACAACCCAAGGACATAGGCTCCCTAAGGACTGAGCCTATAGGATTAAGGGCTAACATAGGATTACAGAATGCTCACCACCACAGCAATATGGGTTCCTCTAATAAAAAGGGATTACAGCTGAAAGAACTGTAAGACTCAGACCTTATTTAAGAAGGAGTTTGTACAGAGACCCAAAGATAATAGAGGAAACAAAAACAAGGACAGTAGAGGAAATTTAGCCTCTAACATCATAGCTACAACAAGCAGTAATCACAGCCTAAGTCTTAGCAAGATAAACATAGCGCCTTATATTAAAGGCTTTATTTACCTTGGTTCCTTTTACCAGATACATCATGCCTGGCTTTCCACAAAAATTTACAAAGCATACTAAAAAAAAAAACCCAAAAAACAAAAAAAAATAAACCAAAACAAACATCAAAACCAGACTCAGATGTGGTAGAGATTTTGAATTTTCAGATTGGGAATTTAAAGTAACTATGATTAATATGCTAAGGGCTTTGATGGGAAAAGTGGACAACATGCAAGAACAGATGGGCAATGTAAAGAGAGAGCTGTAGCTCAGAGGAAAAATCCAAACAAAATTCTAGAAATAGAAAACACTAATAGAAATGCCTTCAATGGACTCAGTACACTAGACATGGCCTTGTTTGCTGACAGTTTATACTATGACTGGGTGTGCATTGTTTAACCTGCAGATGTGATAGATAGCATTAGTTGTTTTTCGAATGTTGAACCAGCCTACTTGCATACTTGAAATAAATTTTACTTCCTTGTGGTGCATAATTCTTTTTATACATGATTGAATTCAACTTGTTAATACTCTCTTGAGGATTTTTCTATTTATGTTTATTAGAGATCGTGGTCTGCAACATTCCTTTCTTGTGATGTTTTTGTCTGGTTTTTGTATGAGGATAATACTGGCCTCATAGAAAGAACTGGGGAGTGTTTCCTCTACTTCTGTTTTCTGAAACAGATTGCAGAGAGTTGGTATGTTTTCTACCTTAAATATTTGGTAGAGTTCACAAATGAACCCATCTATCTGGTCCTGGTGCAAATAAGCATGTAAAATGCTGCTTAACATCATACGTCATTAGACAATTGAAAATATAAGTGAGATACCATTATAATCATTACAGCAGCAAAACTCCAAAACACTGATTGCGTCAAATGCTTGTGAGGATCCGGAGTAACAAGAACTCTCATTCATTTTTGATGGGAATACACCATTGTACAGCCACTTTAGAAGACAGGTTGGAAGTTTCCTACAAAACTAACATAATCGTACCATATGACCCAGAAATTGTGTTCCTTGGTATTTACCCGAGTGAGTTGGTAACTTGTGTCCACACAGAAACTTGCACAAAAATGTTGATAGTACTTTGTTCGTAATTAGCAAAACTTGTGACCAACCAAGATATCCTTCAATAGATGGATGAATAAACTGTGGTACATCCATATAATGGAATTTTCTTTAACAATAAAAAAATTAGCTGTCAAACATGGAAGAACTTTAAATGCGTATTACTAAGGGAAAGATGCCAGTCTGAAAAGGCTACATACCTAGGATTCCAACTGTATGACTTTATGGAAAAGGCAAAACTATATAGAGAGTAAAAAGATCTGTGGTTGCCAGGGGTTAGGGAAAAGGATGAATAGGTGAAGCCCAGGAGATTTTTAGAGCAGTGAAACTATATAATACTGTAACGATGAATATGTGACATCATGCCTTTGTTAAAATTCATAGAGCTTGGGCTTCCCTCGTGGCACAGTGGTTGAGAGTCCGCCTGCCGAAGCAGGGGACACGGGTTCGTGCTCCGGTCCGGGAAGATCCCACATGCCGCGGAGTGGCTGGGCCCGTGAGCCATGGCCGCTGAGCCTGTGCGTCCGGAGCCTGTGCTCCACAACGGAAGAGGCCACAACAGTGAGAGACCCGCGTACCGCAAAAAAAAAAAAAAAAAAAAAAAATTCATAGAGCTTTAAAACACAGAGTGAAAGCAAACTACGAACTTAGTTAATAATAACATAGAAATATTGGTTCATCAATTATAACAAATGTATCACACTAATACAAGCTGTTAACAATAGGGGAATAATGTGGGGGCGACATTGGAGCTCTGTACTTCCTGCATTTGTAGCACTAAAACTGCTCTGAAAATAGTCAATTAAATTTAAAAAGATCATCTTTAATTCTTGTTGTTATTTTGAATAAGCTTTAGTTTCATGAAAAGAATTAATTATAGAAATAGCACTGTTATTGGGTTGCTTAAAAAAATATCAGATCGTGATAGAGAAGCAATCATTTTTTTAAGCACATGATTGTTCCTCCAACTGCACATAAATGACAAAGAGCTGCTGCTGTGGAAGAGAAGGAATTATTTTGCTGCAGGTTGGTAGCCTACTAGAAGGCCTGGTTTTATAGATAGGTGTAGTTTCTTAGAATATTTCATAGTTTATATCAGTCAGATAAGCAATGGAAGCTTCATTTGGATTCTACTTCCATTTTGCAGAACTGAAGTGATTACAAAACAGATGTAATGACAGAACAAATGATAATTAGCATTAAAGATAAGGAAGATAGCTTTTTGTTCATGTTAGTTACTAGATAAAAATGAATAAAGGGTGCATAAATTTAGCCAAATTAACCAGAATCTTATTAAATAACTATATCATATAACCATTTCACAGTTTGATTTATTTTAGGTTACCAGACACTTGATAAACAACAAGAATTTTAAGTGTACTTGGCTAAGATCTGTCATTTACTTGGGAAAATAGAAAAATGAAATCTTATATTAAATTATACCAGATTTTATGGTAATCATTTGAGCTGTAATAAAATTCTAATTGGTTTACCAGTGAATTTTTTAGGTTTCTTATTTCTAACATTTTTAATGATCAATTTCAATTTGCTTTCATGTATTTCATTTCTCCCTTCATCATCTGTCTTTTAATATTGTGAAACCTGGTAATAATAGATTCATTTGAATTTTATGAACCCAGTAAATGTCTTTTTATGATGCCTTTTTCCATTTCTAGGGAAAAAGATATTCCCAGCCTCGGAAGATTGTTTCTTTAAGCGTTTTATAAAAGCTAGTAAAATTGGTTTAACTGTCCTGACCCTTTCAGTTTTAGTCAGTTTTCCATTCCACTGTTTCACATAAAAGTGCATCTCAAGTTTTTAGTAGCTATCAGAAGTTGAAGTATCAAAGATAAAAACTGAAAACAAAAAACCCCAACATGATATGAAAACAAATCCTATAAAAGATATTATAGTATCATTGCAATTATTTTATCCCTGTTTGGATATAAAAGAGTGAAAAAAGTTTTATTTTGTTACTACCCTGAAGTTCATACTATAACACACTTATTCACTAAATATCTCCATATATTTTGCACATTTATAATAATAGCTAATATCAGCTAAGCACTTAATATGAGATACTACCAAGATAATTGTATTAGCAGAAGAGGATTCTGCCCAATAAGAGAATAGTAATGGTTTTAACATGGAACAAGTGCTCAGTAAAAATCAGTTATTCTTATTATTTATCTTAGAGCATTGCTTTCTTTCTAAACTGAGATTTCTAACTTCCCGGACCGGGGCACGAACCCGTGTCCCCTGCATCGGCAGGCGGACTCTCAACCACTGCGCCACCAGGGAAGCCCTGAGATTTCTAACTTTGTTCCTAAACTGAGATTTAATTTATGTATGGTGAGGCACACAAGTACACATTCTGAATGTACAATTCAATGAGTCTTGATAAATAATTACATCCACATAACCTGCACTCAGTCAAGATACAGAATATTTTGATCGTCCTAGAAAAGGTCTTTCGTGCTCCTTTCCAGCAGATCTGAGTAGAGGCAACTTCTTTTCTGACCTCTATTAGTTTAGATAAATTGTGCTTGTTCCCAAACTTCATAGAGTGGAATTCTGTAGTTTGTACTCTTGTTTCTGGCTTCTTTCACTCAAGAGTATTTTTGAGCGCATCTACGTTGTTGTTTATGTCAGTAGTTTGTTTCTTTTTGTTTCTGAGTAATATTCCATTTGTATGAATCTGTCTCGATTTGTTTATCCATTCACCTGTTGACGAGCATCAGTTGTTTTCAGTTTTTGGCTCCTGTTAATAAAATGAATACAGTTACATTCAATGAAATACAAGGAGGCCCTTACAGCTAGGTTTTATAGCACAGGGAAGAAGTGAGAAGAAACGATGCTCGTGAAGATAATGTGGGGTCGATCATGAAAGATTTATTTTGCTGAAGGAGTTTGGTTTTAATTTTCAAAGAGATGGGAGACCATCTGAGGAAATAATGTTTCAGATAATCATTTCAGACTTACTACTTGGGTAACAATGAGTAAAAAACATGGCTTTCTAAAAGCTCTGCCTCAAAGGAGGAAAAAGATATTGCTCAGAATTAAAATATGTCAAATATTTCCTGTTAGTTAAAGCATAGGATACAGCTGTGTGTTTGGGGAAGGGATTTGTTTGGGCCCTGTAGGGTAAGAAATAAGCACCTATGCATACAGAGATCAGTACTCAGCCGTAGACTTGAGGGGATTACCCTGCGGAACTCTGAAATGTTCCCTCCTTGCTGCCCCTTCCTCTCCAGTACACAAATTCTAGCACCTCAATGTCCTCAAATTTGTAACTCCAATCTCTTTCCCCTCAACCTATGGAGACTGCCAACCTCTGTTTTGAGTTTCCTGTCCTTGTGCTGCAGTTTAGAATCTGACTCCAGGCAATCACTTAGAGTCTCCATGAAGCTCACCTCATTTGTTTCCTTGCTCTCAAGCATTACAGGCCTGCACTGCCAGTTGTCCAACTTATGAAAATATTAAATATAAAAATATTTATATTGTATATTAATTATAAATTATTTATATTAATTATATACTTAAATATATAAAAATATTGAGTTTTCTACGTGTTTACAGTAAAAGTACAATTTTCATAGCAGTTTGTCCTTATGGAAGTCACAATTCTATTTTTATTGCTAGTACTGAGCTCACTAATATGTCTATTTCTCACTGCAGAGTAAGTTCCACAAGCATGAGAATTTATTATTTAAATTTTTTTTTTGCCCCTGCTCAGTAGTACTGAGAACAATAGGGCTCTGGGTGGGCTTGTTCTGTAGTGTCCAGACGAGGCAGTGCTAGACTGAAGAACCTAGGGGAGCCTGGAACATACTCACCACCAAATTCTTCTTTATTCTAGAAACTGCCCAAGTTTGGGCATGTTTGTCTTGTAGAAGTCATTCAGTATCCTTGCCCAGTGTGTACCAGAGACGAAGTATGCAAGAGAATAAGAACTGTTTTCTGACTTGGTAATTTACTGAAGTAGAATTATTAGTTTCAGCACCATATATGTATTAGCCTGCAAAGGGCATTGTATATATTACACCATTTGATTCTCACTGGAATCTCACTGGCTTTTCAGAAATCTCACTGGATATTTTTTTCTCAGAGTAAGTAGCTCATTTAGGGTCACAGAACTCGTGACCCAGTGGGTGGCTCAAGTGTAGTAGAAGTGCAGGCCCCTAGAACCTAAGAAGTAAGAAGTTTTCAGGAGCCTTGTCTGATGAGTCATTTATACAGATAAACCAAGTCTCTACATCTTCCAAAAATGAAAAGGAGTGACATAATTGATGCTAAGAAAGTAGTCTAAGATTATACACACCTGGAACCATGCTAGGATTTGAACCAAAGCTGTCCAAACCCAAAGTATTAGTAAGCAAAGAGCATATTTTATTGTATTTATTATATAAAGCCAATTCATTAATTTTATATCTGTTTTCTTGCAACATGATTTTCTTTTTTCTTTTTTTTTTTACATCTTTATTGGAGTATAATTGCTTTACAATGGTGTGCTAGTTTCTGCTTCATAACAAAGTGAATCAGTCACACACACGCATATGTTCCCATATCCCTTCCCCCTCGTGTCTCCCTCCCTCCCACCCTCCCTATCCCACCCCTCTAGGTGGTCACAAAGCACTGAGCTGATCTCCCTGTGCTATGCGGCTGCTTCCCACTAGCTATCTATTTTACGTTTGGTAGTGTATATATGTCCATGCCACTCTCTCGCTTTGTCACAGCTTATCCTTCCTCCTCCCCATATCCTCAAGTCCATTCTCTAGTAGGTCTCTAGTAGGTCTGTGTCTTTATTCCTGTCTTACCCCTGGGTTCTTTATGACATTTTTTTTCTTAAATTCCATATATATGTGTTAGCATATGGTATTTGTCTTTCTCTTTCTGACTTACTTCACTCTGTATGGCAGACTCTAGGTCCATCCACCTTACTACAAATAACTCAATTTCGTTTCTTTTTATGGCTGAGCAATATTTCATTGTATGTATGTGCCACATCTTCTTTATCCATTCATGCCATGATGGACTCTTAGGTTGTTTCCATCTCCTGGCTATTGTAAATAGAGCACAACATGATTTTCTGATCTCTAATGGTAATTCCTCCTTGTTGAATTTGTATCTGTGATAGTTGACTTAGTTTCAGCTGTGTCTGATTTTAGATTGGCTGCTCTGTCTCTAAAATCCACAACGAGGAAAAGAATTACTGAATCACAACTTTTCAATCTATAGTGGTTGGATTGTGATTAATTTCATTTGCCAAACATTGATTTATGTCCTCTTAGGTATCTAAATTCATACAAAATAGCAAATTTTGTAACGAACCAAGCTAATTTTCTAGGACTGCCTTAGAAGCTGATTTCAAGTCATGCCATTTTTTAAAAATTTTGTTTTCATATTTATACTGAACATAGCTTATTTTGAACTTCTAAATGAAGCAAAAATAACATCTGGAAAGCAATAATAACATCTCTCACACATCCTTCTCGATGTGGTTTCATGTCTACTTTTTATATAGCATTTTCCCATTATCGCATTATTCTTAAAACAAGCTGATGAAGTACATGGAGATGGTATTTCCACTCCTACATACAAATGCTGGAAGTGATATGCAGAGATGGCCAAGCATTGGTCCTGATAGGCAGGATATGTATGAGGAGAAGGACTAAGTCAATAACTTAGCTCTCCTGGTATTCTGCCCACGAATCTTTCAGTTTTTACTGTCAACTTTGACAGATAGCCTGAACATGACTGAATCCTCAGAAGCTCAGTCCCCTTCCCCCGACCTCACCATGAACTATAGCAGAAGCGAGCAGACTCCCTGGCCTTCACCCTCTGCAAAGAAAGTGAATGAAACTAATCAAGAAACAAACATGAAGCACTGTGAAAGCATCTTGGAAATTAATATTCAAAGCAGTCTATGACTTTATTATGATTCCCAGAGTCATGTTTTATCTTCATAGAAAATGCTGAAGAAACTTCATCTAGATTGAAATGAGAAAATAATATTAATCTGAAAGAAACAGAATAAAATACTGTTTTCATTTTATCTCTCAAATCAGTATTTATCCAACTAGTAACATTTTAGTGTTCATGTGTATTTAGCAATTTACTGAGTAGTGCACCCTCACTTTAGGGATTCTTATGAATCCTATGAAATAAGTGAGTTTGCTGGTTCATGCTTAGCAGACAGCAGTCAATCATTTTTACTAGTTAAATCTAAGTGATAATGTGAGAAAAAAATCAGACCTGTGAAAATTGCAAGAAGAATTAAAATGGCTAATTTTGTTAGAACATAACATTTGTGTCTTGTTTTGAAGTGTATATAATTAGAGGGTTTTTTTTTTTTAAAGAAGATGTTGGGGGTAGGAGTTTATTAATTTATTTATTTTTGCTGTGTTGGGTCTTCATTTCTGTGCGAGGGCTTTCTCTAGTTGTGGCAAGCGGGGGCCACTCTTCATCACGGTGCACGGGCCTCTCACTATCGCGGCTTCTCTTGTTGCAGAGCACAGGCTCCAGACGCGCAGGCTCAGTAGTTGTGGCTCACGGACCTAGTTGCTCCGCGGCATGTGGGATCCTCCCAGACCAGGGCTTGAACCCGTATCCCCTGCATTAGCAGGAAGATTCTCAACCACTGTGCCACCAGGGAAGCCCCAATTAGAGGGTTTTTAATGAAGAGAAAAATGTGGTTGTATATTGATCTCTTTCCTCTGAATGATCCCTCATTTCCTCCTTTGAAATCTAATAGCACTTTGTGCAATCTTGAGGTACTTGTAACAAATTACATTACAGTAATTTATAGATCTTTCTAAAGTCTCGCTGAGTACAGGTACTTTTCTCCAGGTTGGGCACATGCTGGATATTACTGTTTTTCCTGTAACACCTTGCTCAGTGTCTGGCTAAAAACATATGAATATTGAACAAATTAATCACAATCATGATTAATAAAAGCTTTTTCTAAATTTCTGCCTTCGAAACCTTGTCTTCTTAGGATTCCCTAGGAAGATTCTCTAGGAACAGAGATTCTCTGTTCGCCAGCACAATCAGTATAAATTTTGCAGGATTGCAGGATAGATTCTACAGGCAAGTGTTGCGACCTAACATCCGTCTGCAAGATGGAGACAGCTTGCCAATTAGTTTTCCCTGCTTTTCTGAAATATAGTTTTTACTTTCTGAAGTTTAGATATTGTTAGTCAAGTTTTTATTTTAAATCTTCCTTACAGCTTTTCAAATATGTTTTGTGGACCACCATTCGAGTTAACCGGAGCTGTGTGAAGAAGTGCGGGGTTTCAGGGAGGCTTCCTACTGTCCCAGAGAATTATAGAAACAGAGTTCTTCATGAAGAAATGCATGGCTATGCAATGAGAAGTACAAAGCCTGCTGTAGCTAGTGTTCGATCTGATGTCATTTCTTTGAAATGCTAATATTTTAGCAATAAAGAACTTTTTATCATGTCAAAGACATAGTTTACCTTAAAAATCTTTATCAAAATGTAAATATACTCATTAATCTTTTATCAGCTGATACTCAAAGCTACCTTTAAATGCTAAAGAAATAGGCTTTGAAAGTGAAGCACCAGCAAAGTAAATATTTGTTGAAAGGGAGAATTAGAAAGACCAAGTTCACTTACTTTGAGATTTTACTGTAGGTCTGCCCTGGATAAGGGTGAGCATTTCATTTGCCATTGGCTTTCCTTTCTTAGCCTTTATTCTCAGTACTTGGGAAGAAACCATATCTTATAATGGCACTAAAGCTGATTTTCCTCTCCTGGGAGCTGTGTTAACAATAGCGCATTCCTTTAGCAATCACTGTGAGTGGCAAGGCAAGGACGCCTTCCAGGCTGATGCCATCTGGAAAATGTTCTCCCGCATTCTTCCAGCTCCAGGTTAATCTGAAGCCTCTGTTCACACATTGTGTTGCTATTAATATTATATCTGTTGCATGGATATAAAGAGATAATATCAAAGAATGAATATGTATTCTGAAAATACAGGCCAAAAAAGTAAAGTTGACATTTTATTATAGTAGAATCTATTGAATCAAATTTACACTTGTCAAAAGATTGTAAATGGTCTTTGAAAAACCATGGCAAAAGAGCTTTCCAACTATAACAGAAGTCATTGGGTGGCTGACAGGTCAGAAATATCAGCCAAAGTCAAAAGAATTGGGAGAATTACATTTTATCTTTTGCTTTTCATGTGAACAGTGATTCACCCATCAGATACTCAGAAGGAAGCTGTATTTTGTATGGCTCTTAGATTAGTTGATATAGTCTGTGAGTTGATATCAATTTCCTTGTTTGTTGAAATTGACTGGACAAAGAGAGATCTCTGTTTAATGCTGCAAAATGCTACCTAAGTCTTTTTTATATTTATGAACGCATAATTTTGGTTGAGTTCATGAATAAAGAAATAGGAAATTGTAATTATATTTGGGTTTTTTTTTTAAACTTTTGAAGTGAAGGTCTTAGCATTCATAAAATTTTCAAAGGGTTCCTATAGCAATCATTTTTACAGCAGGAAACAGATGGCATAAACAAATTGAGATCATTTGAGGAAATTTAAATAGGGGACTATTTATAAGGAAATCATGCTGAATAACACAGTATCCTTGGGCTTGTACCACTCAGGACAGGAACCTCCAAGGCCTGAAGTGGCAAGTAACTGGAAGAAGAGGCACAGAGGCTTGTGCAGACAGGGCTGTCTGACATTAACTCTCATCTTCAGTTGAGAGATGATGCCATCCCATGGTGATCTCGCCTCCTCCCCCATGGGTGAGAGTCAGAGGATAAAGACCCTGATCTCATTCTCATTTTACTTTCTGTTTTCCTATTCAGACCCTAACTGGTGGAGCCCAGGAATCCAGTGATGTAGGCCATGCAGAGCAATCTCTAAGGGCATTGAGAAAAATAGAGAAGGCTAGGAAAGGGATCTAGAGGTTATATATTATATATACTATATATATATATATATATATTTATAGTATATCAGTAATGCACTGTATATATTTAGCTCAGTTCCACCAATAAAGCATGTTTGTCTTGCCCTGTTATCTCTTCCTCCTGCAAAGTTGAAATATGTCCACTTGTAATTTTCACACATTTGTTCAAATCCTTATTCTTAATTCTTCAGGGCATGATTTGATATCCCTTAAGTATTTGAATACTTTTATCATTTTCCTTCTAATTCATTTCTAACCCACTTTTTTTTTTTTTTTTTTTTTTGCGGTACGCGGGCCTCTCACTGTTGTGGCCTCTTCCGTTGTGGAGCACAGGCTCCGGACGCGCAGGCTCAGCGGCCATGGCTCACGGGCCCAGCCGCTCCGCGGCATGTGGGATCTTCCCGGACCGGGGCACGAACCCGTGTCCCCTGCATCGGCAGGCAGACTCTCAACCACTGCGCCACCAGGGAAGCCCTCTAACCCACTTTTAACTCTTCCAGTCTTCTCAAGAAGACTTACCTGGTGGTTTCGATTCTAAAGTTAATAAGATTGGTGGAAATGAGCATAGTTAAAATAAAATTACATTTGAAACCCTTTAAATCATCCAAATAACATGTACACATTGTTAGTGCATGCAATATCACATTGGAGAGCCATGACAGAAGCAACAAAGAAAAAGCTTCACGTAGCTGTCTGGGAAAACAAACCATTTTATCTTATATATAACTAACAAATCCATAGTGGTGAATGAGGAACAAGTGAAAAATTCTAAAGTGTTCCTAATTGCCTGTAGGTTCATACTATTCTGTTTTAATATCAAGCTTCTTTAAGCTTAATACATTTATGTTTGTTTCTTCTTGCAACGATTAAATGAATGAGTGAAGTCATGTCTTTGGGAAGGTGAATTAACACATAAGTTAAATATGTATATGTTATATTTCTACCATATATGGTTTCTACTCTCCTCTCAAGTCTTCTTCCTGGAACTCTATTTCATCTTTTACAAGATATTTATACTTGGACATGATACCTCAGTTGTGAACTCTCTGTACAATATAGTGGGAGTAATATTTCCTTAAACTTAAAACAATAATGCACTTAATACTACTGACAATTACATTATCATCATATTGGTTAAATTATATTGAACTAAAATCTCTAATAAATGTTTTTAAACAGGAATTTCTATTTAATTAGGAATTGATAAACTGATTGCTTGTGCAATTTATAACCAAAATGCACACCAGTAGATCAGTGCTTAATAAATTTTATTTTTTTGAAGTCATCTAACCTATTGAAATCAAATGGAAAGAAATGAGAAACATAAATAAGTCTTCAAGAACTGGATGAATGAACATCTCAATGGAATATTGTAGAAGGGACTCCTTCATTATATATATGTTTGGAATTAATAACCACAAAGGTTTTTTAATTCAACACCTTCAACAAATATTCATTGAGTAACTATTATGTGACAAGTACCATAAGACAAAGTCATAATTAATAAGTAATGCATGATCCCTAGCCTCAAAGATTGCACAGTTTAGTAGATCAACGACATTTATGCCAGAGTTAGAGGTTGTATTTTGAAAAGATAAAGATGGTGAGGAAGAATAGGTGTAGTTAGTCTTTCCTGGGGATGGAGTTAAGCTGTGTGTATGGTAGAAATTCTTCATAAAAGATATAACACTTAGGAATCTTGAAGAATGCAAGAAAGCAGTGGGGGTCTTGGAGAAGATACTCCAGGTATAAGGAGTAGCATTAATGGAAGCTCAGAAATATGAAACTAATATCCCCAACACTCACACAGAGGTCATAGAAATGTAGAGAAGACAGGGATACAACTAGACAGACAAGTAAGAACAACATCATCAAAGACTTACATCTTATATTTCATCCTACAAACTTTGGGAGCCAATAAAACACTTTAAATAAGGCTGCATGTGAACAGATTTTTATTTTGGAAAGCATCTCTGTCAATTACATGGAGGTTACAGTAGAAACCAAAGCTTGGACAGTAGTTAGGTAAGTATTGCATCAGTCCTAATGTGTTTTAATGAGGTTTTGACTTAAAGCGGTAGTGGTGAGGACAGAAAGATGGGGCAAATATGAGAAGCGTTAATGAGTCAGTAGAATTTAAAGTTTTGCTAGGGAAAACATCAGCATACTTCATATCTGGCTTGTTGAACGAGGTGGATTGAGTTGGATTTACCATAATAAGGATTAAAGAATGAGCAGATTTACACATGAAAGTATCTATGAAATATATAATTTTCAAAATCAACTAGGCAGTTGGATATATGATTCTGGAAACTATGAAAAATGTATAGATTGAATAAATAGATTAGAGGGTCAAATCCCCCCCAGAATGATTTATGGTTTACTTATTTATGATTTACGGTTTCAGGTATATTTTATACTATGGGGAAAGAAGAGGCCCAAGGTCAAAACCTTTGGGGATATCAAAATTGAAAATTTTTTTAAGTGGAAAGGAGTTACTGAAAAACAGTGTGGAGGAAAAGACAGTTATCAGTATTATCAGGTGTCATAGGTTGGTAAAGTAAGATGAGGTCACTGAACAACTCACTGAACTTGGTGATTAGGTGTCCTTGGTTAACTTTGCCAGAGAGATGTCATTAGAGAATTGTGGTAGAAGTTCCACAGCACACTGAAAAGTGATTGTGGGCTGGGAAGAGGGGATGTAGTCAGAAGTGTAGGCTGTTGTATAGTCATAATTGTGGACTGTTTTTTTCAGGAGCTTTGCTTTGAACAGAGGAAAGGATCACAGAGTGGAGGAGTCTGGGCGCTGTGCACCAAGAAGAGAGGTGAGGCTCCAGTAAGGGGCAAAAAGTTGCAAACACGGGAAAGGAACTATTTCCACATGAGACAGTGAAAGGTCAGATAATGAGCTCAGGAGGAGGAATGAGCCTTCCAAGAGGAGGCGATGCTTTTGAGAATGGGAGAAATAAGGGAGAGTAGATTCAGGTTTAGGTAAATTTGTAGGTAGGGATATTAGAAAGTTAACTTCTAATAGTCAAATTGTCCTCTGCTAGTTTTTGGAGGTTGAGTATGTTGGAAAATTATTTTAGGAATGGGAGGAGTTGACCAATAAGTTAGAAAAGGGTTTCTGGGGACCTCTGAGTTGTTATGGGCTGAATTGTGTTCCCCGAAAAAATATTGTTGAAGTCTGAACCACAGGTACCAATGTGATTTGTTTTGGACATAGGGTCTTTATAGAGGTGATTCAGTTAAAATGAGGCCATTAAAGTGGGTTCTAGTATATCTACTAAATGCTCTGTTGCTTTTTTAGTTGTAGGATTTTCAAAGTGTAACAATGTCTCATTTTCTGTGGATGACAGGCAGCTGAAAAATAGCTGCAGATGTTTTGCTACTACTTCCATTGAGAGGTTGAATCCAATTTCCTTTCCTCTGAATTTGGTCTGGTCTCAGTTACTTAACTCTATCGATATAATGCGGCAAAACTAACCCTCTGAAGCTTTTGAGGTAGAGTGATAAGCAGCCTTGCAGCTTCTGTCCAGGACTCTTGAGGAACTCACTCTCTGAATCTAGTTACCATGTTTTAAGAAACTTGAGGAAGTCCTGAGGAGGGTCCATGTGCAAAGGAACCAAGGTCCCTCAGCAGTTCCAGTTGAGTTCACAGTCTATAGCCAGCCTTAACTTGCTACCAAGTGAGTGAGCCTCTGGCCCCAGCTGGTTGGGGCCGCATAGAGCAGAGGTGAGTTGTTCCTGCCGCTTCCTGCTTGAACTGCAGATACATGAACAAAATAAATCATTGTTCGTTTTCTAAGTCACAAAGTGTTGGATTGTTGTATTTTTTTGGAGCAATGGGTAATTGGAACAGAGAGAATATCCCATTATGGCCCACAGCACAGGACTGCTAAATACTTCATTAATATGGCAGGTGCCATAAATGATTTTAGGGTTTATTTCCTACTCTCTTGCTCACATGTGACTTACCGTCATGTCCAGAATACTGGACGGTTTCTGCTGACATCTCAATACTATGATGTCATCAGTATAATGGGCCAGTGTGATGTTATAAAGAATGTCACATGGCCCAACTAGGGAAGTATAGTACCTTCTGTGAGAGGAAAGAGATCATTAACTAAAAAATATGTGGGACCTTGCAAATATTTTCTGGCAGAAAATAAGAGAACATGTCTTGGAACATATTTGGGGGTATGGAAACAGGGAGGACAGAAAATAAAAGTGGATACAAGGAACTTTTGTACTATAAAGCCACTTTCTCACATCTCATGATTTAATTTTCTGTCACTGATACCTGGAGCTGGTCCTAATACAGTGCTGGGATCATTTCTTGAGGCTTGGGTAGAACAATGGCCCATAACAATGATGTAGAGATGCTGAAATACAAAATCATACATAGTAAAATAAATTATTTTCAAATAAGCTAAAATCAGACAAAAGTAAATAAATCATCATTAATGGATAATTCTTGAAACTGATGGAGTTGGGTATATGGACACTTAATTTCCTCCTTCTTTTGAATATTACTTTCTATTTCCTTTATCTGCAATATGAGAATAAGATGATTTTTATTCTGATGCAATTTTCAAAAGAGATGATCCCTTTGATTTTGCAGAATATTTCACTCAATATCTGTTTCACTCTACAAAGCAGTGAAGAAAACGTGTTAATATTCTGTAGGCTTTAAATTTGTTCATGAGAAAATGATAGGTATTTCAGTGCAGTCACATTTTTGTCTCATTTCCTATCATATCTGGATTTGGATTTAAAAACACTAAAATTATTCTGTATTCAAATTATTCAGTCCATGATGATTAGATTCTCATTTTCATGCATTACTCCTGCATATTAAAAATATGCATTAGGTTGAAAGAAACAGAACTGGAAATTACAAGAAGAAAAGGAAAGGAGGAACCAAAAACATAGAAAACATCCAGAAATAAAGGCTTTATTTAGTTAAGCATTGAAAGTATTCATTCATTCATTCTCTCATTCATTCATACAATTATACTTTTCTTCGATAAATTTCTTATCACGTATCTACCAGACTCTGAGGATTGATACATGAACAAGATCTAAATATTCCCTGCTTCCATAAAGCTATAATCTAGCAGAAAGAAATATATTAAAAGGTTACAAAATAAATTATTTAATTAAAACTGTGAATAATCTTATAAGAAGTGCAAGAGCCTTTTAAGCAGCCTTCCTACTTCTGCAGTTGCCTTCCAACAACTCCTATAGTCTTCTCACAACATAGCATAAATGAGTGCTCCTTCAAAGACATAAGTCATTCCTCTGCTCAGAATCTTCCAATGGGTTTCTATCTCACAGAAAAATCCTTTTTTGATTACTTGTTGCAGAGTAACAAACCACCCCAAAACTTAACGGCTTAAAATAACAATTGATTATCTTATGTTTGGGATTGACTGTGTTCAGAAGGGTGGTTCTCGAGGTCTTTCCTGTGGTTGCAGTCAAATGCAGCAGGGCTAAATTCATATAAGACTTCATGGAACTGGACACCTAGGGTAACTTCTTCACTCACAGGTATTATTTATGAATGGCTGGAGCAGCTACTGGCTGGTCAGGATCTCTCTGAATGTGCAGCTTCCCCATTGGTTAGCTTTGGCTTCCTTAGAATATGGAAGTCTCAAGGTCAACTCCTTATCATGGTTAGCTTTCCCAAGAGTGAGCGTTCCAAGAGACACAAATAGAAGCAAGATTTTTTTATGATTACATAATGAATGCCACACTATTGCTTACACAGGGCCAGTCTGGGTTTGATACCCAGCAGGACCCTGTGGGGCTCCTGGGCACAAAAGCCTTTCTGTGTCCCCCATTTTTTGATTCCAGGAAAGAGGCTTTATTCAGCCTCCATGACCTTCCCTGAGTTCCAACAGCAGGTTCAAACAGTTGCTCATTAGGGGAGGGAGGGGATGTGGAGACAAGGGAGGAATAGTCAAAAGATACAACAGTGCAGCCTTGGGGAATGGTCCTGGTCCCCCCCTCAAGGAACATATATAACAATACCTTTGAGCTGTTTTGCAGATACTGAAACCCCTACCAGGTGGGAGAAATTAACAGTATGCTGCCCACAAGTATGTAGACCCCAGACCAGATAAAAACAAAAGGTTAAAGATGCTGACTCCCACTTACCTCACCATCAACCAATCAGAAGAATGTCCACGAGCTGATCATGCCCTCTCTGAACCATTTCTATAAAACTTCTCATTACCCCCTCCCAGTTGGGACACACAGTTTTGAGGGCATTAGCCCGCTGTGGCTCCCTTTGCCTGGCAAGTCAATAACGCTATTCTTTTCTACTTCACCCAAAACTGTCTCTGAGATTTAATTTGGTGTTGGGGTACAGAGGCCGGATTTGGCTTTGGGTTCAGTGTGGAAAGGGGCTTTACAACAGTGTGATTACTGGGAATCCTGGTTCCCTTTGGAGACTAAGTCTCACAAGTTTAAAGCCCTTAAAATATCCTTTTCAAGGCCTTGAAATATCTGGCCTCACTTCCTTATTACTTCTGTAACAGGGAAGAGCAAAATCAGACTCCATGCTGGATCGATCTCTTTTACTTTAACCTTTCCTTTTCGTTGCTTTTGTTATTATAATAACACATAATGGCCTGCCTCAGGGAACCCTGACCCTCTGGCTGAATGTTAAACTAAAGTGCTTTTGTTCAGCTCACAGGGAGACATTCTGACCCTGCCCACCTGTGGATGGCTGCAGAAAAGAAGAAATTAACACACCCCCTTCTTGATGCTGGCCAAGCCAGGAGATATTTTGCAAAACTAGTGGCCTTTTTAGTTTACTTCCTCACCTCCTCCCCCTCTCTGTTCTATAAAAGAAACTGGCATCCAGACCCCCATGAGATGGTTTTTTGGAGACATTAGTCCGCCATCTCCTCGGTCCAGTTTTCCGAATAAAGTCGCTATTCCTTGCCTCAACACCTTGTCTCCCGATTTATTGGCCTGTTGTGTGGCGAGCAGAGAGAGCTGGGACTCGGTAACACTTCCATGTATGATTCTTCCTCCCTTGGTCATTTCATTCAGCTTTCCTGGCCTATTCAATGTTCATTGAAAATGCTGTGTTGACAACCATCACGAGGAATTTTATACTGTGATTTCCTCTTTCTGGAACACACTTTTCCAGATGTTCACATGACTTTTTCCCTCACTTTTATATTTATGCTGAAAAGTCACCTTCTCCGTGAGATGTTTTCTGATAACCCTATTTTAAATAGCTACCAATATTGGCAAACCATGTTCCTCCTATGGCATGTCTATTTTCATCTTTTGCTTCATTTTTTTCCATGTAACACCTGACATACTATATGTTTTTTAAATAATTTTTTAAGTTAGAACATACATACAGCAGAGTCACAGAACATAAATTTTCAGCCAAATGGATGTCCTGAAGTGAACAAACTCATAAAACCTGTACCCAAAACAAATAACAATATTACTACAACCTAAGAAATTCTTCATTATCCCCTTCTAGTCACTACCACCTCATCCAATGGGAACCTCTATCTTGATTTTATAATAGCATGGATTTTCCTTGTCTACTTTTGAACTCTCTGTATGGAATAAGACGAAGTTTATACTTTATATGTTACAACATGTAACATGTCAACTTTATCGAATAAAAAAAGATAATGGAATTAACAACTTTCCTTGTGAGAAGTTTGGCTAAGAAGTTGTAGGGTGAGATAAAGTAACTGTTAGGAGATATTCCAAACATTGAAAACAGGTCTTAAAAATTTGTTTTATATGAAAAGGACACAAGGAAAGATGAGGTAGGAAGCAAGAGATAAAAATAGGAGGAGAGCGCAGGGACAATCAATAGCATATGTTTTCTCATGAGCCTGAAGGGGATGAAATCCAGAGCACAGATGGAGTGCTTGGCTTTAGATTGGAAGATCTGTGCTTTGTAACAGTTAAAGGGCAGGAGCAATTGGGTGCAGCTGCAATGAGGTTTCGGGGTGGAAAGATGAAGAATTCCCATCTGATGGTTCCAATTTTCTTTACAAAGGAGAAGGCCTGGGCCTATGCCAAGGATCAAGTGGTCAGTTGTTCAGCGGTGAGAGAAGGGATTAACCAGGGAGATGCACTGGAGTCTATGACAACTGCGTCCAGGGGCCTGGTGAGTGTGCACTAAGCATGGTCCCTGTTTGATGCCTTGTTAGGTGATTTATTCTTGTAGTACCCCTCGTGGTGAGTAGAGACAAGAGAAATACAGATGGTTCATTCAGAATGACTGTTGTTTTTGCTTGCTTATTTTTATATGCCTATATTTTGTTTTGAGACAGGAATGAGAAGAACAAAATTAGGAGACTAGAGTAGTGGGTAAATATATCTATTGGACTCATGTAGTTCCTGAGATTTTCTTAAAGTATCTAGGGCATTAAAAATGTCTAGGAAAGAATTTCAGATTGCGTTTCAAAGAACATAGAAAAAATTAGTTGATTGCACTCTAAAATAGGTCTTATCTATTGTTGCTTTATAGCATCTTGTTCTTTCCTTTCATAGCACTTAGCATTAATTACAATGTTTATTTATTCGTGTGTTTATTTGTTCAATGTCTGTGTCTTCTAGTATGATAAACTTGTAACTGTAGGTTTTTGACTGTTCAGTTGAGCTCTGCTGGCGCTCAGTAATATTTATCGTGTTGAATGTATAGAGTCCGTGTAATAATTTTCCTCTGAATATTAGCATGAGGATCTGTTCATGTACAGGGTCTCTTCTTGTCTCCTAAATTGGTTTCAAATCTGTGATTAACGAAAAGACAGTAGGTTTTGAAGCCTAAGTGATGTCATATAAATTACACAAGTTCTCAGAGTCTCAGTTTTCTCATTTGTAGAGAGTATGCGTCAGAGAAGAAAAGGTGGCTACCCAAAATAAAAAAATTGAAGCCACTTCTACATTTCAGGAAAGCAGGGGAATTCAACCCAGGGGAAAGTGATTGTGAAAGGGTAGGCCCTATCTAGTTTTAGTGAAATAGATTGAGAAAAGCAAGAATTGAATTATTCCGTATAATAAAGAATTAAGAAACGGTGAGCAACCTAGTAGACCCCAATAGAGTTTTTTTGCGGGAAGATCAGAAAGGAAATTCGATAAAAGATTTTGGCTGGAAGAAATGTATCACTGAAATGATAGTGTCAGGCGAGGGCTCTGGAGCCTCATAGCCAGTTATGAATTTTCTATGACAGTGATGAGTAGTGACTTATGGGAGAGAAGTAGTAACTGATACCTGATATTCAATTTTGAATTATTGCTGTTGTTTTTTGTCATTCCTCTTTCACATTCAGAGAACCTAGATACTGTTACTAACAGCTTGTATGCGTTTTGCTGCCCTAGGGAATTCATGCGAAAAAGCCAGGATTTTCTGTGGAGTAAAGTGATGTCATGAGAAGATGGTAGCCACAGGATTGGTAGAGAAGCAGCCAGAAGTATTGCACAAAATTCTAATCAAGAGATTATCACACCAACTAAATATTAGAATCCAAATACATATTGGGGAGGCTACTTGAGATCTCACAGTTAGGAGGGATAGGGTTGGCTTATATTATTTTATATATATTTGACTATTTAAAGAATGATCTCCTCAGAATACTTTAGGTTACAAGACGTTCATAACCATCTACCACCGCAGAATTCGTTGCCAGGAACAAATAAGATAATACCAGTGCAGCTGTTAGCACATACAGCACTGTTGTGAAAATTAGAATAAGAAACATACTCCTGGTGGATGAATTAGAAAAAGTGCCAATTTTGGCTGGCTGCATCCTTCTTTAGAAGGTACAGTCCCCACCAGGGTGTGCAGATTCCCTTGCCTCTGTGGCCATTGCACAAACTGCACCCATTTAGCATAGCAGCCCTTGGGTAATGTAAATACCTGATATATAGTAGGCACGCAAAATATGGTAGTGATGCAAATTACTCTGGATTACATTAAACCATGACCCTGCGTGTTTCTGGAAATTAGAGCTGATATGCTGAAGGTAAAGGATTTTCATTTTTTTCTACAATAGATCTAAATTCAAGTGTGTGTGTGTGCTTGTGTATGTGTGTGTATCCATGCATGCATAGGTCCTCTGCTTACAAAGTTAGTTATTGTATTTCTTTGAAGTTGCTGATGTCAAATGCATGTATCATAGGAAATTCGACTCATCTCTACTAATTATTTCAAATACAAATGCGTTCTAAATTGGTGAGTTTAATAGACTTGCTTGTTTTAGAGAGGGTATTTTATTTTACTTTATCATTCTGGGATAGGTTCTCCTCTCTCGCTACAATCTCAGCTGCAAAGATAGCTCAGGCTCCTGGAGCTGGCTGACCTGAGGGCAGAATTTGAGCCTCTAATGTTGCATTATACCCCAACCTCCTGCTGATCTCTGTGTGCTACCCCACTGATCCTAGTGAATGGATCTTCGGATGGAGTTTTGACTCTTATGCTTCTGTGACCTTGGGATACACCAGGCAAGGCATAGATATGCACTTTTTTCTACTGAGCCTCTCTACCCTAAATTCTTGTGTTCTTACTGCTTTATAGTTAACTATCTTAGACACAATGTGGCTACCTAACTCCTGTGCAGAATTAATGAAGTTTTAATTGTACTATTACATGATTTGACATATATTTTCCAATTCCCTCTTCTAGAAGTAATTTCCAATTCTCTTAATTCTTTGGTAAACTGTAATTTTTCAGAGTGAGGAATTGAAACAGCTTTTCCAGGCATAATTTATGTTCAACGTTCGTGTGCAGGACACAGATTTTGAAAACAAGTTTTTAATAGTTAATGGGAAATATGCTTCTGGCTATGTATAAAAGTATGTCTAAATGCATCTAAATTCTCATCCTGCCAGGTAGTTGAAATGAAATTTGTTGAACTTGAAGAGTAAATATTGGGAACCATGGCATTTTAAAACTTTACAGACAAACATGATGACAACATTATACAGTTTAAACAAGACAAACAAATTCTTTGTATACAGTAACGGGGTGGATATTGCTAGTTGTTTATCCAGTATTGATTTCCTCTTCCTTTTTCATAACAGAATGCTAACTTAGTTTATGTATGTATTTCTCTCCTACACCGTGTATACCTCAGGGAAATTTGATCCTAACCTCAATTCCAAGGATGGGTCAGATTGGACAAGAATAAATCCCATCTCTCTTCTCAATGATCAGCTCAAGAATAAGCTTGAGGGCTTCCCTGGTGGCGCAGTGGTTGAGAGTCCGCTTGCCGATGCAGGGGACACGGGTTCGTGCCCCGGTCCGGGAAGATCCCACATGCCGCTGAGCGGCTGGGCCCGTGAGTCATGGCCGCTGAGCCTGCGCGTCTGGAGCCTGTGCTCTGCAACGGGAGAGGCCACAACAGTGAGAGGCCTGCGTACCGCAAAAAAAAAAAAAAAAAAGAGTAAGCTTGTGATCCAATGTTGTCCAGTAAAATGTGAGGTTAGGGAAATTTTTCCTTGGTCCTAAAAGTCTCTGCAAACTGGTTCTCTTTCTCTTGCAAAATGTGAGCAAGGGAATGTTAAGTACTAGCAGTCATTCTACAATCTGAGTTTTTACTGGGTCAAACAACCTTGAAGTCTGACCTGCCTCTGGACTTGCTTTTGTATGAGCTAATGCATTCCTTACTGTTAAGCAAGTCCAGTTCAGTGAGACAAACACTGAAGGCATTAAACACATTGTCACACAAATATATGAATGGTAAAAAAAAAACTGAGAAAGATTATGAAAAACAAACAAACTAGGTGTGATAGAGAATTTAGTTTAGGGGTCAGAGAAGGCATCTTTGAAGAGATCTTGTTCAGGCTGAGACCCAAAGTATAATTTTACTAGGTAAAGAGTCAGGAAAAGGATATTCCTTGGCAAGGTCCAGGGGTAAATTTGTTGGTACTTTTGAGGAACTCAGAGAAACAGCATGACGATCAAGGGTAAAGAGCAAGCAGGGAAATAGGAAATTGGTATGAAATGAGGCTAAGCATATAGGCAATGGCCAGATACTACAGGACATTTAAAATATTGGAGGAATCATGAATTCAATCAAATATCATAAAATTTTGTAAGTTTAATGGTGTCTTTCGTTTTTGTATTGTCCCTGACCTCACATTAATAACCACGCTAGAGGGAGCGTCTTGTACGCAGGTACACGAGCAAGGAAGATAAATGCTCCCCCCCACCCCCCAAGGTTCCCACTGCCCTCCTTTTCTGTTGGTGGAAACACAATGGTCACATGTTGTTTTCTTTCTTTTATGCCAACTTAATAAGTCCAATTTTTAAATAGGAGAACAAAATTTACTGCCCAATTTTTAGTTAACCTAAACCAGAGGTTACATTCAATTCCTGTGGGTTGCTTGGGTAAATATGACAATGATTTTTGTTATCTATGTTCATTGATAAGCTTGGCTATATCTTTTCGATTAGCCACATACTAGAGGTATATACCTATTGAATCCTCAGAAGAACATGTAACTCAGAAAAGCGAGCCTGCCTGATGAACCTTCTTTATCACTGTGCTCTTTCTTGTTGAGCCTCGTGTTTAATCTACCATGAGGACACCAGACTGTCCACAAAACACTTATGGGAAAGCAGAGGGAAGTAGAACTTAAGATTGGACCTAGAAGAATTTGTATGGGTAAATGGCTCTTACCTGAATGAGGTGCCTAGTGGGAGTCTAAATTAGGGGGCCACCGAAGAATAGGACACTGGTCTATTAACAGTAGCTGAAATTAAAAGCACCTTGGTCTATTGACAGTAGCTGAAATATAAAATGTCTCTATCTGATGGGTGAGATAGAGTAGCCAGATTTCTCAGGGAGGCAGCATTTAAAATTGAGTGGGCAAGAACTTTAGTTTTCTCCCAAAGAGAAGATGATGTCACGTTTAGAAAGATTGATAAGTAGGTTTGAGAATCAGCCAAGGCTCCAAATCCAGTGGGGGAAATAGAAAGGTAGTGAGAAGTTGAGACAGATGCCCATTAAAAATAATGGGAACAGAAACAAGTTGTAATTTCTTACCAGTTTCTTCATTAATCAATAAATTAAATAAAATCTTTGATACATGTTCAAAAAATGTAGCAATCACAACACAACTACAATAACAAAAAAGCTGTTATCATCACTATTACTGTTACTAAAGCTGTTAACATCCCCATTTTTAATGCTACGCAGATTGCAATCATTATCTCTCTCACAGCAGAGCTATGTGGTGGTGAGTGTTTAGTTATCCAGTAATCATTGGAAGGAAAAAAAGTCCAAAGTAAATTCTCCTTTAAGGGTGTCCCTTATTACCTTACTGAGATAAAATACACATACTTTAACTATGTTATATGTATATTTTGTACTCGCAGGACAAAAAAAAAGATCAGAATTAAAATTTTGAGAATTTACTTGTATCTCTATGTTTCATAAATAATAACTTCTAGAAGTTGTCTTACAAACCCCAGATCCTGAATCAACCTGGAGGAAAGAGCAGGGGTATGGGATAAAGGCGCAGTGTCCTTGGGTCCCAAGTGTTTGATAGAGGTATCATATAGATGGACTAAATTCATTCATTACCAACTGACCAAGGGTCACTAGGCACAAAGAAATTAGGGGACTTCTCAGTATTATAATAAGGGATAATAACAGTGATTATATGTTCATAGAGGGGCTTAGAATACAAATAAGAACATTCTAAATTTTTTTCAACAGTGATGAATATGTCTAGGACTCGTATATAAGCTGTTAAAAAAAGGAATTTCCCCAATTTAAAATTCCTTTAAAATAATCACCTCATTCCTTCATGAAGAGTATGTGAGGGAAATCAAATTATCCACAAAAATGGGGTCAGGCTACCTGAATGCAATGAACTGAGGAAATTGCTGGCACCTGAACCCATGACCGGGCTGTCTCTCATTTATGGTTTCTATTTTGCTTGGCCTCTCTTCCTGCTCCAGCGAAGTGTGGCTTTGAAATTATAATTTCAAATGAAGCTAATAATAACATGTTTTGCTGAAGCTGTTTCTAGCAAAGTGTAAAATCCCACATTGACTGACCCTGTTTGAGTCAGTGAAAGCCTAAAACAATCAATATGACATAAAAGATAAATACATTTCTCTTTAAATTTGCATATTGCTGGGGGAAGAGAGTCAAAATAACTTTCACATGTTTCCTGGTCGGGCAAATATATTTCAAGACTTTTTGCTTGAATTATATAGTAACAGTAGCAACAATGAATACCTTAATTCTGTTTTGAGTTGCGGGCTTAGCGCCCTTTTGGATGCAATGGAATGCTCTAATTGGTTGGAGAGGTTTCAGAAATATATTCAGTAACTGACTTGTGGACAGTTGCAAACAATTTATTATGAAGTATCCAATTATTTTTTAAATTATCCAAGTACCTTAAACATGGATGAGTGGGGTCACAGTAGATATTGAGAATAAATATTTGTCAAAAGAATTTAAACTATACATAAAGTTAGGATTATTTATTTATTTATTTACATTTATTCCTTTATTTATTTGGTGATGCCAGAAGGGCCAAAAAGACACAAGTGGATTAGTCAGGGCATGAAGATGCTAGTAAATTTTATAACATAAAAATAAAATCCTGTTTAATTTACCACTGTTCATGAAAATTATATAGTTTAACACTGGAAGTGATGATTCATTTTCTGCCAAAAGTAGACTAGTTCTAATAACAGAGCTAATATTATGGAAACTCCTTTATCTCATATTCAGTTTAATCCTTTTAATGACTAGAGCAGGCACTCCTTAATATAATAATACAGTTTTACATTTATATAGCACATGACTCGATACATATACCTCCTCCTTTACTTTAATATTACCATGAACAATTGGCAAAGAAAGACCTTTTGCCATTTCTGGTTTTAAAGAAATAATCATTTCCCTGTTATTACTTATTTCTCATTTATAATCCATAGATACAAGCCCACATACAACCCGTGGTCCTTTTCTTGTGCATTTACCCCCTCTCCATTCAATATGTGACTCAGAAGATACATGTATAACTGTTTAATTAAGAAAGAGCCTCAATGAATTGATAATTCTTTCCTTTTGATATAACTAGTTATGGTGTCATCGTCTTTTGTAATACCTCTTTAAATGGTGTTACATTCTTAAGTTTTTATAAAGTGTCTCACACTCTGCTAGGTTTACTTAAATTCTGTTTTAAATTTGCCTGGGAAGGAGTGATGCATTTGTTTACAGAATATTTTTTAGGACAGTCTGGAATGATGTCTGAGGTCTAATAAAATAAAGTGTAAAAAAGAGACAAATGGACATCCTGTGTTGAGAGCTTAAAAAATACAAACTCAGAAAAATATAACTTATGGCATATGGGAAAGAAAAATATTTAGGAATATTTGATTTATTGTATGCTCCATTTTTATTAACAGTGTGATGGTGTTGCCAATAATGTTCATATGATCTTAGGTTACACTTGTAGAAACAGTGTTCAGAGAAAGCCAAAGGGGTATTGGTTATCCCATACCACAGTTCTGGAGCCACACAGCACAGACTTTAAGGGACATACTTTGAAGTCACATTACTTAGGTTATGAGTTTTGGCTCTTATTATATACTAGTTATGCAAACTTAGATGGGTTAGTTAATAACATCTCTAAGACCCAGTGTTCTCATCTTTGAAATCGGGATGATTTAATAGTATTTTCTTCAGAGTGATGTTTAACAATTAAATGAGATAATCTATATATTATTAATATGCTTATTTACTCATTAATTTAAAAATATTAATACTTCACCAAGTAAAAAAGTCTCCCAATTCACTTTGTTTGGACTATGGAATCCCATTCCCTGGTAAATAGATACCCTACATCATCAATTTATTGATGAAATGCTTTCTTTACGTTTTTATCTTCAGTTGAACTTGGAGTTTCACTGTAGCCATGTCTATGAGATTGCCTAGCTTTCTGCATTTCACAGTCCTGTGGCCTAGAATTCCCATTAAGACCTTCCCTTAGCATTCAGCCCTCATTTAAGAACTCTCCCATATTTGAGAGCTTTGCATTCTGGCTAGACTGTCTTACCCCTAATGTGCTGTAGTGATACAGTCCCCTAAGCATCACATTTTCTCATCCTCAGACGGATTCTCAATCATGTGACCTCAGTCTTTCTGAGAAAAGTAATACAAGTTCATATTTTAATCCCCAAATTATTCATCTATTTACATTTAAAAGATATTCTTGTATTTCTCACTTATTTGTTGTAATGAAGGGTGTGTAGAAGAAAAAATTTATTTACTAAGAATATTATTTTGATCAAGAAATTGAAAGATAATATGGGAATTCCCTCATAGTCCAGTGGTTCAGATTCTGGGCTTTCACTGCCAAGGGTCTGGGTTCGATCCCTGGTCAGGGAACTAAGATCCCACAAGCCACACAGTGTGGCCAAAAAAAAAAATCAAAAACAAAAACAAACAACAACAAAAGAAATTGAAAGATAATTGATTATCTATCTTCAAATGATCTATAATAATCTACCTATAATAAATAAGACAGAGAGCCAGATTTATGCTTTGCTAATTCATTTCTTTTTATTATTAATTAATTTATTTTTGGCTGCATTGGGTCTTTGTTGCTGCGTGCGAGCTTTCTCTAGTGGCGAGTGAGGGCTACTCTTCGTTGCGGTGCACGGGCTTCTCATTGTGGTGTCTTCTCTTGTTGTAGAGCATGGGCTCAAGGGCCATGGGCTTCAGTAGTTGTGGCACACGGGCTCAGTAGTTGTGGCTTGTGGGCTCTAGAGCACAGGCTCAGTAGTGTGGCACACAGGCTTAATTGCTCTGTGGCATGTGGGATCTTCCCAGACCAGGGCTCAAACCCGTGTCCCCTGCATTGGCAGGTGGATTCTTTTTTTTTTTTTTAAAGAAGATGTTGGGGATAGGAGTTTATTAATTAATTTATTTAGTTTTGCTGTGTTGGGTCTTCGTTTCTGTGCGAGGGCTTTCTCTAGTTGTGGCAAGCGGGGGCCACTCTTCATCGCAGTGTGCGGGCCTCTCACTATCGCGGCCTCTCTTGTTGCGGAGCACAGGCTCCAGACGCGCAGGCTCAGTAGTTGTGGCTCACGGGCCTAGTTGCTCCACAGCATGTGGGATCCTCCCAGACCAGGGCTCGAACCCGTATCCCCTGCATTAGCAGGCAGATTCTCAACCGCTGCGCCACCAGGGAAGCCCCTGGCAGGTGGATTCTTAACCACTGCACCACCAGGGAAGCCCTTTGCTAATTTATTAGTTTGCCATTTAATGTTTCTTTTCTTATCTCTAGGATTTAATATCACATGACAATGTATTACTTGTTAAAGAAAATCTGGTTCAATGAAATATACAAAGTTACTTTATCCATATTTCTTTTACATTAATATACTGGAAATCATAGACATATGCTTTTGTATAAACTTTTAAATTTATGCTTTAAAATTCTACCACAATTAAAATTAATATGTATGATATTGCCATAGCAATATATAATACAAATTAAACTAAATCAATCCTAATGCAATTCATGCACTAAAAAATACATCATTTAGAAAATATAAGACATGCAAGACATGCAAAATACAAGACATGCAAAGTAGACCTTAAAAACCATTATCAAAATTAATATTGAAAAACGTATACCAATCCCATTGGAAAACGATTGAGTTTCTATACTTGAAAATTTAATTACCCCTTGAATATTTTATATTAATCTGAATTGTTTATACAAACAACTAAAAAAAAGTGCCCTTTGGGTCTTAGTTTTTAATTCTAATCAAACTTTCTTTCTATATCTAGTTTTCACTACTTTGAAGTATCTTTACAATAAGGATATTTAAGTCATGTAGTTCAACACTTATTTTCTATTTTACAGTACCTTAATACATCATTAACATTTTCAGTGTTTTTTATGTTTCCTGTTACTTCAGGTTTATACTTGGGAGAAATGCATATTGCAGTCATAATTTTCAAAAGTGAGTGCCCTTATATGCATTTTTCTACATCTTAAAAGCACTGAAATATCTACATCTTCTGTTAGACTTGGTGTCTGATTATTAACTGAAGATTCTCTTTCATCTCTGACAACTAGTAATGATTTTGGCTCCCTTTCAGTTTGAATAAAAAAGAAAACATAATTTTGCATGAATATTAAAATGATAGAAGTTTTTGTTATTGCTATGGCTCTTTATTTTTTTATTCAAATATTATTAAGAGAGTCTCATTTTTTTCTAGCTTCTGAGCACACATATAATGTTCAGGGAAATAGCTCTAACAAAAAAATTGTGGAATAAAAATTTACTGTAGAAGTGTATATACATTGTGTAGTGAAAATATAAGCTTTTTAAATTTGATTTTTTCCTTCAATAAGTACATTATTTAAAAAAAACAAAACAATGAGCAACATTGTTCTTTTTGTTGTTTGAATGTAGTAAAATTTAAGAAATAGTCCAAGTTTGGGACAAAAATTCAGATTATAAAACCTCAAAACTTTTGATTAAAGAGTACTTTAAGATGGTAGATAAGATGGTGGAGTAGAAGGAGCTTGAACTCATGTCTCACAAGCACATCAAAATCATATTACAATAATCAATAGCTGAGACATGGAAGCAACCTAAATGATGAATGGATAAAGAAGATGTGGTATATATATATATATATATATATATATATATATATATATATATAAAATGAAATACTACTCAGCCATAAAAAAAGAATGAAATAATGCCATTTGTGGCAACAAGGATGGACCTAGAGATTATTCACTTATAACTAAGAGAAGTTAGTCAGAGAAAGATAAATATCATATGCTATCACTTATATGTGGAGTCTAAAAAATGATACAAATGAACTTATCTACAAAACAGGAAGAGACCCACAGACATAGAAAACAAACTTATGGTTACCAAAGGGGAAAGGGGGGAGGAATAAATTAGGAGTTTGGGATTAACATATACACACTACTATATATAAAATAGATAACCAACACAGGGAACTATACTTAATATTTTATAATAACCTATAAGGGAAAAGAATCTGAAAAAAAATATGTATAACTGAATCACTTTGCTGTACACCTGAAACTAATATGACATTGTAAATCAACTACATTTCAATAAAAAAAGCATTTGAAACTAATAAAATATTTTCAAACTTAAAAGAAAAATACTTTAAAATTTCCTGAGGGTCAAAGAAGAAATCAAACAGTAAATTAGAAGTTATTTTGAATGAATAAAAATGAAAGCACAACTATCAAAATTTGTGGAATGCCACTAAAAGAGCATTTATCGGAAAAATAATAGTGGTAAATACCTATATAAGAAAATAAAAACTATCTTAAACCAAAGACGCAGCTTCCACCTTAAAAAATAAACCAAAGACGCAGCTTCCACCTTAAAAAATAGGAGGAAAAAACCTAATTAAAATGAAAGTATGTGAAGCATTAATAAAAGGATAAAGATAGGAGTAGCAATCAAAGAAGTAGAAAGCAGAAAAATAAAAGAGAAAATCAAAGAAAGCAAAAGCTGATTTCTTGAGATCAATGAAATTGATAAGCCTCTACCTAGACTGAACAGAACAAAAAAAGAAGACATAAATTACAATTATCAAGAATGAGAGTTAACATCACTACAGATTCAATAGATATTACAATTATTACAAAGGAATGAATAACTTTGACAATGAATTTGACAGCTTGAATGGAACTGACAAATCTTTGAAAGGCATAGTCTATTGTGGTTCCCTCAAGAAGAAAGAGATAACCTAAATAAAACAATATATGAAGAAATTAAATCATAGTTAAAAATCTTCTCACAAAGAAAATTTCAGTCTGAGATGACTTCAATGGCGAATTCTACGAAACATTTAAGGACAAAATAATACCAATTCTACATAAACTCTTCCAGTAACTGAAGAGACAGGAATGCTTCCCAACTCACCCTATGAGTACAGAATTACTCTGATATCAAACAGACATTTTAAAAAGTATAGACCAATATCACTTATGAACATAGATGCAAAAATTCTAAAAAATATATATCAAGTCAGATCAAACAACATATGAAAAGGATAATAATTATGACCAGTTTTCCTAGAATACAATGTTAGTTAAACATGAAATTTATTTATATAATTAGTCATAAAAATAAAGCAAAACTATATGATCATCTTAAAAGACACAGAAAAAACATTTGACTGGATCCAAAATATATTTCTGATAAAAACTCTTAGCAAATTATGAATAGAATTGACTTAAAATTATCTATGGAAAACTTGACTTGATTAAGGATGTCTATGGAAAACCTACAGATAACATCATATTTAATGGTGAAAGGCTTAAAGCTTTCCTCTTAAAATCAGGAAAAGTAAAGGATATCCCATCTCACTCCTTCTAGTCAGCATTGTGCTGGAGATTCTAGCCAGTGCAATCAGGAAAGAAAAAGAAATAAAAGACATTCAGACAGGAAAGGAAGAGATAAAACCGCTTCATTCACAGATGACATGACTGTCTATGTAGAAAATCCGATGACATATACAAAAAAAGCTGCTAGAATTAATAAGTGGGCTTGGCAAGGTTGTTTATGGGTCAGAAGATTCATTCAATTTGCCCTCAAATGATCTGTAGATTTAACACAACCCCAACAAAAATCTCACCAGGTGTTTGTAGAAATTGACAAGCTGACTCTAAAACTCATATAGAAATTCAAAGGGAGCCAAAAGAACTTGAAAAAGCAAAATATAATTGAATGATTAATACCACCTCTCCTCCAGTAAGAGTCATGATGTAAGTAAGAAAAAATATATATATATTAAATTCACCAGGCCCTTGTTGGGGTTTTGACTGTTCCTCAATCTGCCTCTTATTTACTTTTCAGAGTCCTCAAGTAGTTGTTCTTTGAATTCTGTCTAGAGATTTAAGTTGTAGTGAGTGGAAGAAGTAAAATGTAGTCATTTTACTGCAGCTTGGCTGGTACAAGCAGTCTGTAATAATTTTTTAAAAGAACCAATTTCTGAAGTTATTGATCCTCTACTTTGTAGGTTCGTTTCATATTTTATTAATTTCTGTCTTCATGTTTATTCTTTTCTTTCTTTGGATTTAATTAATACATGATGTTTGATGTTAATAGAAGTTCTAGATGCCAAAATTCTATGGGGGAAAAAAAAAGGCCTCAGTCCTATAGCATTCAATTTCTGAGCAAAGGCTATCAATTTATTCTTTTGTCACCATTTTTCTAACTAAAGACATTTTTTTGGTCTTTATTCCTTGAAATCTCCTTCTCCTTTATTTTTTCATCATTGTGTTAGGTGGTAATTTTCTGCAAAAAGTGATGGATGGTACTTATGATTTAGTGATTTGAGGGATTTTCCATGCCAAATACATTATAACGTACGGGATAAGAACAAGGATTTCTGGAGAGAGTAAATCCTGGATTCAAATTCAGATCTATCACATAATCATCTGTATGACCTTGAAAAAATTGTTTAAAGTTTCCTTAAATTCTTTACCTATAAAATTGAAGTCGTAATAGCTACTGGCCATGGTTATAAGGATTAAAGAAGATTTTGCATAGCAGGTGTCTAGCATATGGCTAGTATGTGGTAAGCATTAAGTTAAAGGTAGCTATACATTAATCTTAGGACAGTGAATATTTTATTGTTGACACTTATTCTGGTGTTCGATAACATTTCATTAAGCAATTTTTATTTTGTAAAACTTTATCCTTTTATGGTTTTAATTTTGTGTGATATTTGATTAGAAAAACTAGAGGGAAACACTACTGCTGTGATATAAGCCAAATATGCCTCTCCGTGATTATTTAATGGACTTGATTCACTAGATGCTTCTCTGCATGGTAAGGATTAATTTAGAAAGCTAATAAACATCATATAGGGCATATTTATTTTGAAGCAAAACAGAAGAAACGTTCTGAAGTGAGCTGACAGCAAATGTACTAATTTGAATTAGTTCGCTTCACTTGAACTCTGTTATACTTTTTGAGATCATTAAATGTGAATAATGAACTGTCTTAATTCTCATATTTGGAGGGGCCTGGAATAGATAAATTTAAGTTTGAGCAGTCTTTCCATTTTTGAATTTTATTCTGGAAATTTTCTATTTTGTAAATAGAAATAAATAAAAACAATCTAAAATTTAACATTAAAAATGGTCTAATAAGGGATTCTCTTATTAACCAAAGGCTTAAAGCCCAACCTACTATAGAAATGAAACAAAATATCATTCATTTTAAAGACATAATAACTTTTATAGCATCTATTATAAAGTACTTAGGTCATATATAAGTAGCTTAAGCAAACTAACACAGTAACCAATGATATTAAATTGAATGTCATAAGATACAATGCCTTACCATGATGTATATTACTTGAATTTTTCTTCTTTACAATTTCAGTCCAAATTTCATAATGAATGCAACAAATTGTGGGAGTTGTATGAAATTTTAAAGAGCTTCTTTGGTGATTTTTCACAGGCATTGTTTTTCTTTTTTATAAGACATCTCATTATACTTTGAGAATTTATTCTGGTTTCCTGCTTTCTCTCACTATATATATTTCCAAACAGTAATGGAATTAAGGATTAAGCCATTCTTCTGCTTTTAACTAAGGACTGTTTTCCTTTCTTGAATTGCCCTCTTATTCACATTAATAGTTTCATTTTTTCAATTGATGGCACAGTGCATACCTGTTCTTAAAAATGGGTATGGCAACTCTTCTTTGCACATGCTCTTCTTTTCCCTATGGCTACATTTCACTATCAAAATCTCAATTTCTCTTGAATAGTAAGTAGGCTGTCTCAAAAGGGGTGCTTGATTTTGCTTTTAGAGCAGGAGTGAGCAAACTACAGCCTGATGGCCAAATCCAACCCACTTTCTCTTTTTGTACAGCTGTGAACTAAAAATTATTTTTATATTTTTAAATGGTTGAAAGAAATTAAAAAGGCTAATACTTTATGAAACATGAAAATAATATGAAATTTAAAAGCATAACTATAAATAAAATTTTGAATTTTAAAAATTAAATGTTTGTGGACATTCTTTCTTTGTATATAAGTTCCACATCATATCTTTGATTTTTTTCTCTTGGCCAGCAAAGCCTAAATATTTAATAACTGGCCCTTTGCAGAAAAACTTTGCTGACCCTTGCTTTAGAGAAATGGATTGCAATTTTTATGCAATACCACTTTTTATATCAGTTTTTTAAAATGATTTCAGTGACTGAAGAAAATATGCATTCAAAAAACCAGGAATTAAGTTAATTTTAAAGCAACTATATGGAATCTTTTACATCTAGAAAGTTATTGTGCTTTCAAGTAATCCTCTGGTGAGAGGATGGATATATTCTTTCTGTAAGGTTTTACAACATAGAATTATTTTCTAGAGACGGTTTACCAGACATTAAGAAACTGCACTCATGAACTTACGATCATTGGTTTCTTCTCTAATTCTGAACACAAAGGTTTTTTCTTTTTTTCCTTTTTTCTTCATTTCCTAATTTCTTCCTTCTCACTCCTGAAGTTTGAGACACATGGTATCTATTCTACTTCCATTGGAATATCCTCTGTAACCTCCATTTAAACTTCTCGTTTAATGTGTCATCCACAGGCACTGGCAGGATTTATCTAAAATGCATATATGATCATTATTCTGCAATGTCTCTTAATCAGTCCAACTGCTGCATCTGAACAAGAGTCTTTATTGAGAGCTGACCACTTTCTACCTTTCCAGCCTAGTTTTTCACTATTCTCCAATATAAGCCAGCTACAGGGGGTAAACCTGCGACTCCTAGACAATGTCGTGTTTGCTTTTGCCTCACACTTCGAATAAACCATTTTTCCTGACTGAGTAAGAAGATTTCACTGTGGAGATCTACTCATTCTTTCCGACTTTGCACAAGGACCAGCTCTGAGGTATCTTACTCTTCACCTCTGCTTAGGCTGAAAATAGTAATAATATTGGGGTTTTCCTCAGCATTCTGTACTGAATTTACAGGTTTTGTAGCATTCACAATGTTGTAGTGGTTGAATTGCTCATCCATCTTTCTTCCCAGTAATGTGAAAATTCCTGGAAGACACGACTGAGATGGTATCTTTCTCTGTAGCCTCACTTTACAAGCACCACACCTTTCCTGTTGTATGTACCCAACAGCAAAGTCTTTCTTTCCCCCTACAATTTCGTTATGTTGAAAGGTTTCCAGTCACTCAGATAGAGTGGGTCTATGGAACATGTAGAAGTGGGTACTTTGTAAGAAAATACATCTGCAATGGTCTGAAAGCTTGTGTTCCCTCAAAATTCATATGATCAATCCTAATACCCAATGTGATGGTACTTTTAGGTGGGACCTTTGGGAGGTGATTAGGTCATGAGGGTAGTGCTCTCATGAATGGGATTAGTGTCCCTATAAAAGAGGCTCGGAGAGAGCCCCTTTGCCTTTTCACCATGTGAAGTCCAAGATGAAGGACTTCCCAGCCTCCAGAACTATGAGAAATAAATTTCTGTTTATAAACTACACAGTTTATACTATTTTATAACAACCCAAACAGACTAAGACATCTGAGGAAAAAAAGTGGAAGCTTTATGCATTGCTTGTCAAAAGCAGAATAAAGTAAGTTTATAAATTCATGTTAGTTGTGCTGTGAGTGTCATGAATTGATAAGGTAGTAATAACTGGCCAAGCATTTAAAGTGTCATCCCTGGAAATCAAGGACTGTCTAAATGTGGCATGCTGTATGACAAATGTGTCAAATTGGTGAATTGAGTTTAGCTACAGGGTTTTGTAGTCATGCTTTTCCACTAAAATATGTATGTGTGTATGATATATGTGTATATATATATACATATATGATATGCATATAAAAGAATTGAGGAGTACATTTATTTCTTTTTACTTTTCTTGAAATTTTCTTTATGCCTGTTAATTTTTTTTTTTTTTTTTGCAGATAATGTAAACAAAACACTTAAGAGGACTGTGATAATTTCTCAGGATTGCTTTGGCTATATGGGGTCTTTTGTTGTTCCATATACTTTTTTTTTTTTTTTTTTTTTTTTTGCGGTATGCTGGCCTCTCACTGTTGTGGCCTTTCCCGTTGCGGAGCACAGGCTCCGGACGCGTAGCTTCAGCGGCCATGGCTCACAGGCCCAGCCGCTCCGCGGCATGTGGAATCCTCCCGGACCGGGCATGAACCCACATCCCCTGCATCGGCAGGCGGACTCTCAACCACTGTGACACTAGGGAGGCCGTTCCATATACATTTTAGGATTTTTTTCTATTTCTGTGAAAAATGTCATTGGGATTTTGACAGGGACGGCACTGAATCTGTAGATTGCTTTAGGTAGTATGGACATTTTATTAGTGTTAATTCTTTTAATACACGAGCATGGAATATATTTCCATTTCTTTGTGTCTTCTTCAATTTTTTTTTTTCAGCAGTGTCTTATGGTTTTCAGGTACAGGTCTCTCACATTCTTTTGTTTTGTTTTGTTTTGCTTTGTTTTGCGGTATGTGGGCCTCTCACTGTTGTGGCCTCTCCCGTTGCGGAGCACAGGCTCCGGACGCGCAGGCCCAGCGGCCATGGCTCACGGGCCCAGCTGCTCCGCGGAATGTGGGATCTTCCCGGAGTGGGGCACGAACCCGTGTCCCCTGCATCAGCAGGCGGACTCTCAACCACTGCGCCACCAGGGAAGCCCTCACATTCTTGATTAAATTTATTGCTCGGTATTTTATTCTTTTTTGTTGTGATTATAAATGGGATTGCTTTCTTAATTTCTCTTTCTGTTAGCTCAAACTGTCACTTTTAGAATGCTCTAAGTTTAGTGAATGGTTATGTTCCCTATTTCTGTCCTTAAGGCTGACTCTGCCCTGGTGGAATACACACACACACACACACACACACGCTTTTTTCAGGTTTAGTGGAATGCTTTTAGTGTTTGCTTCTTCTCTTCCTTTTCTTCAGAATATAAATATTTTTTAGCTTATGTAGAAGTAAGTTTGTTTTCTAGAGTCTTCCCAAACACATTCCACTCATCCAAGGCAGAACCAGCCTCAAGTATATTTGCCAAATGCCTTAATTTCCTGTAAGTTACTTGTTTGTGCCTTTAGCAATAAATTAGTGGCAGGAGAGAGATTAGAACAGACACTCCTGAGATGCTTCTGTACCTCCTGCTTCAGTTACAGAAAGGAAAATAATGAAGATTTTCTGTTGAATGCTTGTTGGTAATTAGACTTTTTATTATGTAAATACTAATTGGTTTTTTTGTTCAATCTATTCACTTAAGGTGAAATACTAATTAAGGGTTTTCTCTTCATGATTTTTTTTCTGAAGACAACAGGACAGCTAGTGAATGGAAGGGTGTTCAGAGTTTTCAGTGCATATGAATCAATATATATAAGGAGTGTGTATATTTTATTAGGGTTTTTTTCAGATAACAGATGCATCCTGGTTTGCATAGATTTACCATTATTAAAAATCTCTTGAGTTTCCAGGAGGCCAGATATGCCATAATGGGAGAACAGAATTAAACCCTTGATGTATTTGGGTGAGGCTCCCTACATCCCTCTATAACTTCCCTATCTCCTTCGTGCTGCTGTTCTCCCTCTTCACTATATTACCAGGCTTGAAAGCCCAGCAAGCATGTCTATTCCTGCTGTGAGTGTGTGTGTGTGAGTTCAAGTTCCTTCAGGAGACAAAGTCATACTGATAATAACTTTCTATTAGTGGCCATTCAGAAAAGCTAAAGACTGCTGCATGCCTGTACTAAGTACTATATATTGATGTAGATAGTGTTTAAATGTGTTTTTTTGTGAAAAGAACCTAAAGTTTCTTTAGAAGGAAAAACGGTTTCTGGTAAACTTGGTTAGGCCTTTTTTGCAAGATGAAATGAATAAGTAGTAGAGTATGAAGTTGTTGTTTATATTTTGCAATAGTTTAACTCATAATAATTTGCAATATAGAGCATACCCTGTAATCAGTTCTCCTTCCACTCAGCTTCCTCAATAATAACATCTTAGGTGAATACAGTGCATTTTCAAAGCTAGGAAACTGATGTTCATACAATGCTATTAACTGAACTACAAAACTTATTCTGATTTTACCAGTTTTTTCATGCACTTGCTTTTGTTTTGTCTTCTGACATGCAACATGATAAAAGTTTTATCATACGTACAAGTCCATATAACCACCACCAAAATCAAGGTACAGACTGTTCCATCAAGGAAGAGAAAATCTCTAATCACTGATTCCCTCACTACAATTCTGTCATTTTGAGAAAGTTATATAAATAAAATCATGTAGTATGTAACATTTTATGGTTTGCTTTTCCAACTCAGCATAATGCCCTTGAGATCCATCCAGGAAGTTGAATATATCACTAGTTATTTTCTTTCATTGCTGACTAGTATTCCATAGCATGAACATTCTTTTTTTTTAATTCATGGTTTTTTGTTTGTTTTTTTTGTTTTTTTTTAAGAAGGACATTTGAATTGTTTCTAAATTTAGCTATTACAAATAAAGTGACAATGAACATTTGGGTATAGGTTTTTGTGTGGACATAAATTTTCATTTTTGCTGGAATAAATACCCAGGGGTGAAATTGCTAGGTTGTAAAATAGTATTAAAACACACAAACAGATTCATCTCTGAAGTATGTAAAGATATATGAAAAGGAATGGCTATGAAACAATCTGCCTTGCAAATGCATTTAAGTTTTAGTAAACACACTGAATGTTATTTCCAAAAGATATGTCCAGGTAGACTTGCTAAGCACTCTCTGTCCTTTACCACTTTCTGATGTGGCATCAGAAGCAGCCTTACAAAAACTTGATCACAATTTTGGAAGCATAAAAGCAAAAGGTCCATCTGCCAAGAAGTTTCTTTTTACATACTTGTGCTTAATGCACATGGAACTGATTTTTGATATCATTTCATATATGGACATACTCCCAACCCTACCATTGATAATTATCACAGTACAATTATTTAGAATATTCCATCCTTTTCTGATCTGAAATGCCATTTTCATCATATATTAAAATTCCTTATTCACATTTCTGTGTTTTATATCTATTCTAATACTATACTTGTTTAATACTTTCACTAAAAACAGTGTCACAAATTTTAGAGTATCTTAAGATATTAAAATTTCCTATATATCAATATGATATTTAGATACATATTTCTATGTGTGTACTATAATTTGATAAAATTTTGTAATTTGTTCCATAAGCATCATGCTCATCTTTTATTAGAGGTATGCCTATGATACATACACACACATCACACACACACGCACATACACGAACACACATATGGAGAGAGAGAAAGTGATTGAGTTGAGAGATTTAGTTGAATTGAGATTAAAAGAGACAAAGAGTTGCTATGGAAAATGCAAACCTTTCAAAATTAGGTTTTCTAACTTTGTTGTTTCAGATAGAAAAACAATGATTTTTGTATATTGATTATATATTTACCAAAGTTGCTAAATTCTCTCATTAATTATAAAGATTTTAGATTTCATTGGGTTTTCTATATAGCCAGTACTTTCTAAACATGACAGTTCTGCTTCTTCATTTATAATCTCTATGACATTATATCTTTCTCTTGATATATATACTGACTAGACTGCTTCACCTTCTTTACTTCTTTACTTGAAATGATATGCTCTCCTGGTTTCCTCTCTGCTTTTCTGGCATCTTATTCTCTCCTTCTTTATTTTTCCAGCCTGTAAATGCTGGATGCGCCAGTAATCAGACTTTGATTTCCTTTCCATTGTATCTATATTCCTCAGGTAAACTCATTTATTCTTGCTGCTGTAAGCACATAAGAACTTCAAGACTTTCAAGTTTATAAATATAGGTTAGTGCTCTTTCTTGAACATGATGTTCATGTGTCACTATTAAGTTTCTCCAACTTATATGCATATTAAGGATCTGAAACTTACCATCTTGGAAAACAAAGTCCAAATACTGGTGAGCTGGAGCATGGGCAAGTTGAAGTGTAAGAGCAGGTAAGGAACAGACTGAATTTCATTACAGACATTATGAAATTTTGTCTTTGTTCTAAAAACAATGACAAATTATTGATATAAGAAAGGAATAATAACTTCAAATTTCCACTTTGAAAACCCTAGCCGTGTATGTATGTATGTAGAATAGATTGACAAGGTACATGAGTATATAAAAATGCATCTCAGAAATTATCAATAATCTGGATGAGAGATGATAGTAGCTGAGATGAGAGTATTTGGCAGTAGAGATGGAGAGAAAGAACTGTACTTGAGAAATGACTTTTATATACTAAACATACTGAATGCTTACGTATAACTCTGCTTCTGCTTTGTGTATTCTAATCTGTTGATTAGAGCTTATTCTTGCATAAATACCATACTACTTTAGTTAGTGCAGTTTTCGTACGTGTTTTAATATTTGGCAATATACTTACTCATTTTTTTGTCTTTTTCCTCAAATCAAAAACAATTTTTACCATTTACTTCCTAGAACAGAAGTTATAAGACAAAATATTTTTCTAGATATTTTTAACTAAGCCAACGTTTTCAACTAAGGGTATTTTACATAAAAATTGGATTATTTATTTGTCCAGAAATGTCAGAAGATCCAATAATACTATTTCTTATATTTCAACAACTGGCAGGAACTAGGGGACTGCCCTCTTGAGAGAGGATGATAACATGCATGTTCTGGTTTTTCTGGGATAGTCTGGATTATAACTCCTCCCTGGAATAATAATTAATGGTGCCTCTTTTTTACGCTTATGTGTACTGGGTAGGAAAACAAATTATAGATTTACCCTACCTTTGCATATTTGTAAATGCCCCTTCATTTGTCTTAATTTTGTTTTTTTTGTTTTTTTTTGGTTTTTTTTGCGGTATGCGGGCTTCTCACTGTTGTGGCCTCTCCCACTGCGGAGCACAGGCTCCGGACGCGCAGGCTCCGGTTGCGCAGGCTCAGTGGCCATGGCTCACGGGCCCAGCTGCTCCGCGGCATGTGGGATCTTCCCGGACTGGGGCACGAACCCGTGTCCCCTGCATCGGCAGGCAGACTCTCAACCACTGAGCCACCAGGGAAGCCCTTAATTTTGTTATTTAGGTTAACTACTTGGAACCTGTAAGCATTTGAATTTAGGGATATTTTTCTAGATGAACATTAGAATAAGTTTGTCAAGTTCCTCAAATCCCATTGCATTTTTCAATGGATATATATTGAATTATAAGTGATTTGACAAGTGAGATTTTTGTTTTCATTCCCAATGTCACTTATTTTATAATTCTTGAGTTTAGCTATGGGGTATAATTCAGATTGCAAAGGTAACTCTTTATTGGCTTAAGTTAATCAGATCCTGACATTTTCCTCACCATAGTGATTAGTTAAGAGTTGAACACATAACTTAAAGTTTGACCCAGTAGAATGTAGTTCAGGATTTTTATTTGAAGTTTGTGAAAGACATAGATCTCCCATCCCTTCACCCTCAACGTGGACAAGAAATCCTATAATCCAGGGAGCTTTGGGTAACTAACTCGCAATCAGGAAAAAAGGCAAACCTTAGAATAAAGCTAACAACATGCATGGCAGAACATAAAGATCGAAAAATAGACTGAGACTTTGGATGTAAGTCAATAAATTAAGACAACTTTGAATTTCAGTTTTCTCCTGGGCTTCCAGTTACATGAGCCAATAAATACCCTCATCCATAAGGCCAGTTTGATTTGATTTTATGTTAATTTTCACATTAAGTGTCCTGATTAATACAAGAAAAAGTAATGTGATTTTTGTATTTCATCTTTCCAGTCAGGAAAGGAATATGACCTGCATTTGTTTACATATTTTCCACATGCCTCAGTAAATGTTTGTCTGTTTGTTTTCTATACATCTCCTACCACTTTACTCATTGTGATTTTCCTAGAAATATTACTGTATTGACTAAATTGTCAACATAATCTAAACTTCAGATTTTATGTACACTAGCCATACATGCAAAATAGTGAAGAAAAGCATTGTTTAGGAATTCTTTAAAAATTCAAAATATAGTTCATATGTTAAAAACAAAGTAAATGTAACAAATTTTCACTTCTGAAAGGTATACATAAAAATCTAAGATTGACATATTACTTGAAAAAATTGGAGAAAATATCCTGATCATGATTCATGGCTCACAGAACAGGAAATTATATTGCAAGTGATTCAAAATAGACTAGCAAAAATTTAAGTTTCTACAAAGTGATACTTAAATTTAGACTACAGGTGAAAAATAAAAGGCTTTTATGAATATCAAATATATTGACAGGAAGTTTAAATTTACCTACAGCCCTTAGCTTTTGACAAATGGAACATTTCCTAAACTGCTACTGTAAAGACAAATTAAAAACTTTGCAGAAACTTTAAAAAACTATTTAAAATATGAATTCACGTGAAATTTATAAGTTCCTAAAAGAAACATTGCTTTACTAAATTAAGCAAAGGTAGTGAAAATTTTTTTTGTTGATCATGTGGTGTTTCATTTTTGAAATGGTGTTTCAAATGTTTGATTCATTTCTGTTCCTAATAATATACTCTTTGTTCTAAAGCTTATTGTAAAAATCCTTAATTTTTATGTCTTTGCCCTATATTGGTATTCAGTAACTCTGTGCTTGATATTTCTAAATCAAATTGCAGTATAAACTATATTTGCTTTATGAAATGTCTATCAAGCACTCTATGGCTCCTAAGCCATTGCAGTTTGTAAAAGAAGTATAAACAACTTTGAAGTTTTGCAGTGGATATCTAATTCTGAGTATAGCCTTGCTTTCCATTACCTAAGTCCACAGTAAACACAAAGATTTAACTTACTTTTAGAACCTATATCCACAAACTAGATGCATAAATGTTTCAATATAATTAAAATTGCCTTCTGAATTGTAGAAAGAACTAAACTACAGTTTGGCCCAGTTCTTAGAAGACTGATTAATTATACACAAGAGACTAATTATTTTTCCCATTTTGATGTTTTAAATTGTAGTGTGGGTTCTGTGCCTTGGGGTAATTAAGCACTTGTTTGTTTTTAAGGATTAACCCAAATGGCTTACATTAGAGTACTATACCCTGGGAAATCGTGCTTTGCTTTAAAGGCAACAATGCAGAAATGCTAAAATTTCATTGTGTTTTTTACCTTAAGCATGATATTTACTTTGTTAAATAATTAGGGCTTTCTTAATTATGACCAAGTTTTACTTTAAAAATAAATGTTATAAAAATGTCCAGTTTAAATACCAGTGTTAATTAAATGTAAATAAGTCAGTTCTACAATTCATTTCAATTAAGGTCATCAGAAATCCTCAAAATACTTTCACATAAAATAACCAAACTGAAATTTATCTAATAATGTATGTTTCTGTAATTTATTTCCATGAAAAGGGTACATATTGATAAAATACAATATTTTTTGTTTGATATGAGCTTTTGAATCTTGCTTGCTTCTTTTTAAAATTGCAGATGTGAATTTCTCACTCTGTACTCTTTTGAAAGTTGTATCATCTTGGCAAGACGCTAAACCTGTATTTATATTCTAACTATAATAATAATGTAGTGACATTATTCAACAGCTTATCTTCAAAGAGCTCAAAGGCTGTAGATAACATGTTATCACACACATCATAGCATTCTTGTGAATTTTGATGCTTTCTTTTCTTTTCTTTTTGTTTGAATTAAATAATCCCAGAATAGGGTGTTGAAAACGAAAACACTTCATATTGGAAGCATTATGAAGAGCTTAGTTCATTATTTTCTTAAGCTCTAAAATAGGATATTTGAATTCGTAACTTTAATCAAAAGTTACAGAGACATTTAATTAGAAAAAGAATCCAATTAATCTAATTCAACCTCTCTCCTACAGCAAGATTACCTTTTACTTTATTCCATACAGTGTCGCTCAGTTGTACTTAAATTCCCTTATGTTGGGAGACAATCTCTACCAGTGTTAAATACTTCTACTTCCCTAAAATACCTTTTTAATATTGAGCTGAAATCTGTCTACATGTACGTTTCACCTTTTGGGTCCCATTCTTTACTATAAAACAACACATCACTTTCTGATCAAAATCCCAGGCCAACACTTAAGCAGAATTAAGGCATTGCATTTAACAAGTAAAGGCTTGTTAATGGCAGGGTATGACCTGCAGAGGGCCCAGGTTTACAGTCTCTGGGCTTTCTATAAACCATGGACAGCCAATTTTTTTGAGAATAAGGAGATTTTGAAGAGAGAATGTTGCATTAAGAGAATAAACTGGACCGGGCAGATACTGAGTATCAAGAAAAGGTTTGCATAATGACCTAGGAAAAAGGGAATGGGGACCTCATCCAATAAGATAATAATAAGGATGAGAAAAGGGAGAGTCTGGAATATTTTAGAGTCGACTTGAAGACACGGTGACTCACTAGATATGGGGCAGAATTGCATTAAAGATGACTAATATTTGGAGCCTAATTGACAGTAAGAATTATAGTGATATCAAGAGAGTATCTCTTGTGATCAATAGTTACTAAAAATTCATCTCATATATATATATATATATATATATATATATATCCCTGTTTAAAGCTTTCAAATGGTTGCTCATTGCACATAGAATAACAATGAAATTCTCTACCATGTTCTGCAAGATCTACATAATCTATTCTTTCCTACCTTTTTTACATCATCTCATGCCACTCCAGCCCGTATTTACTGTCTTCCATCCTCACTAGTCTTATACATTTTATAAGTTTACTTCCTTCCACATGTTATGGCAAGCTTGTTATTGTACTAGTGTTTAATAAATTTGCTGTAACCCACCCCTGAAATACACATTCCTGAAATCTCCATGGTTATTCAGGTCATAGGTAATGTATCATCCTCCTAGAGCAGACTTCCTTGACCAACCATCAGCATTTTTAGCTTACTTTCAATTAAACTGTGGTGTCATGGTTTCTTAGTTTTATTTTTATTTTAAAAAATGCATGTATCATGCATTTATATTTTTCATTCCTTACTCATATCTTTTATTATATTTAATACATTTTGTTATAGGAGGTTACTCTCCTAGGACCTTCCACCTTCATAATTGAATCCCAGTCAAGTTGCTTTATTGACATAGACCTCTTTCTGGTCTTTTAGTAATTGCTTTATATTCATTCCCCACCACCTTCTTTTTGGTATCTCATCACTTCCTCTTTCTTTGTTGGATAAATACTATAAAAAAGAAACCCCAAAGTGAATACTGGCTCAAACATATTATAAGTTTATTTCTTGACCACATAATAGCACTGGGAGCATGAAAACCTTGGTGGAAAGTTCTCTTCTGTATTCTCTTTCAGGGACCTAGATTGTTGGAAGTGCTAAGTTTTTCAGGTGCAATCTGCAATAGGGTTTGTGCAACAGGAGCTACTTTTCCATCACTGATAGCCAGAATTCTGGGCATAATGTCTTAACTAAAGTGTTCTTCTTCTGTGGTGGTTCTTTATTTTCCCCTCTGCTTTAATCTTTGTCTCTGCATATACACTTACTCAAAATGATCTATTGGCACCATTTCTCTTTACTCAGGATTGATGTGCACTGCCACAAATCCATCTAAAGTGAGTGCCCTCATACATTCTGTTTACATGATTTAGGTGAAAATCAGCATTTTTTCACAAAGGCAGCTGAGTTCACCACTGTCTCCGATGATGGAAGAAATTCTAGCGCTCTATTGGCACAAATTTCCCATGACTGATTGGGGTTTGAACCAAAAGTTTCCTCATTTATGCAAAAGACTAATGGTCAAAATATGAAAGAGATCTTTGGAGGTTATTGTTTGGCTCCTTCCTACTTATCTTCTTGAAATATAAGGTTCAAATATTTCACTGAATCTACATACCACAGGCTCTGCCCCAAAGAAGAACTTCACCACTGATATTAAAAAAAAGAAAAACCTAAATGATAAGGAGATTGTGTATAAGATTATATCTGCAATTCTTTTTGGGACCTTTAAGTGTCACTTACTATGATTAGAAATTTTTTTTTCTCTTTCTAGTTTACTTTCCTGTTTTCCACATTTGTCTGAGGATAAAATTATATATAGAGAAATGCATAGATCTTAAATGTACAGTTCACTGAGTTTTGTTGTAGCATGAAGATACAGAAAATTTCAGTCTTTCAGAAGGTGTCTTCAGGACTCTTTCTAGTCAATATCCATACTTACATTCATATTTTTTTAAGATCAATTTTTGGTTTAAGGCAAAATTGAGAGAAAAGTACAGAGATTTCCCGTATAACACCTGCTCAGGCATATGCATAGCTTCCCCCATTATCTACGTCACTCACCAGAGGGGGACTCTTGTTACGACTGATGAGCTTACACTTTTATATCATACTCACCCGAAGTCCATAGTTTACATTGTGGTTCACTCTTGGTGTTGTGCTGTCTGTGGGTTTTGACAAATGTATAATGACATGTAGCCATCCTTATAATATCATAGGAACTATTTTCAATGTCCTGAAAGTCCTCTGTGCTCCACCTGTTCATCTCCAACCCCAACCCTTGACAACCACTGTTTTTTTTTTTTTTCTGTCTCCATAGTTTTTGGCTATTTTAAAATGTCATATAGTTGAAGTATATAGTATGTAGCCTTTTCAGATTGGCTTCTTTCACATATTAATGTAAATTTAAGTTTCTCCTATGTCTTCCATGGCTTGGTAACACACCTTTTTAGTGCTGAATAACATTCCATTCTCTGGATGTGCCATAGTTGGTTGCTTCAAAGTTTTGGAAATTATAATGACACTGCTATAAACATCCACGTGCAGGTTTTTGTGTGGATGGACATAAGTTTTCAACTTCTTTCGGTAAATACCAAGGAGTGTGATTGTTGGATAGTATGGTAAGAGTATATTTAGTTTTGTAAAAATCACTAGACTGTCTTCCAAAGTGGCTGTATCATTTTGCATTGCCACCAGCAAGGTATGAGAGTTCTTGTTGCTCCACATTCCTTTCAACATTTGGTGCTTTCAGTGTTTTGGATTTTGGCCATTCTATTGGGTGTGTAGTGGTATCTCATTGTTATTTTAATTTACATTTCTCTGATGAGATATGATGTAGAACTTATTTTTATATGCTTATTTGCCATCTGTATATTTTCTTTGGTGAGATGTCTGTAAAGGTCTTTGATCTATTTTAAAATAAGATTGTTTTATTATGGTTGAATTTTAAGAGTTCTTTGTATATTTTTGGATAAGAGTTATTTATCATACGTGTTTTTTGAAAATATTTTCTCCCTGTCTGTGGCTTGCCTTCTAATTCTCCTGACATTGTCTTTCACAGAGAAGAAGTTCTTAATTTTTATGAAGTCCAGCTTATCAATTATTTCTTTTATGGAACAAGCCTTTCACATCATTGAATTCCCCTTTTTATTATTGTTTTGTAGTTTTTTAAAAGATATTCTGGAAACAATTGCTTTGTTATGTCTATATGTATTATGAATGATTTTTTTCTTAATGGTAAACAGATGCTTTAAATTTTAATGAGGTCCAACTTATCAATTTTTTCTTTTATGGCTAATTTTCATGTGTCCTTTCTGAGAAATCTTTCTTATCCCCAAGCTCGTGAAGACTTTCTCCTACATTTTCTTGTAAAACTTTAGAGTTGTTTTACGTTGAGCGTTAGGGTTCAAGGTTCATATTTTTCATGCATCTATGCAATTATTGTAGCATCATATGTTGAAATAGCATTCTTTTCCTTATCAAGTTGTCTTAGGACTTTTGTTGAAAATCAATTGACTTTTTGTGTGTGAGTCTATTTGTGGACTCTATTCTGTACTATCGATCTATTTGTCTCTTCATATTTTGATACTACACTCTTGATTACTGTAAGTCTATGAGAAGTCAGTTTCAGTTGCATTCCTAAATTATTTTATGTTTTTGGCATTTCTATGTAACTTTTGTCAATATGTCAATGAAAAGAAAAAGGAATTGGAATTTTGTTTGAGATTACATTAAGCATATAGATTGGCTTGACATCTTAATAATATTAAGGCTTCTAATCCATCAACATGGCATATTTCTCTATTTATTTAGGTCTTTAACTTCTCTCAGCAATGTTTTTTAGTTTTAAGGTAGAGTTTTCTACATCTTTTGTTAACCTTCTTATTAAGTATTTTATTTCTAATATTACTCTACAGTAATTGTTGACATTTTGTTTCCAATTCTTTGGGGCTAGAAAATAGAGATACATATGGCTTTGTATGTTGATTTTTTATCCTATGTCCTTGATAAATTGATTTTCAGATTTAGTCTTTTTCTTGGGTATTTTTAAAAATTTTCTATGTAAATAATTATGTCATCTGCAAATAGAATTTTACTTCTGCTTTTGATATCCATGCCTTTTATTTCTTTTAATTGTTTTTAGTGCACTTCAAATGTCAGTATGCTCTTGACAGGGCATGATGAAATGGGACATCCCTACCTTCTTCCTGAATTTAAATGGAAAATATTCAAGTTTTTCCCATTATGTATGATGAAAACTTAAATATAAGACATGTGGATTTTCTCAAATGCCTTTTATTAAAAATTTCCCTCGTATTTCTAGTTTGCACACAGTCTGCAACATAAGTGGGTATTGAATTTTTTTCAAAAATTTTGAGATAACTTGATCTTTCTCTGTTATTTTAGCAATAATAATAAAATAAAACCAATACATTATACATATCCCCAGTATTTTCATATACACTATATATATGTCCCAAATATATATTTCAAATATATATCCCATGTATATATGTCCCAAATATTTTCAGAAGTTGGATTTCTCAAACGGAGGAGAGAACCACATAATACTACAGGGAACAATGAGTTCTGGGCTCAGGAGACTCTCAGACTATTCTCCAGGATAGATTCTTAAATACTCTCCTAATAGAGGCATCAAATTCTGCCAACTCCAGTTCCTTGCCCATTCTCATCTATTCTAAATCTATTTCAACTCATATTTCAATTCATAACCGAAAATATTTATTCAGTATTAAGCACAATGTTATTTAGTACAAGTGAATGCTGGTACAAACTTTTTTGCATGGCTGGAGTAGAGGCTCTAAGTTTAGCCTCCAATACCGATTCCCAGAAAACACTACAGAATCACTCAGCAAAGGAGCTGCGACTTCTACCACATTCACAAAATTGAGAAATAAAATAGCTGCTGTCCAACTGCTGCTCACTGCATTGTACCAACTTAACTTTGATTTCTGGATCGGAAGTCTGCCATGCATATTTATTCCAGTTCTATGTCAACAGAATGAATGTCGTGTATACAATACCTTCTTTTCCTACCCAAATCATTCAGCTTAAGTTTCCAAGAGGTGCACCTCATTTGTTTAGCTTTCCAGCATCTGTACACCAATGTAGGAACAGGTATTGAAAAGGTAATCTATCATACCCATTTTAGAGGGTGTACTCGAAATCTCCAGCTGTCCCAATCAAATGAGAAGAGTTTTGTCTGGTGGAAATGTGTGAAAAGAGCAATAGTATATTTTTGCTTAGTGGATAGTTTTTCACTAAGAATCATGCCAAGAATCATAACCTATATGGGAAAAGAATCAGAAAAAGAATAGATATATGTATATGTATAAATGAATCACTTTGCTGTACACCTGAAACTAACACAACATTGTAAATCAACTTTACTCCAGTATATAAAGAAAAAAAGAATCATACCTTTGTGCTTTGTTTTTTTTTTTTTCTGTCAGGAATATGTCCTAAGACTTAAGACAGAACTTTTCTTTTTCTGTAAAGAATATCTCCTGGCTTAATTTCAATTAGGAAAATCAACTATACTTCAATTTAAAAAGTAAATAAATAAATAAAATAAACATAAAATGTTATCCAGAAATAACTCAATTGGGAACTACTAATTTGAACTACTTTTATCTGGCTAAGGGTGTTTTTTAAATACATAATTTAAAAGGTTATAGAATGAACACAGAAAAAAATCAACCCAGGTAATTCAAAGCTGGAACACTGAGTAGATAATAGTACCTATAGCAGAATAACTGAAGATGTTTGTTATTTTATCACTTTGCAATGAGACCCATATTTCTTTTTTCAAAATGTTCTGTCAAAATAGGTAAATCTATAAGTTTATTAGACCTTATCCTTTTGTGGATAGAAGAGTTTATTCTTTCATTTTTTAAAACAGAGAAATGGATTAAGGGAGTATGGCTTAAGAACTAATACAATTTTCATTGTGTTTATTACTAAAAAATACACAACATAGTCTCTCTTCAGAGATTTTATAACAATACCTCAAAGAAAATAAAGTGCTGAAATCATGCGGGATCAGCAAAGGTAATTAACTTCATCCTCTTTGTAGGGATTTGAAATAAAGTGGAAGTAAAATTGTTAGATTTTATAAGGCAGGGATGTATTAACTTACCAAGTAGACATTGCTATCTTGTACTTTTCATGACAAAATTGAGATTGTGAAGCTCTTGAGTGAGAACATTGGTCACAAATCAACAAAACCAATTATAGTCTGTTTTCAACTTTCTTAGATTTGGGACTTTTGCATCACATAATTGTGTTGATGAGCTAAAAAAGAATAAGAGTGAGTAGTTTTATTTGCTATATTTTATGATATAAATAGCATTTCTGTGCTTCAGTAAAACATTTATTGTTCTAAGGATTTTATAAAATAGGTAGACATATTTCCCAAGAGTTCTAGTTTTTACAGCTGGTAAATAGAATAAACGGAGAGAGAAATACATGAGCAATGGTTTGGGAAGAAGAATAAAATGTGTAATCTATCTTCATTGAGTCTTATACATTAGTATTTTCTTTTACTAACAAAACATGCCCATGTAATGCCCCAATATACCTAAAATATTCCCCAGTAACAAAATGATACCCATAAAAACTGGGTTTATTCTAGGTGTATAAAGTGCAATGTTAAATGTGTGATCCTTATTCTACTGTATTGAAAACTTTAGTGGGGTTAACACATACTCCTTTCATAAAATAGATATTAGGTTTTGCTTTGCTTTGTTAGTGGTGGTGTTGCCATTAAAAGTGTTTTGAAAGAGAAGTCTTATCTGTTCCCCAGATGTTTCTTGAAAGAAAATTTTGTCACTATTATTGTGCCATCGGATATCAGGAGATTTTGTCAACATCATGGAACTGTAAGTAAATACTGATGTAAGATTCGTCTTACTTAAATAGGTGTGAAAGAAGGAAACCCTTAGAAATAACTTGCAGACTCCAATAGCAAAATATCTTCTCTGACTTCTCTCAGATTTACCCCATCTGGTCACCAGAATAATCCACAACTGATAATAAACAGAAAAAAAAGAACAAGCAGAGCTGTCTTCATAGGCAATATAATTTCCTTTTTAACAGTTGTGGTTTACCACCACCAATTAAGTCCTACTTCTGAAATATTCAGTTTCTGATAGGTGTTTCAAAGGTTCTTAATTCTTTCCATCTTATATATCAGAGGGGACAATTAGATTTCTATCAAAAAGCAAGATAAATTGATCTACAGTAAATTTAGACATAACATATGCATAATGAAGCAAATTTTTGGAAGGAAGCAAAATAATTAGGTAATTATTAAGTAAATATTAAGTAAATAATTAAGTAAATATAAAGCCATTTGTTTTAAACTATTTCTCCCTAAAGGAGGACCTTGACTCAAACAATGTAAAAATTGAGGAAGGGACAGAATAAAAAGTAATCTCTGGGCTTCCCTGGTGGCGCAGTTGTTGAGAGTCCGCCTGCCGACGTGGGGGACACGGGTGCGTTCCCCGGTCCGGGAGGATCCCACATGCCGCGGAGTGGCTGGGCCAGTGAGCCATGGCCGCTGAGCCTGCGCGTCCGGAGCCTGTGCTTCGCAACGGGAGAGGCCACAGCAGTGAGAGGCCCGCGTACCGCAAAAAAATAAAATAAATAAATAAATTTTAAAAAGTAATCTTTTCAGTCTCTCAGGGCTATAATATTAACGTAATTGACACATTCAACTCCACAGTATCTTCTTGCAGATTTCCTTCTTATTCCCACAACTCATTTAAATGAGTTTAGTAAAAATGGTAATGTTTTCAACAGATAATTAAATGAAATGTAGGAGCTGGTTTGGGTGAGAAACAACAAAGACAGTAGGGATGTAGTGTCAGAAGATCTGCATCTGAAGTGCCTTTACTCATCCTCCCACGGGCATCCTGTTTTCTCACAGAGTAGGAAGGGTGCTGCTCTGTTTGGTTATATTATAGGACACCATTTGGTCCACATCTGTAATGGGTGGAATCACTATGCATTAAAGGGCAGGGTGCATGGGTGTGGCTTCTCTTCCTTTTCTGCCTTCTACAGGATGGAGTAATAAGGGCTAGGGATTGTCTCTGCAGGAAAGAGGTTGAAAGCTCTCACAATCTCACCCCGTTGTCCTACTTGGAGTTAGGTAGTGGTGGTAATATTGGCACCACGTGCCAACTTGTCATCCTTTGCTCTATAGCTCTGGTTCCATACCGCCAATACTGGGTGAATGTTCATCTTTAAAAGATTGAGCCATCTTCATGGCCTTTTTGAGCTTGAAACTATTAGGCCTAAAACATTTTAGGACAAAGTTGCATAGTACAGTGCGGTTCACAAATATTCTGTGGGTTGAGTTATATGACTCCAGCCTGGGATCCTTTTGCCTCTCATTTGATAGCAGTTGCAACTTCTGAAAAATAATATGTGTTTGATTGAAGACCAAATGGGGAGGTATGACTGCAGTGTGAAGAACAATATTCAGAAAATTCTGGATTTCCTGGCCCTAATATGTAATAGCCTCACAATTGCACCTTTTGTTTTTGCACGGGGGACCACAGAGTGTTGTTTTAAACCAGTACCTTTTAATTCATACGTAAGTTCTTAATAAACTTGGCCTTCATGTTGGGGAGAATTGGGTAGTATAAGAGAGGTAACAGAAAATTCAGATGAAAGGGGAAATAAAAGGACCATATAAAAAGATTAAGGAAAGAAACCATAGACTTGAAGATCTATTGGAAAATAACTATCCAGGAATTGTGAAATTATGAGTTGTCTTCCAAAAATCTAAATACAGATCTGGTTCTGTAATTAATATTGGCAAGTCACTTTTAAGATGTCAAGTTTTTAGTATTTCATTTCAAAATGAACTTTAAAAATAGAGATCTTTATCTTATAAAACAAACTCAAAGGTCATTAGGATAAAGTTCAGAAGATGACTTACAAGGATGTCAAAATGAAATGCCTTTCTACTGTTCCAAATACAGAAAAATCATGTGTCTGTTTTAGTGAAGAATTCTGAATAACTTGAAGAATACACCAGTCATCATATTCTGAATCCTTGGCTGTTTCCAGTGTGATTTAAGGCCTGGGGACTTTCTCAGCAATTCCACCCGTTATTTAAGACAAATCTCATGCTGCATAGATAGTACAACATGACTTTGGACTGATTATGATGTAACAACTTATATTAGGGTATCATTAATAAATTATTCTTCTTGCATTTCCCAAATCAAGCTACCCAAACCTGCTTATTCTACTTCTGAACCATCCTCTATTCCTTTCTGATTTTCCATGCTGTTATCTTGTTACATTTTCTTGTATCACTGCAAAAGCCATTGTTACTCTCTAACCCTCTTTCCATCATTCTAACTTCAGAGTTATATTACATTACATGTGGATTGCTGGTATGGCAGGAATTGATGAATGTGGGTTTATTATTTGTTTCCCAACTAAATTAATGATACATTGCCCTAAATAATATTTCAGTAACCTAAGTAGTTAAAACAACTTCTTCAGGATATTGGACACTGGCAATACCTACTCTGTGTCAGCTGAACTCAGATTGTTTCAAGAGGTGATGAACCCCCTGGACCTCTCATAAAATAATGAAATTATTATTGCTAAACAACCCAACAGAATATTCCCTTTATTCTCTCATTCTTTCAGTTAAATTTAAAAGGTAGTGGGTCTTTATATAATCATATTGCATCCCTGGCCACACTAACGGAAATTGCTTGTACATGGCATTGACAGCCATCTGAATCTCTATGTATTAGTGCACAGTCATTCCCTGTGGAACAAATCAATTGTCTGTGTATCTTGAGTTTAAATCAACTTATTTGTTTAAGATTCCTGGTTAAGAAAGATGAGTTCATTAAGAAAATTATAAAATAAAGGTAGCAGATCCTATTAGGAGAGAAATGCCTACAAGACTCACTCTGTTTTAATGGAAATATTTTCTATTTGACATCTCAGTTCGAGCAGAAAATGATAATCTTATAGACAAAGAAATAAATGTGGGTGTGCATTCACATCTGCTTTCTAATAATTCTCTATAGGACAGTTTTGTTGCTTTATAATAATGGGCTTTGCCATGAAGAAAAACATTTTTTTCTCAGCTTTCCCACTGTGATGAAATACAATTACTTTCTGATAAAGTACAAATATAACTTTGGCCAATATTAGTGAATGCTAAAAAACCTAAGATTACCATGTGTACTCAATTTCTCTTCTTTCCACAGAAATCTTTCTGCTTTAAATGATGAGTGGAGCGGGTAGATTATAAATTCTAAAATCATAATATTTGTACAATATGAATGTTGGCTGAAGCATAGGGCTGTAGCCATCAGCTGACTCCTACATCATATTATTCGAAAACACTGGTAAGGATTGAAGTGGAATTCTTCCTGAAAATGTTATGAGGGGAATGTTGACACAGAATTGGCTAGAGTGTTTAGCTAAGTTTTAAGTTAGAAAAAGGTCAGCTTTTCAGATAATGTTTACTTTCTAGGGAGCAGGGAATGGGGGAGGGAAATGGAGCAAGTTTCCTTTTGAGTGGTTAGAAGAGCTACAACATTTTATTTTCATAAATTGTCTTATCCACAAACTCCTATTCAGAAATACAAATTACGTATTGCCTATTTTAGTTAAGCTGATCAGGATATCTCATAAAATAGCACTCCTCCTACTGGGTTGTTCAAGCAAGGCTTGGAGACAGTTTCAATTAAGACGGATGCCAACAACATGATAGCAACGATTATGGAAGTAAATGATGAAACTATGCTAATTCCTGTTTTTTTTAATGTTTCTATCATTGAAGATACATATTTAGTATGTAAACATATCCTCTGGAATTTGGAAGACAAGATATACAAATATAGTAGCAGTATCCAAGAACATTGAGCAGATCAATAATTTTACTTGGATAAATGAGAGAAATTCTAACAGGAAATGTTGAGAACATTTTTATTATGTTATGAAAGCTTACCTGGGTGTTTGTTTGTGTTTTACCATCATGTTTTTATATTTGAGTCTCTGTTACTGAGAAATGTGACTTGAACTAGTACCCACTAGGGAGGGCTTCCTCACATCTATTCCTTATCCTATTGTCTACCATTCAGCAACATGGTCAACTTAGAATTAATTTCTAGCATTTATGTATATAAGAATGTGAAATATATAGCAACTAAAAAGAAAAACTGAAGTTTTCCCTTCTCTTACCCTGCTGCTACCCTAACAAAAAATGTTTATCTCCTTTTATTCTAATTACTTATTATTTAAATATTAAATGTAATAATTATATCATCTATATAAAATTTCAAATAAAATGGTATACAGCTGGTGTCCCCAACCCCCGGGCAGTGGACTGGTACCGGTGGGCGGCCTGTTAAGAACCGGGTCGCACAGCAGGAGGTGAGCAGCGAGCGAGCAAAGCTTCATCTGGGCTCCGCATCGCTCGCATTACCGCCTGAGCCATTCATCCCCCACACCCCACCCCCACCGCCGTAGGAAACTTGTCTTCCACAAAACCGGTCCCTGATGCCAAAAAGGTTGGGAACTGCTGGTACAGAGAAAAGATTGAAAGGCCATTTTGCTCTATCCAATTGTATTTCTCTTGCATACTGCTTACATTTGGAATATGTCCCTCTGAGACTTTTACTAACATTTGTATAGTTATATGTATAGGTTTAGGTATAGGTGTAGGTATAGGTATAGGTATGTGTACCCAAATGAGTTCATATGCTCCATAATATTCTAGGTCTTTATTTCCTAGCATCATTATGTCTAATCAATTTGTTCATGCCAGTACAGATAGTTCTATCTCATTCTTTTTAGCAATTGCATCCTATTTTATAATAGTTATAATTTATTTAATTTTCTCTCTATTAGTAAACTTCTATGTTGTTAACAAATTTTCACTATTATAAATTGTTTTAATGTTCAAAGAAGGGAAAACTTCCATGGCTGATAAATATAAGATAAATGCTCAACATGACCAATAATGGAAGTAATAAATTTAAAAATATATTGTTTCACATACTTCACAATGACAAAAATGAAAAATTTTACCCACATTAAATGTGCATGAAGGGCTTCCCTGGTGGCGCAGTGGTTGACAGTCCGCCTGCCGATGCAGGGGACATGGGTTTGTGCCCCGGTCCGGGAAGATCCCACATGCCGCGGAGCGGCTGGGCCCATGAGCCATGGCCACTGAGCCTGCGCGTCCGGAGCCTGTGCTCTGCAACGGGAGAGGCCACAACAGTGAGAGGCCCGCGTACCGCAAAAAAAAAAAAAAAAAAAAAGTGCATGAAGATGTGGAGCAATGGATACTCATGTATACTGGTTGTTGATGTGTAAATTAGGATAACTTTTCTGGAGAAATAGTAAGGGTTACTTGGTAAATTGAAGGTGTATATGCCTATGATGTAGCAATTCATTTCTAAATACATAGCAATTCCTGTGTATCCTTAGAAGTTCTCCTAAGACAGTATCTGAGTAGTTCTCAACGCTAGTAAGTGTTTTGGAAATGTATGGGGTATTGATAATTACCACAACTATTGGAGGATGCTGCTTGTGGGTAGTGGGCAGGTCCACAAAAGCCAAATATTAGGGAATACACAGGACAATCCCATACAACAAAGAATTGTTTTGTCCACAGCTATTTTTTCTTTCAAATGTCTTCCTGGGCACTTGCCTAAGTGAAATATCTGTTTTAAATAACCTGAGCTTAGCATATAACATCATTTTATATTAAAAAATGAAGCAGTATATACTGAACTTTCTGGGAGTAAATTTTCTTTTGTCTGGAAATTTACCATGTGTTGTTCACCATTTGGAAACTACCCCCAATAGAACAGCTCATAGTATTTAAGTCACCGATACAATCTTCCTGTATCGATGTCTATTTATAACATAAAACAATATCTATTTCCAACATCATGTTGCTTTCAGAATGATTCCATATATGGGGGCAAGTAAATCTCCCTACTTCATTATGACTTCAAGTGCAGCTGTCCCTGAGTACTTACCTATTAAAAATACATATTGTTTATTTTAAATTACTTTATTTTTTGTTTTATATAGCTATTTATTTTTTAATAGATAATACATAGGTATATTATCTATGAATACTTTTAAGAGAGAGTAAATGGCATGTGACAAAATAGTTGCTATGAAAAGTGGGGTGATGAATTTGACTGAATTGAACACCACTGTCATATAGGAATTTTTACAATGTACACAAGGAATAATCATGAATGTTCATTGTAATAAGACTAAAATTTGGAAATATCATACATATCTCTTCACAGGAAAATAGAGGATTTTTGGTCTCAATACCAGAAACACTATGCAGCTATTAAAATGAATGATTCTAAGTTACAAGTATCAAATACATAACTCTCAAAACAATACAGAATAAAAAATAGCTTATACATTGATATTATGGCATAGAATAACTTATATGAAGTTTAATATTTGCTTAACCTTATGATACACTTGTGATACGCTGTAAAAGCATGTAAAAATGATAAACACTAAATAATGGTATTGATTCCTCCTGAGAATATATCAAAGAGGAAGTAACTTGAAAAAGCATGTACATAGGAGATCTAAATCACATCAGAAATGTTTCTTAGTAAATAATGGGTGTAGAAGTGTTATATAATTATTTTAAAATTTTGTTTTGTCTGAATTATAACTTTAAAAATGAAAATACATAAAGGCAAGGGACAGTTTTAATACATTTGTATAAATATTCACATTAGAACAAGGTAGTTTCAATGGATTCATAGAGAACAAAACATAATGTAGTAACTAATCTCATGCCAGAGCTGTTTTAAGTATCACAATGAATGAATTTTTTCATATATTCCAATACATTTTTCAAACCATACAATTTTAACTCTTGTATTTTGACCACGCTTTTCTTGCACAATTATCTTCCCTTTCTTGTTGACAGATGGCAAGTAAAAAACAAACAAACAAACAATATTTTCCTCATACCATTAATAGCTTTCAGATATTTAGTCAACTTATTTGTTAAATGATTTAGCATATACAGAATTATTTCTAGGCCTACTTTACAACTGTCATACTACAAATTCTATTATACTCTCAGATTTAGGTCCACTATATCAAGGATCCCATGTGTCACTATATTTTTTTTTTCTGAATTATTTCCCCAAGTTTTGTTGTTGTGTGCTTCGGCATGGAATTCTGTGTTAAAATAGTTTTCCTAGAAACTTAAAGACTTAGCTCATTAATTTCCAGCATCTAATATTAAAAAGCTCTTTTCAGTCTTATTTTTGCTCTCTAATTATTCTGGTTTTTCTTATCTGTAAGATTTTATGCTCCTCAATTTTTCTTTGAAATTTTATGAAAATGAGTACTTTAAAAAAATCCTACTTGCTACTTTGTGATTTTTATTATCTGAAAACTTGTATCTTTCTCTAGCCTTAGCAAATGTTCTTTCTGCCATCATTCCCCACCCCTTTACTTTCTTTGATGCCTTGCTCTGGTGCCCCATTAGGTGATGTTGGCTTTCTGAACTGATCTTCAGCCAGCTTTTTTTCTCATGCATTCTCTCTCTTCATCTTTTGGCCCTACTTTTTGGGTGATTTGCTTGGCCTTTTCTCTCAATCTTTATTTAGATGTTTATGTTGGCAAACTTTCTCTACATAATATTGTAGTAACAAATAACTCTAAAATATTAGTGGCTTATTCTAACAGTTGTTTTGGGCCAGTGTTAAGTTTTGGCTGTGGCCCTGCTCCAAGTATCTTCTTCTCTTTGAGACCTAGATGAAAATACAGTTATCTGGTACCTGCTATTTTCTTGGTGGTGTAAGAACAATGGTGGAGTCATGCAATATCTCTTAAAGTTTCTTCTTAGATGTGGTATTTATCAGTATGCTTGGATTTTATTGCCCAAAGCAAGTCACAAAAGAAGGCCAAGCCTGGCATTAGTGGGGTGGAAAACAGACCGGAAAGAGTGCCCAACAGGCTCATTCGAGAATTACAGACCTATTCTGAGCCTGTAATAGGGCTGGCACACATCTTTGCCTTCTTTCTTTTCCTCTGATTGCCTCCTTTTCATATTACCCTGATTTCTACTTTGACTGCGGTATTTAAAAATCTTTCTGAGAATTCTAATTAGATTTTTGTTGTTGTTCTTATTTCCTTCTTTTCAGTAAATTTTTAATGTTTATTCCTGGGACAATTTTTCTATTGTTTACATTGATAATTTACTCTTCTGCTGTTGGTTTTCCTCCATTGCTTGGTGATGCCAGATCATACTTATGAATGTTAGACTTAATTAAGTAACAATTAAGAATTGATTTTCTATACAATCACCTGCATCATTTTTGAAAGAGGAGCTTTCCCTGTGTGTGTCTGCTTATCTTTTGACAGGTTATACGTTACTTGAGCAAACTGCAGGAAATCAGAGAGGATGGGCTTTCAGCCCCAAATGTCAAGTTTGGATGGGATGTCAACCCTGACTCTGTGATGCCAGCCTCCACCCACCCCCACTTCCACTCTTGACATGCGGCTTCATTTCTTTAGAAGTTATTTCTCTGACTTTAACCAGAGGGTGAATGCTAATAGTGGAAGTACAGGACTCTGAGTAGTAACTGTGTGTTGAAGGCCAGTGAGGGGTAAATTCCACATTGATTCTATAGCCAGTTCACCAATCAAATTACTTTAGTGGCCAGTCCCCTCATACTCCATGTAGGGGGTACTGCTGCTTCTTCTGCTTTTCCATTTGCATGTACCATGCTCCATCCTCTTAAGCTTTGAGTTAAGGATCAGTTTTGTTCCACTAACACTTTTTTTTTTTAAATTTATTTTTGGCTGCATTGGGTTTTCATTGTTGCTGCAGGCTTTCTCTAGTTGCGGTGAGCAGGGGCTACTTTCGCTGCAGTGTGCAGGCTTCTCATTGCGGCGGCTTCTCTTGTTGTGGAGCAGAGGCCCAAGGCTCAGGGGTTCAGTAGTTGCAGCACGCGGGCTTAGTAGTTGTGGCTCGCGGGCTCTAGAGCACAGGCTCTGTAGTTGTGGTGCACGGGCTTAGTTGCTCCGTGGCATGTGGGATCCTCCCGGACCAGGGCTCGAACCCCTGTCCCCTGCATTGGCAGGTGGTTTCTTAACCACTGTGCCACCAGGGAAGTTCCCACTAATACTTTTAATACATTTTTCCCACCTACAGTTCATATTTGATTTGTTGAAGTATCTTTTATTATTTCAGTGCCTTAGTAAATTTATCACTTTTTAAGACATTTCCCTCTTTTGATAACAGTGACTTTTTAGCAATAAAGGAAGGGAAGCATAAGGGCTATTCGCCATCGTGAACTAAAACTGGCTGCGTGTATTTTTTAATTGTTGAGGGAAACTGCTAACTTCTCCAAATAATTGTATAATTTAGTCTCTCAACATTAATGTGTACAGAATGATGATTTCGTCACATACTTGCCATCAGGGAATATTACAATGTTTTATAATTATTGCCAGTGTAACAGGAGTGAGGTGTTATCTCATTGTGGCTTTAATTTACATTTCCTTGTTACTAGTGAGGCCAAATGTGTTCATGCATGTTAATTTGGCATTTGTATTTTTCTTCTTTTGATTATTTATTTACATTGCCAAAGTGTCTCATATTTAATTTTGTTAGAGATTTTAGAATAATTTTATATTTTTCTTGTTTATCTTTTAACCCTTTTATTGTGTCTTTTGCTGCAGAGATTTTTTAATATGATTAAGTAAACTTTCCTTTGTAATTTTTGGTTTCATATATTTTTAGAACATTTTATTTAACTCCAGATTATTGTAGTTTTATCCTACATTTTCTTTCTTTAATGCCATTTAGTACTTTTACAATTTTGTGTTATACATTTTGATTCTTAACCAACTGAAATGTGTTTTTGTGTGTGGTATGAATTCGATATTTAACTCAGTTCTTCTCCATATGTATAGTAATTTTCCCAAGGCCAGTTTCTGAACATTTGTATGTTATTTGAAATACTACACTGCTCCTATACTAAACCTCTCTATCTGTATAGGTATGTGTATATTTGTGTGTATGCGTGTGCGCAAGCATGTGTATATAAAACGTATATCTTAATTCTGCTATGGTTACTTCATTCTTTTAAATTTTTTGGTATCTTCTTTTAGCACCAATATCATATGGCTTTATTTAACATTGCTGTTAGCATATTTTGATATCTAAGTGAGAGTGTTTTCTTTTTATTTGGTTAGCACTTTGCAGGGTCTTTCCTTTTGAAGACTTGTGCCTTTCCTTAACCTTGAGACTTGGTAAATTAAGAACTTCACTAGTCTTTGAAAAATGTTTCCTTATTTCTCCTTGTACATTTTCTCTTCCAGATACTCTTTTAGAGTTAGAAGTTTACTTCAAAGGCCTTGTTTGAAATATTTGAGAAAAAAATTTAAATGTGAAAAGAAACATTTATTACATTAAATGCTTCAATGCATTAATCTGGCATATATTTCTATTATTCGGCCTTCTAATATGTTCTTCATTATGAATTGTTCCTCACCCTGGGTTTGGACATTTCAAAACAGGTTATTACCAAATCTTTTATAGGCTTGTATTGTGTTTGTAAACATCCTCCTCCTCCTTCCCTTCTGTCCTCTTATTCTTTACATTTTTCTTTCAGTACTGATGAATAAAAAAAACTAGTGGGTTATATATATTGAAATATCTTGTATTATCTAATAATTTTTCAATATCTAATATCTTTTCAACTAGTATCTTGTGTTTCTCTGTAGACTGTTGTATAAATTACCAACTATAATGATTATTTATTCTTTTCCAATATTTTAAAGTCCTTTTTTTTTTTTTTTTTTTTTGCCATACGTGGGCCTCTCACTGTTGTGGCCTCTCCCGTTGCGGAGCCCAGGCTCTGGACGCGCAGGCTTAGTGGCCATGGCTCACGGGCCCAGCCACTCCGCGGCATGTGGGATCTTCCCGGACCGGGGCATGAACCCGTGTCCCCTGCGTTGGCAGGCGGTCTCTCAACCACTGCGCCACCAGGGAAGCCCCCAAAAGTCTTATGTTTTTAATCCTGCTTTACTGTACTGGGAAATCCTTACAAAACAACATAGAAATTTAGTAGTAATGGCAAACAAACAGACCCCAACAGAATTGGAGAAAGTATTTGCAAAAGACATATCTGATAAAGGACTATTATCCAAAATATACAAAGAACTCTTGAAACTCAACCATATGAAAATGAATAACTGGATTAAAAAATTGTCCAAAGACCTTAACAGATATCTCACCAAAGATGATATGCAGATGGCCAATAAGCCTATGAAAAAACGTTCCACCTCATATGTCATCAGGGAAATGCAAATTAAAACAACAATGAGATACTACTACACAGCTGTTAGAATGGCGAAAATCTGGAACCCTGACAACAGCAAATGCTGGTGAAGAAGTGGAGTAAAAGGACCTCTCCCTTGTTAACGGGAATGCAAAATGGCACAGACACTTTCAAAGACAGGTAGGAATTTCTTACAAAAGTTAACATTGTCTTATCGTACAATCCAATGATCACACTCCTTGGTATTTACTTAAAGGAGTTGAAAAGTTATATCAACACAATAACCAGCACCCAGAGGTTTATAGTAGCTTATTCATGATTGACAAAACTTAAAAGTAACCAAGATGTCCTTTAGAAGGTGAATACACAAACTATGATACATTCAGACCAAGGAGTATTATCCAGTGCTAAAAAAAAAAAAATGAGTTATCAACCCATGAAAAGACATGGAGTAAACTTAAAATGTATATTATTGAGTGACAGAAGCCAAACTGAAAAGGGCCACATACTATACGATTCTAACTCTGTGACATTCTGGAAAAGACACAACTGTGGAGATAATAAAAAGTTGCCAGGAGTTAGGGGAAGGAGGAGTGAATAAATGGTGCACAGAGGATTTTTTAGAGCCATAAAACTATTCTGCATGACACTATAAATGTGGGCACACATCATTATACATTTGTCCAAAGACATGGAATATACAACACCAAAGTGGACCCTAATTTAAACAATGGGCTTTGGGTGGGTGATAAGGATTTATCAATATGGGTTTATCAGTTGTAACAAATGTACCTCTGTGGTGGGGGGTGTTGATGTGGGGTGAAGCTGTGCATTTGTGGGACAGGGAGAAAAATGGAAAATCTCTGTACCTTCTCAATTTCCCTGTGAATCTAAAACTGCTCTAAAAAAAGATCTATTTGAAAAATAGAATTTTATTAATGATGTAAAACAAAGAGACTTGTCTTTTTCTAGACTCTATTTGGAATAACCTGTGAAAGAGTGTTGCTCAGGATGTTTATTTTTCATTTCTAGTAGATAGTTAAGGTTCCCCAGCTTCTGTTGTGATTCTTATCGCTTTTTCAGGTTATGAAGTTTTGAAGAAGCTCAGAAAAAAGGGAAGTTTGGTTGGTTCTATGATTTGGCATTTGTAGATTATTTGAACTTAATATTGAATATTACTAAAATCCTTGTTTTGAAATTTTACTAAATAATGTATAATATGCATTATATTAATATATATTAATTATATTAATATATAATTATATTTATATATAATATATTATATATTAATATAAAGAGTTATATTACACAAAATTTGTTGATTCCAATGAAAGGTAAAAAGTTTAAAGGGAAGAAAAATTGCAATCCATTTTGTGGCAACAGCAAAATTAATGACATTTTGTAGTCACAAACCCAAACATCTGTTTTCTGTATCTGTGAGTCTGTTTCTGTTTTGTTATAGTTGTTCATTTGTTTTAACTTTTAGATTCCACATACAAGTGAAAACATACAGTATTTTTCTCTCTCAGAGTATTTTTATAGAATGTAAGACTACATAGACATGAAAACAGATGTACTACTAGTACATACAACTACATGAATGAATATCACAAGCGTAATTTAGAGTAAAAGAAGTCAGTCACAATAGAAACAACATAGTTTCTATTGTGTGCTCTATGTATTCATAGAGTACTCTATGTACTTGTATGTACTCTCTTCACATGATTTTCTGCAGTAGACAAAACCAAATCTGTTGTGATAGAAATTAGGAAAGTGCTTAACTTTATCAATATACAGTAAAGAATGAGTGGGGAAATGAGCGTGAACCTTTTGTTTCTACAAATATTCTGTTTCTTGATGTGGGTGATTTTTACAAGGGTATGTTTACCTTGTGTAAATTCATCAAAGTACACTTAAGATTTTACCTTTTTCCATCCTTTTTGTTTTAACAGTTTACCTTAAAAAAGAGAGAAAAATAAAGCACATAGGGTAATTTGACACTGCAAATAATAGAGAAGAGAGCCATTCAATTAATTCAATGACAAATTTATTTTATAGATGATTTACTGATTATCCATTACAGTTTGACAAATGTTATGGTATCGCTAATTAATGTTAGTACGTTTTTAGTAACATAAAGCTTTAATTAAAAAAACAGACTTCCAATGATTTCTTTGAAACAAAGAATATATTTTCTGGCAAAAAATAAACCTATTGCAATCATAATTAGAAGTCAGGTAATATTTTAAAACCGTTTGGAATTTTCTCACTCCTTTGTGAGCTTATGCTGGAATTTGTCCTTACACCCGTGTGCTATAAAAATGTTATTTTACTCAGATATGAAATTGCATTGCTTCTCAACACCATTATCATGCCTCACTTAAAATGTGTCTCAAACTTGTCTTTTTAAAATTTTTATCTTGCAGCTAGATATAGCATTAATTTAGAATGATGTGCGGCTTGTGAATAGCAATTTTGACATTCAGGTAGATCATTTCTCTGCTCAAAGGAGCTTCTATGTTGTAGGCATAAAATTGTGTCATGGAAAGTTTTATGAAACTTTATAAGAAATTAAAACTCAACAAGTTGTAGTAGAAATGTATGGAAAATCATGACACAAATATATTGGTTATATTTTCTTTGAGAAGAAACAGACACAAACATAGCTATACTTTACCTTTTTCAACATATGCTAGCTTGCTGCATCACTAATATTTATCAATTTAGCAAATAAAAATATAAAAATAGCTAACAACATATAGAAAATGTAAATTATCTGAAAGAAGAAAACATTATCCAAAAATATATATTCATAATGTAGGCGGGGTAAAAGAAAGATTTAATGCATAGAAATGACTGTATCTAGATAAAGAGTAATGTCCAGTTGAACTGAAATATGGAATTCCATTTGACAGTGTTTTGTCTATTAATTGAAAAGATTAATTTCTAACATTTACTAATTTGAATGAAACTGTTGTGTCAGCATAAAGATCTTCCAAGAAACATAGATAATTTTTTTCTTTTTAAAGAGGCTGTGGTAAACTCTTTTTTTTGGTGATGTGACTCCCTCAAGCCTGATGGTATTCATGCCCTGATATAGTTCTCTCCCACACTGACTTAGGATTTATCCAATTTTAACATTAGAAGGCATAATGCAAACAGGCACTTGATAAGCATGTATACATTGGGACATGTTCTTTTGATTCACTCTTGAGCAGACACTATATAAAGAAACAAAGTAGCTACATTAGGATATTAAGAGAGAGAGAGAGAGAGAGAGAGAGAGAGAGAGAGCGAGAGCGCACATGCACAATTGCCTGCAAAGGAGAAGGAAAGGAAGGAGAGGGAGGGAGAGGAGGAGAGAGTGAGGCAGCACAGTCTTTAAGCTCAAAGAGTCTTCTTATGGTCAAGAACCATTTCTTTTAGTTCATTCTTTGTCACCATTACATAGTGTAGTCTCTGGGTGAATGAATACATGCATTATTACATAAATTAAATATACCTCCAGGGGAAAATAGTTTGCTACTGGGTTTTTCTATTACATTCATAATGAAATAAAGAATTAGAGAGAATTACCTTAAACCTGTTTATTTAGAATAAAAAAATACAAAGCTTTGGCTTTATGCCCTGAAGCTTTTGCAGACTCCAGAAGTGTTCTCAATTTCTATTATATGGGTTGGCCAAAAAGTTCACTTGGATTTTCCGTAAGATGTTACAGAAAAACCTGAACGAACTTTTTGGCTAACCCAATATTTACCCTTAACAATTTAACTCCAGTGATGACCAAGAGTAGGAAAGTCTAGGTTATGAAGACCAGGAAGTTAGAATAACAACTAAGACTTTTGCCAATTTCATTGTTCAAAAGCAAGCTACAGTTATCAGAACCTAGAAAAGAGCTGAGTCACGAGTGAGCATACTATTTCTGAAGGTTTTTCAGATATTTTAAACTGACAGTAGTGAAGAATAGTATCCATGAAATCAAGTAGGTTTTATAGTGACAAGTATAGACACAAGAGTTTAAGACAAGAGTCATAGCAATAACAAAGCTAACAAGCACACTGCCAGAATAGAGATATTTGCACCCTAGCTTCCTACATGTTCTCTTGTCATCTTAGATCAGTGACTTCATATCCATACCTACACTTTCTCAGCAAATATGAGAGAAAGGAAGAATCAGAGGCCTGACACTAGGCTCCAACATGGACAGAGGCAAAGGAGCTAGAATAAGAAGCTGCAGGGTGTAGTGACTACCCTGCTCTCTAACTCAAGCCCATATCAGCTTTAGGCAACAGAGTTAAGACTGGCATACTGTCCTGTAGGGAGGAAGAATGATGGTTTTCAAGGCTTTGTCACGTAGGTCCGTGGAGCTAGAGATAGTCAAGAGGAGTCAGAGATAGTCCTCACCATGAAGGGCTCTGTTCAGTTATATCCCTTGACCTGTGCTGAAACAAAAACCTCTATTTCTAAGAGTAAGTGACCCAGAATGACTCACTACCACATCTGTGGTGAAGGGTCTTGGTGCATAAAACCTGTCCAGTCATTTCTCCATCTCTCTGTTCTTTATAAATTTCAGAGGCACTGGTGAAAGGAAATGAGTGAATTAGAGAAATTCCTCAGAATATCAGTTATACAAAAATTAAAGGAGTAATAAGGGTTTATGAATTTTGAGAATGAATATGTTTTACAGCAAAACCAGGTAATTATGGTAGATATAGATAAGGAAGGTGAAATATTGCTTTTTTGTCCTTAGTTTTTCCTTGATGCTTCTTGGAAAAATCATTCCTGCAATCACCACAATGTGATTCTCAGGAAATGAAGAAGGTATTTAAAAATATTAATAAGGTCAAAAAAGTAGACTCGAGCAAATTACAAAATAGTTTGTTTCCACATGGAACTAATTGAATTGGAGTTTGAGCCATAAAACATTTTTTCTTATCTGACCCTACTTTTCATTTCTTCATATTAGCACCTATTTCCCAATTTTCTCTGTTTCATGTCTGGACTTAAAGTTTATTTTTCTTTAAGGTTCAGCGTTCTTATCTATCTCCAAATTATTTCAAGTGGTTCCTTCAGAATCAGGTAAGGACAGTGAGGACATGTTTTCCTATCAAGTGATGCAGGATGTAATGGCAGAAGAATAATAGAGCAACACATACTATATAATTACACTTTAGATTATATTATTAAGCGTATTAGTTTATGTGGTTTTTTAAAATGCAATATAGAAGGTGATATCTTTCCTTGAGCAGAGAGTTGTTTTCTTTTGTTTGTGAGTAAGAGCCACTGGGATATCAGAAAAACAGCTAAAAGTGTTGTTTTATATTTGTGTTTTAGCCAATAGAAGTTGAATTCTTTGTCCTCTTCAAACTCTTTGCCCACCAACCACCCTGATTCCAGTTGTTCCTAATTTCCAGGACAAGATTTTCACTTCATTTTAAAAACAGTTTCATCTGTATAATTTCTTCTACATACTTTAGTTAACTTAAAAATCCAATTCTGTTTAGGGGATACCACTTTCACTCCAGATTAATCTCACCTATAAATTGAATGAAACGTCTTTCACTCCTCTACTACCTGATAGTAACTTACTCTTTTTGCCAGTTTCCCTTAAAAATCTCATGACATTTAATTAACGTATAAACATATAAAGTAGTTGTTACAAACTAGAGACCTAATTTCAGGCCAGCACATGAGTTTTGTTTGGTCAGGACAGTGGGATTATCTTTAAAATTATTCATAAGTGCTTTTAGGTGAACAGACACAGTGTGACAGCACAGGCTTCACTATTTCCTATTACTTCATACCTAATCTGCTCACACTATTTTACCTTTCTAGTCCCTATAAGAATTTGTAGTTTTGGCATTTTAGTAAATGCCAAGGGACACAATTGCAGGATGGTGTGGTAAGAGTATGTTTGGTTTTGTAAGAAGCAGTTGAACTGTCTTCCAAAGTGGCTGAACCCTTTTGCATTCTTACCAGAAATATATGAGAGTTCTTGTTGCTCCATATCCTTGTCAGAATTTGGCGCTGTCAGTGTTCTGGATTTTAGCCATTATAATAGGTGTGTAGTGGTGTGCCATTTTGTTTTAACTTACATTTCCTTGATTACATAAGAGGTACAACATCTTTCTATATGCTTATTTGCCATCTGTATACCTTTGGTGAGGTGTCTATTAAGGTCATCAGCCTATGTTTTAATCAGGTTTTATTTTTCTTATTGTTGCTATATAACATATAATGTTGAGCATCTTTTCATTGCTATACATTTTTTCCGGGACAGGAAAACTGAAGTTCCAGTGGTTTTGGATAAGCCAGTTCATGTCACAAAAGTGCAGGTAATAACTAGCAATAGTATAAAGAAATAAAGTGACACATAAGAGTGAGTGGAATTGGTCTATGGTCTCATTTGATAAGCTCCATACTATTCCCATTACATTCTTCTGGGGCCCTTGGTAAATGGGAAGTTAAAATATTGGGTGTCTGTCATGATATGATACGGGGTACAAGGTGAGCTGTATGCAACAGGCGATAACTTCTGAAAATTGTTATAAATTCATAATCTAGAATTTTCGTTAATGGACATTACCCATGGATGTGTTGGAGGAGTGAAAAGAACTTTCGGAGAAGCAAAAACACTTCAGATCTCTCCTTCAAGGGAAGGTCTGGACCCCCTTTCTAATGCTCACCAAATCAGCTGAGCCCACTCAAGACAGTCTCTCTTTCCATGAACTCAAATCCACTAAATAGGGATCTTAATTACATCTGCAAAATCCCTTTTACATTTGCCCTATAATGTAACCTAGTCACAGGACTAAAATTCTGTTATATTCACAAGTCCCATTGAGAAGAGAGGATTATATAGGGATGTATATCAGGGAGTAGAGATTTTGGGAACCATTGTAGAATTCTGCCTACCAGACCATGTTTAACTAGAAGTCTAGTGAGTTCTATTTGGCCTAAACATCTTTTGCATGTCTTTCAAGCTGATTTCAAATGAGCACATTTACCATTAAATAAAAATGATGACATAAAAAAAATGGTGACATATCTGAAAACTAGACCTTCTATAACCTGATATCTTAAATAAAGGCATAAGTAGTTATGTAAAATCAGTGACTCATTGAAGGTATGAAATTTATACATTCTACAGTATAAACTCTGATGTGTCATTATTGCTTCAGGCATTTTAAGAACACTAACAATAATATCAAATTTATAAGGTAAATCTTTATAGGGGTCAGGTAAATTCTTTCCAGGATTATAGCTTGTATTAGTTTCCTAGGGTTGCTGTTACAAAGTGCCACAAACTATGTGGCTCAGAACAACAGACATATATTATCTCACAGTTCTGGAGGATAGAAGTCCAAAATCAGGATTTCAGCACAGCCACATTCCCTGTGAAACCTGTAGGGAAAATGTCGTTTCTTGCCTCTTCAAAGCTTCTGGTGGTTTACTGACAATTTTTGGCAGTGCTTGGCTTGTAGATGTAACACACCAGTAACATGGCCATCTCTTCCCCGTGTGTCTTCACGTTACCTTCCCTCTGTGCATTCTGCCTCTGTGTTCAAATTTCCCCTTTTGTAAGGACACCAGTCATACAGGATTAGTACCTACCTTAGTGACCTCATTTTAACTTGGTTACCCTGTAAAGACCTTACTTCCAAATAAGGCCACATCCTGAAGCATTGGGGGTTAAGACTTCAACACATCCTTTATGGGGGGGAAACAATTGAACCTATAATATGGGCATCTTTAATCCTTGCTATTTGGGTACTACAGACCTATCAGTAAGTTTACATGCTCTGTCCCTTTCCCCTTTTCTATCATGGTCTCCCATTCCTAGGGTGGAAGATAAGGCTTGTCATATCCATTTTGTTCTTTAATATCTCTCAATTCTAAACACTCCTTTATTCCTACTACCATGTCTTTAAGCCAAACTTCTATCATCTCTTATTTGCACTATTAACTTGCCTACCAATTTGTCTTACATCTACTTTTTCCTCCATACAGTCTCTTCACTGCAATTAGGGACATCTTTCGAACAAAAATCTCAGTAAGTTACCGACGTGTTTAAAATTCTTCTAAGGCTCTCATTGTTCTAAGGATGAAGAATAAAGACAAATAAAGATTAGTAAGATCAAGTGAAGTGGTCCCTGCTTACCACTTCAGGCTCTACTGAATCCAGTCACATTCTTCTCTCTTCAACAGCTACTGAACCCTTCTCACAATATGTTGGGTGCACTCTTCTGTCTTCTACCACAGGGCCTTTGCACATGTTTTTCTTTTTCAGGAATGCTTTTCTCACCTTCTCTTTCTTCCTTAACTTGGTGAACTCCTGTTCATTATTCTAAACACATTTCTAACTTCACTTCCTCAGAAAAACTTTCCCTGACCTTCCAAATCAATGAATTTCCTTTTTCATGGACTTTCACAGAAATGCAGACTTTTCTCCCAGAACACTCAGTTTCCTTTTGAGTTTTTCTCAGGCAATTATGCTTTAATTAATGTGATTATTTGAAAAAAAGACTCTGTTCCACTAAACTGTATTTCATTGGATCAAAGACTGCCTTTTTATCTTCATTAGGCACAGTGTTCATCACCTAGTAAATATAAATATTTCTTGGATGAATCAATGATTTTGCTTCATGACCATATTTGTGGTCACTTTAGTTGAATGCATCAGGTTTAGGGATACTAACCAGAGGAGGACAAAGAGCTGATCTGGATTAATGTTTTCCATCCTAGGTAGTCAGAACCTGTGGTCTAGCCGAACTCAGGGCAGCTGGGCAGTTAGCATTAAGCTGAATTTATAAAACACATCGGTTACATGCCTGAATGGCTAAAGTCTATAATGTTCAGACAGAGAATACTAACCTGTAGGAAAAAAAGAAAGAAAAATACAACAGTCCTGCCAAGAGAAGCAGAAATGGAGATCATGTGGTGCTTGAGAAAGGAGAAGCTTGTTTCTGATTTTTTATTCCCAGCTCTAGTCCCCTTAGCTGTGTTTGCCTCATTTACATTCTGTGAAGTTCCCGTTTGTGCATGTCATGAAATCCCAGTGGAGAATAATTCTGTTTGAGTAACCATACATGCTTTGACTCCAGCAGTTCATATTCCAGTTTTCAAATATAAAAAGAATCATCTAAAAGAAAGCAAAGGAATGAATATAAGCAAAAGATTTCTTGACCTGGCAAATAAATATGTCTAGGATAATATTTTTCTAACACAGGACAGAGCTCATTTGAGAATGATTCAGAGAGGAATAGATTTTTTTTTAACTTTAAGTTAGTAGAGGAAAATCATACTTTTCAATAAGTTCTTCATTTTAGAATGGTTTACAACTACCCCATACGTTTGTTTAAAATTCACTAAGATGCAGTTGACATTTCTTTAAAACTCTATATTTTCAGTGTAATATTATTTTGATTTTGGTGCTAATGATATTCAACTGTTTATCACTCCCCAAATATACCCAAAGATCCCTTCCATGGTGTCTCCCACTGAGCACAAAATATGCTAACATAGTCATTAGTGTTTCTAATTTAAATCCGTTAAAAAGAGGAAGATAATATTGAAGATGTTACCAATTTGCAAAATAACCTAATTTATATGCATTTTCTACTCTATTTCTCAACTATAACTATGTTGGCAGAACATAAAAGCAATTTAAAATTTTCTCTCAAAATATCCTGAGACCATTTAAAGTAGAAAGACACTTGTGATTGAGCTCTTCTGTAGAGCTAAAAGAGGAAATATCGGCAGATTCCCACAAAGTTAATACATAAAAGATGCATATAGGTATATAAACATGTATAGTATAATGCTCTCCTTTCTGCGCTCTCTTAAATCGCTATTCAAAATTATTTGGCTCAGGAGGGTGGGAGGGAGGGAGACGCAAGAGGGTGGAGATATGGGAACATATGTATATGTATAACTGATTCACTTTGTTATAAAGCAGAAACTAACACACCATTGTAAAGCAATTATACTCCAATAAAGATGTAAAAAAAAAATTGTTTGGCTCATAAAGCTTTCCATTTGTACGATATTTATTGGCTTTATGTTCATTCCAGGGATTTTGTTATTTAGATTCTACGTTTTTCTTTGTCAAAAAAATTTTTGAAAATGTTTAAAGTTGTCAGGTATTAACAAGATTTTAAAGATTTTTCAGTTTTTCATTCATGTGGGTAATAGGTAATGAAAACTGTACAGAAGAACAAAAGTAATATGCTCTGGGAGTGTAGACTTTTGAAAGCAAAAATTCTAAAAAATAAAGTGTGGCTATGACAGGCAATGATTTATCTGTGTTACCACCTTATACCAGGGATTTTGGTCCCTGACCCTGAAAGCAATCCATAAGATTTATAGAACCGACAAGTTTGAAAATCTTGTTGCAAATTGAGGTTGCATTTCTGATTCTACCCTTAAAAACATTGTGCTGGATGACCTTGGAAGAAATTGCTTATGTTCTCCAGTCTTACTTATTTTCTAGAAAAACAATATTTGTTATTGAGACTAAATTATTTTAAAAATTGCCTGTATATGTAGATGAATGCACTTGGTATTTCATTTTGTTATTTATTATACTGCCTCAATTTAGGATATGTATAGAATTCTTTCTCTTTTCCAGATAAAGATGTATTATGATGTTTCTGTGATGTTTGAATGAGACACAGGCAGATTTATTCTGTATTTTAGTTTAACAGATGAATTAGCCCCCTTCTAAAATATATACTCAAACCCACACAGGAGAGAGGGACATAAGCAACTCACCATGACACTGAGAACTGTGCAGCTTTTCTGTTTGTTTGCTTCTGGCATAAAAGTATAATGCACTTGGAAAATGAAATACTTTTTATACTAGCTTAATCCTTTAATTCATATGGCATAATTGATACCTGTCAATTTAAACAATACTTTATAAACATCAAAAATAGTTTATTTTTAGCAGCTGAAATACATTGACATATAAAATGCAGAAAAAAAATTTTTATGACATAAAAATGTTAATTTTTGCATTACCCTCTCCTACCCTACTTAAGCTACACTATGTAGCATCTTGGTTCAGGTTGGAAATGACCACATAAGAACTTCTGGAGAGGAGAGAAGGAGGTAGCCCTGAGGGAAGCAATGAAAAGAGATGGGGTGAGGAGGGCAGTGTATTTCATTCTTTATGGCCTGATGCTCTCCTCCTACAAAATACCAGTTTTTTTTTTCTTTTATAAACCGTCTAAAGTCTATCTATTCTATAATTTCAACTCAAATCTCATCTTCTCCATAAAATTTCTCTGAATCTCTTGGTGCCACCATCATCATCATCATAGCTAGTATTACATGCCAGACATCCTTATAAGCACTTTTCAGATATTGTTACTTTTTCCTACACATACCCTAACCTTTAGGTCTTTATTTTACAGATGAGAATGTGGAAGCTCTCAGAAGACAGATATTTTGCTCTAAGCCTGCTAATTAGAAAATATTACAGTTGGGGTCGGAATTCAAAGAGAGTATCCAGAATCTGTACACTTAATCCTCATGTTTAGATTCCCTCTTTTCCTTTGAAGTCTTAGAATGTGTAAGTTAAATAGGTACCCTGTTTTATTTGGTGCTTATCTTCTCGTACATGTATGTCTTACTTTACAAAGTAGAATGCAAGTTTCCTGAGTATAAGGACCCAGAGAAGGATCATATAACAATACTTAAAGAAACTGCTGAGATTTTTCATGAGTAATGTCAGTAAAGGGACGTCCCAGAATCTGTTGGGCAGCTGACCTCCCTCCTGTACATCTCCATAATTTAGACCAGGGTTTCTCAATCTTGGTGCTGTTGCCATTTTGGACTGGGTGATTCTCTGTTGTAGGTGCTGACCTATGCACTGTAGGATGTTTGTCAGCATCTTGAGCATCAGCAAACTAAATGCCAGGGACACTCTCCCTCGCCCATTCAGACTTGTGACAAAATGTCTCCAGACTTTACCAAATGTCCCATTTGGCATAAAATCACGCCAGGCTGAGACCACTAATTTAGACAGATATTCTTGCCTATTATATGGACAAATTTTCCTTTTTTGTAAATTCTGCTTCTATCATCATTTAGTCAATCAAGTTCAGCCTTCTAGAGAAACATACATCCTGTCTTCTCATTCATTTTAACGGGAACCCACGAACCATTTCAAGATATCTATCAAGAATGCCCTTAGTCTTGCCTCCTTTTAGGGCCAAACATAAATTTATTTCTTTAACTTTTTTAAGGGAACATGTCTCCATACCTTTCAATTTCTTGCTTTCCCTCCTGTTTAGGCTCTTAGATTGTCTGTGATCATTATTAACTACGGAACTGAAAACTGAAGTAATTGTTGGACACCTGTTTCCTGTCACTGGAATATTTTAATTCTATATCTGCAAAAAATGTTACATTAATTTTATTTTTATTGCTAATCTTATGACATTTAATCTAGTATTTTTATCAAAAGTATTTTAGATTTTGATAATTTTATTTTTGGAGACTTTAAATAATAAGATTAATATATCAATGTAGAAATTAGTGTTGTTTTCTCTATATAAATATTTAAAATTGTCTCTGTAAGTGATAAATTCAATTGTTTATATATTTTAAGTTCATGTATTTTAATGTATACTTTTTTCTGAGTTATCTTTTCATTTCTAATGACTTGTATGGCACTTGGCAAGTGAATTGAAGATTTGAACTGAGGGCAGTGGCTGTCAGCAATTTTGAAATGACTCTGAGCTTAATAATTTGTATGGGACCCAAAATTAAAAATTACATATGCGATATGAGTCTTCATTTAAAAATAAACTCTGCAGTAGATGGATTAGTTATGTAAACCCTTCCTGAGTTCAGTATGAAAGAATGTGATGGGTCATATATGAGTTGTGTCATCCAGAATAACTCTGGAAGCCAGAACCCAGAAGGTGACTTGAGAAAGAGTTGATTCATCTAAGAAAATAGCAGTTTGTTCCAGAGTCGTGCTGTAAATGAACTGGATATAATATATCATAAAGAGGAAAGAATGGGTGAAATGGTAAACAAAAATATTTAACTGGTTTCAGGAGATATAAAAGGCAAAAGGAAACCTTTGGGGTGATAGTGATATTCTATATCTTGATTGAGGCAGTGGTTACATGACTGAATACAGATCTCAAAGTTTATCAAACTCAGAACTTCTATGGGTGAATTTTATTACATGTAGATTATACCTAAATAAAGAGGTGGGAGGCAGGGGTAATGTCAGTGGTCTCAGTAACAATTGTGTTAGGTAGTTGGAAGCAACTGCTTTAGGTACCTCTACCTCACAGGGCATACCCAACCTAAGTCTGTCAGTAGAGTGTTGGCTATTGCTAAATTGGCTTTTTCATAGAAAATGCTGACTGAATATTCTTATTTTCATGTTTCTTGTACTTGGAAATATGTCCTGTAATGATCCCAGTGGAGCAGGATAAGAGATTGAGACTGATATTTTTGAAATCCTTTAGAAAAGAAATATTTGAAGTTGTTGGGTAAACATCATTGTGTATACATCATTGTGTGTATATATATATATATATATATATATATTATAAATGTATATAAAGTTTTAACTTGCTTAGTATTTCAACAACACATTTACAAATCATTGTATAATATCAGATTTCTATATTCTTCCTGATACTTCAATTATAGTTCTATTAGCAAATGTAAGAAACAGGCAATAGTGCTAATACACAAAATTACATTGCAGATTAACTCATCACCACAGTAACCAGATGAGATTGTAAAACTTCATCAAAATTTGTTTTAAAGAGAATTGTCTTAGAAGTTTTGTACACCAATAATATTGATATTTAGTCTTTGTTATCAAAAACATGTGAGGAATTTTATAATTCTTCCACTTTAAGAAAACATAATTTTATTTTAAAAGTTCTTTCAATTTTATATAAGTCCACTTATTTCAATTTAAAAATCAAAAGTAAATATACCTTTGGATGTTAAAACAGATTTTTATGTGTGTTCTATGAGTTGAATTCTTGGATTATTTTTTTACAAGGTCGCAGAAATTTTCCAAATACTACAGATAAACAAATGATGTGTAGAGGGAAACAGCCAAGAGGAAAAGACAAATTGCAGGTACATAGAGTGAAGTTGAAGCAAAGTTATCAAAACATTATTTTTTTGTGTGTTGATTGAAGTTAGCAAGATTTTCTATGTAAAACAATCACTGTGTTAGACAACAATTCATTCAGAGATTAATAAATAATATTCCTACTTTTAGAATCTGTAGTCAATTGGAAAAATATGCAAGCAAACATAATTAAAACATAACACTACATGATAATTCTATAATAGAAATATGTTGAGTACGATTAAGTACTAGTAAGAAGAGTGCTTAATTCTGTTCAGATGAGTTGGGTAAATCTTCCTGGAAGTGGTACAGTTGATTGATTTGGGACTTGAAAAGAAAAGAATGAGGAGTTTGCCAAATGTATTAAGTGAGCAAAATCATTATAGCAAAAGGGAAAACAAGTTGAAAGCTAATAAGGTATAGAGGAATGAAAGGTATGGCATGGTTGGAGAACTGTGTGCCTGGAATATAAGATGCATACGAAAAAATTTGAAATGCTATTATGGGTGTATTCATCAGCTTGGGCTGCCATAACCAAATGCCATAGACTGGTGGCTTAAACAACAGAAATGGACTTTTTCACGGTTCTGGAGGCTGGAAATCTGAGATCAGGGTGCCAGCATTATCAGTTTCTGTCAAGAGCTCTCTTCCTGGCTTATAGCTAGCCACCATCTCTCTGTGTGCTCACATGACCTTTTCATTGTGCACGTTCAGAGAGAGAGATCTTGGGTGTCTCTTTTTATAAGGGCACTGATCCCATCATGGAAGCCACACTCTCATAACTTCATCCAAATTTGATTACTTCCCAAAGGCCCCATCTTCAAATACCATCACATTGGATGAATTTTGGGAAACACACATATTCAGACCGCAACAAAGGGGAATTAGCATTTTGGAGACAAATATACTGGAAACTATTGGAAGTTAATAAGACAAAATGTTCCTGAGAATATTTTAACAAAATTATAAATGTATATTTTTAATAGTTTCTAAGTTTAAAACTATGAACTTCTCATCCCTTCCCTCCATTTCTCATCTTGAACTTCTTGTGGCTTTTATCTACATCACTAAATATCTTGCAAAATTTGTATACATGGCTCTTCAGTTTTCAGCATTATCTATTGATATCTCAAAATGAAATACTTGATTATTCCAAAAGTGAATAATTGATATCTAATATACTTCCTCCACAGAACAGTTAGGTAATAAACTTTGGTGAGCTTAATATCCAATTTTGCATTATTATGACCATGCATATTATTCTTATTTAAATTGTGAAAGGTATTATTGATTACATTTACTTTCTGGAACAACATTCATTTTCCCCACATATTACAAGTTGTCTCTGATCGTGCTTTGTTTTCTATGGTCATAATTATTTCATCCTCAGCATTTATCACAAAAAAATAAATCTCTTCACAATATGATCAAAATATTCAGAATGCTATAAATTTCATCTTTTTATCGGATATTTTTTTCCTGGAATGCTTTGACTTTCTGCTCTAGCCAGAACTGTTTGCTCTCTGAGTCCACTGTATGGATGTTGACCTAGGATTTCCCTTCACCATTATCTGAGTGATTATCTTCATCTTGCTCTTCATTAAACTCCTTGTTTTTGAATCTCATTCCATTATTTGTGAGACAGGCTGGGTTCTCTAGGCTCTGAGGTTGATCTGGGTGTAGAATGTTCATTAAGATGTACCTTGGGATCAACCAATGGGAAGAGAGGGGAAGAAGCAAGCCTTGTCAGAGGGGAAGGTTGATTTGCAGTATGGGTTCAATGAAACTTGGCTGATCCTACAAGAAGTCCTAGAGTTAGAATGGCTCTTCAGGAGTTGTCCCAGCATAAGTCAAAATGTGCAAGTCTTGGGGCTTCCCTGGTGGCGCAGTGGTTGAGAGTCCACCTGCTGATGCGGGGGACACGGGTTCGTGCCCCGGTCTGGGAAGATCCCACGTGCCGCGGAGCGGCTGGGCCCGTGAGCCATGGCCGCTGAGGCTGCACATCCGGAGCCTGTGCTCTGCAATGGGAGAGGCCACAACAGTGAGAGGCCCACGCACCGCAAAAAAAAAAAAAAAAAAAAAAAAAAGTGCAAGTCTTTATAACTACACTTTGGTCATGTCTTTGCTATGACCCACCCAGGTAAATGCTATTATCTTGGGTAGGGCAGGTCTCTGCACCTGAGGCAGTTCCTAAAGTGATCAAAAGATGAAGGCTGTCTGCCAACAGCTGAAGAAATATGACCTTAATAAGGAGGAATCTGGACAGCTCCTCAGAGCATCTACCACATTCTGTTTTGGTTTACTCTCTCTTTTTGGTGGAGCACATCCTCCAGTAGTTTCCTGCAAAAGAGTGCATGGGAGATCAAAATTTTGAGAACTTGCCTGTCAGAAATGCTTTTATTTTAGCCTCTACTTAATTGAAAATATTGCTGGATATAGAAATTCCAGGTGTAAAGTTATTTTCCCTCAGAAATTTGAAGGAAAAACATAATTTTCTTCTAAATTAATGTTGCTCTTGAGAAATCTAATATATCAATTATCTCCTTCATGGATTGTACCTTTGGTGTTGTATCTAAAATGTCATTGCCATGTCCAAAGTCAACTAGATTTTCTCCTTTGTTATCTTCTAGGAATTTTACAGTTTTGTGCTTTACATTTAGGTCTATGATCCATTTTGAGTTAATTTTTTGAAGGGTGTAAGATATGTGTCTAGATTCATTTTTTTGCATGTGAATGTCTAGTTGTTCCAGCACCATTTCTTAAATAAGACTATTTTTATCATAAATGGGTGTTTGCTTTTGTCAAATGTTTTTTCTGCATTTATTGATACGATCATGTGATTTTTCTTTTTTAGCCTATTGATGTGATAAATTGCATTAATTAATATTTGAATGTTGAACCAGTCTTACATATCTGGGATAAATCCTACTTGGTTGTAGTGTATAATTGTGTATAATTCTTTTTATACATTGTTGGATTTGAGTTGCTAATATTTTGTTGAGAATTTTTAAATCTATATTCATGAGAGATATTAGTCTATACTTTCTTGTAAAGTCTTTGCCTGGATTTGGCCTCACAAAATGAGTTAGAAAATATTCCTTCTGCTTTAATCTTGTGGAAGAGATTGTAGACACTTGGTATACTTTTTTCCTTAAATGTTTGGTATGATTCACCAGTGAACCTATCTGACCAGTTTAGCCATTTTTAAAATCTATTTGTTATTTTTTTTATAATTCATGAGAGGGCTATATTAAGCTTATTTGTTCAATATGCCTTGTTTAATCGGAAATCTGACAATTTATGAGTTAATTGATACAAAAAAATTTATTTTTTAGAAAATATACTTTTTTTTGGCAGTGGGAGAAGCTAGAAGGTCAACAGATAGGTGATTCAGAAATAAGGTAGGAAGTTTGCCACCTGTCCAGATGACAGATCATAAAAAATCTGGTTTAAGGAAATGAGGGGAAATTTTTGAGAGAATTAGTTGCAGATTGTGTTTTGTAAGCCAAGGAAGAATAAGTATTTAAGAAGTATCATCTGGTCAATTATATAAAGTGCTGCAGAGAGATATTGAAGACTAGGAATAGATGATTAGATTTGATATTCATGGGATCACATATGATCTTTAAAAAAGGCAGTTTCATTAGTGTGGCAGAGAGTGGCCAGATTCCATAAAGTTGATGGGTTATCTGTATAAAAAGTGTAGTGATTGATTGACTTGATAATACTCAATCCTTTGAATTTGATTCCTGCAGTATATTAGAGGCCCAGTATAGTATGGCATTCTCTGTTTACTCAAACTATAACTCACTTAATAATTTCAAGTTATACTTGTTTTGGCTGACAATGTCCCAAATAGGTAGAAATGGCAACACTATATCAGCAGGATAATATAGTTAAAAAAATTGCACACTGAGTATGTTCAAAATTGATGGAAAGGAATAAGAATAATTTATGTATGGTCTCAGAGGTAGATATTTATTCCAGTTCCTTGATTCTCTGTATATACTGAATTGGATTCAATTAGACTGGCAGAATTATACATCTTTGAACCATGTTACGGAACCCTCTACAAGAGAGCTTTCAGTGAAAACTATTGTAATGTTATACATTTGACTTTACAACATTGAGTCATATAATTGACCTTTCTTTTAACTATAAAAGTCTTATTGGGTTTTTGACTCTTATATTGAACATATGACAAAGGTACAATGGTAAGATTTTGTCAAGTGGTTTTGAGGGAAACTGAGATTGACATAGACTAAGGATCAGAGCAAAATGGAAAATATGACAGGTATTGAAGGATAACTTTGGCTGACATGCTAGTTCTTAATTAAGTGTTAGCAACTGCATGGGGACTCTCAGAAATGACAGGGAATGACTTTGAACGTGACTAGAAGTTCTTATATGAGTAAGTAGGGTTAGGGACCATTTTTTTTTTCTTTGAAGGAGTGATGACTACTACCGTGAACACATTTTTACCTAAAAGGCAAAGAGACCTGGGAAAAACTTAGTAATATCTATTTTATTAGTCTTATTATATGCATATCTTCTTTCTCATAATCCATTTCAAGTCTTCTTGAAAATAGTCTAAGTATGTTATATAACTTACCATTCATATTAAGCAAATTGAATTATACAGAGAAATATTTTCAAATTAGAGAAAGATAGAGGCCTTATTTGTTAATGATGATGATGTAATGATCTTGGGGATATGTTGGATTATAAAAGTGCTAAATTGTGATTTAAAAACATGATTTGGTAATATTTCATATTTTAGACTAAATATAGAGCAGATGAAATAATTGAGAAGAAAAAATTTCTGGAAAAAATTCAGGTGTATTCAGAAATTTTAGATACTACATAATAAAAGGAGATGATATATACATATATATGTTTTAAACTACTTGATTTCAAGATTAATATAAATCTACTGTAATCAAGGCAATGTGATATTAGTGAAAGGAGGAACAATTGATATATAGAATAAAAGAGAAGAGGCCAGAAATATAACCACTGGCATAAGGTCAATTTTGACGTATTTATCAAGGGAATTAAATGGAGAAAAAAGTACTGTTTTCAACAAATGGTGCTGAAATAATTGGATATCTGCATGCAAAAAAAGTCAACTCACACCTTGCATTATACAAAAAATTAACTTGAAATGAATCATAAACCTAAGTTTAAAACTAAAGCTATAAAACTTCTAGAAAATATGGGAGAAGTATTTGTGAACTTTTGTTAGGAAGATGAGCCATAAAAAGCACTGTTCATTAAGGAAAACTTTGATAAACTGGAAGTTATAAACATTAAAAAATTTTGTTCTTCAAAAAACATTATTTCTTCAAAAGAAAATAAAATTACAAGTCATATTCAGAAAGAAAAAATTTGTAAAGCATATTGGTGATAAAGTATTGATAACCAAGATATATAAAGAACTCAAATTTCATTAGAAAGGAAACAACCTAATTAAAATGCATAGAAGTTTTGAACAGCACTTTATATGAAGAAGATATACAACTGGCAAATAAGTACCTGAATGTCATAAATCATTAAGAAAATGCAAATTAAAACTACATACAGATAATACTACACACTTATTAGCATGGAGCAAATAAATAAAAACTGATGTAAGCAACTGGCCTCTCATAATTGCTGGTGGGAACACAAAATGTTACATCCACATTGCAAAACAGTTTGACAGAGTCTTTTTTTTTTTTTTTTTTTTTTTTTTTGCGGTACGCGGGCCTCTCACTGCTGTGGCTTCTCCCGTTGCGGAGCACAGGCTCCGGCCGCGCAGGCTCAGCGGCCATGGCTCACGGGCCCAGCCGCTCTGCGGCATGTGGGATCTTCCCGGACCGGGGCACGAACCTGTGTTCCCTGCATCGGCAGGTGGACTCTCAACCACTGCACCACCAGGGAAGCCCGACAGAGTCTTATAATGTTAAACATACATTTACCATACTATCCAGAAATCCCATTCCTAGGTACTTAACCAAGATTAAGGAAGACACATGTTTGCACAGAACTTGTTTGCCAATATTTAGGGCTGCTCTACTGATAATCCCTCAAGATGTTAACAACACAAATATCCATGAACTGGTGAATTGATTAGCAAACTGTGGAATATTTATGCAATGCATACTACTCAGCAACAAAAAGGAATGAACTAATGTTACATGTTACAACATGAGTAATCTCAAAATAATGATGTCTAGTAGAAGAAGGTGGTTGTCAAAACACTGCATACTATATTACTTCATTTATCTGAATTCTGGAAAATTACAAAACTAGAGGGCAAAAATACAATCAGTAGTTTCTATAGACTGGGGGTGATGGACAGGAACAGACTCTAATTAGGGAACTTTCAGGTGATGACAGTATTTTATATCTCGGTTGTGGTGGTTGTTATTCAATTGCATGAGTTTTTACAAACTCACAGAACGAGGGGACATCTAGAAAGTTTTCACTTTACTGTATGTAAATTATACCTTTATAAGTCTGACAATTTATTTTGAAAACTTAGAACAAAAATAATATAGCTTCTATGTGATTCCTAGTACTATCATTGTGTATTCTCCGGCATGTGTATAATTTTTCACCTCTCCTTATAGAGAAGTATAATCTGTCATGGTCAATGTATCTCTCTTTCATTCCCAATGTTTTTCCAAACTAGGATGCATGCATCCATTGGTTTATCTGTCTTTTCCCAATCAACATAAAGTTCTTAGGTCAATTTTACATTCCAGTATTAAATCAATTCATAATCATACAGTCTTATTTTATTAATATACACCATAAGCTGTTCCTAATTTTTTGCTACCCAAAAGTCATAATACCAATTTTGTTTTTCACTAAAATAAGCTTATTATGTAGGAGAGATCAGAGTTAAAATAGCGTATGTAAAAGCAGCATAGTATGGGGAAGGAGTTCAGGCTGTCATCACAGTGTAACCATATTTAAAATCCTGAATATATTGCTTTAAGAGTTGTGTAGCTTTGACTAAATTACATATTCTTCCTGAGTCTTAATTTTTCACTGTATAAAATGGAGATAATTGATGCTCTCAGGTTGTTCTTGATAATTCTTCAGAAGAGTTCAACTTCATATTGTAAAATAGCATTGGATGAAATTCTGACAGACAGATCTTGAAAATCTACACTTAAAATATTGGTTTCTTTTTGTTTTATATTTTTATTTTAGTTATTTATTATAAACTGAGGCATATTTTATATTTAGAGAAATTATATAGGGAAATGTGTATATCTTATGTTTATAGTTTAATGAACTGACAAATGCATACACCTGGGTAATTCACAGCACTATCATGATAGGAACATTTCCATCAGCCCATAAAGTGCCATTGCATCCCTTCCTCCCAGTCAATCCCCACCCCTACCTCTTGAGGCAACTATTGTTTGAACTCATCACCATAGCTTACTTTCACCTATAGAAGTTCCTGTAAGTGGAATCACATGTAATATACTCGTTTGTCTCTGGTTTCTTACAGTAGCCATAATAATTTTGAGATTCATCTACAAATACTATTATTACTGAGTAGTACTACATAGTATGGGCATACTAGCTTTTTATTCATTTCCTGTTCTTGAGCATTCTGGGGTTTGGCTATAGTGAATTAAGATATTATGAATATTCTTGTACATATAGTATAATGGGTATATTTTCATGTATCTTGTATAAATATATAGAAACAGAATCACTAGATTATAAGGTAGGTGAATTTTTATCCTTAAAAGAAACTGCCAGTTTTCCAAAGTTACTTCACCATGTTTCTCTCCCACTAGTAATTAATAGAGTTCCAGTTGCTCTATATCCATACCAACCTTTGGTGTTATTGAGCTTTTAAACTTTCAGCCATTCCAGGAGTATATAGTGAAAACTCATTTTGATTTTATATTTCCCTGACATCTAATAATGTTGAGCATATTTTATGTGCTTATTAGGTACTTTGTCTAATTTTGTGAAACATTTGTTCAATAATTTTCCCATTTTTATTGATTTATTTTTTTATTATTGACTTTTAAAATTCTTATCTGTCCTCATTACGTGGTGTATTGATTGTGTATATTTTTCCTCAGCCTATGGCTTACTGACTTACTTTCTTAATGGTGTCTTTTTTTTTTTTTTTTTTTTTTGCGGTACGCGGGCCTCTCACAGCTGTGGCTTCTCCCGTTGCGGAGCACAGGCTCCGCCGCGCAGGCTCAGCGGCCATGGCTCACGGGCCCAGCCGCTCCGCGGCATGTGGGATCTTCCCGGACCGGGGCACGAACCCGTGTCCCCTGCATTGGCAGGCGGACTCTCAACCACTGCACCACCAGGGAAAACCCTTAATGGTGCCTTTTGATGAACAAAAGTTTTAATTTTGCTGGAGTTAATTTGCCATTTTTTCTTTTATATTTAATCTATTTTTCTATTATCTCATAATTTAATATAAAGTAGGTAAAATAGTAAGTAAAATAATATGCTGGCAGCAAAGTATATTTTTTTGATGAGAATCTTTTCATAAGACTAGTAGAAATAGCACAGGTGCTTATTCAAGTACAAAAGCATTGAGATGGCAAATTAAATCCATCTACTATAACAGCATTACAAATGTTACTTACTGTGAAATGTAACTTAGACAACCAAAGATCAACTATTAAAGGACAATTGATATTCAGTTTACAGAAAAAGACAGCAAGGATACACAAGGAATATTAAGTAAGCATGGGTGAGAAATATTCCATTCTCAAATGAAAAAAAGAAAGGAATAAATTGACTTGAGAATATTATGTTATCTGAAATAAAATAATTTTCTCAGGGGTTCCTAATCTTAAAGTGATATTCTTTTTTACTCATTCAATAATTTATTCCTGTATTCCTTGAATGAGATTCATAAATTATTCAAGAAATATTTATTGAATAGGTACTATGTACTAGACTTGCTTTGATTTGACCTAAGGATGAGGGAATGATAAAGTGAAACCTCTGAGCTAAGCAAGGTGAGGATGCCGCTTGCTTCACTATGCTCCTTCCTTGTGTTTTAAACAGTGGAGTTCAAAAGTCAATTTTAAAAGTAAAAAAAAGATTAAAAGTGAAAGAGAAGGAAGAAGGAAGCAGTCATGGCAGAGCTTATTATTGTGAGTTTACTAGGGAAGCATTAAAAAACTATTAATAGTTGATAGTTTTGAATCTATTAACTGGGTGACCTGAGCTAAACAGTTTGTTTATTTTTTTGTGTTTGTTTGTTTTTTTACTGAGTCTACTTGAGTTATTCTTAACTTTGGGATCTCACTGGCTGTGTTGATTCTGTTATTTTTCTTTTATGTAGATCATTAATAAATGTTTGAGGAAGACAAGCAATTAAAGGACCATGAAAAATAAATGAAAAAGTTATTTAAATTAGTGATCAAGGGAAAATATGAAGTTATACACTTCACATTTTTATAAATACCACTCAGCATCCAGTCATTTCAATAGTTTGTAAGTACTTATTTCATAGTGGACAGATTAAATTATTTCTGAATTGATATTCTTTATGTCCTTTACAGAATACGTAATTGCATTTAGAAAATTCTGCGTCCTTCTGGGTGGTATTCCTTGATCTTAGTCTATTAATAAGTTTCACTTTAAAGGTAGGTTCTGTGATATGTCGTCTTCAATCATGCAGCATATCCCTAAAATATCTACCAAAACCCACTTAAACATTCATGAGGCGTATTTCTGCTTCCAAGTATTATGTAGAAGCTATGGCAGCTTCTACATAATAAATCATTTCCACTATTTAAACTAGGGAAAAAGTTATTACAAAAACATATTATTTAGAAGACATTAGACAGAAAAGAGACCTTTCCAGTTAAGTGGATGTCCACTCCGCACCCCCTAACCCCAATTTTTTCTCCAAGGGCATTTGCAGATCTGGGCATGGACTGAGGATCAAGCTTGCCTTAAGCAGAAAGACTCTGCTGGGGTAAAGATAAGCCAGAGGAGCTTTTGATTGCTGCATTGGCTGATGTGACAGTTTGAAATCTGGAGAGCCTAAATGCAGAGCTGCCAATTTTCTCCCAGTGGACTGTAGCTAAGTGCTAGGCAGCTTGGAGTTAGGATGGAAACGTGGAATGAAATTCATACAGTTGAACAGTGCTTAAAAGTCAAAGTCCTGGCAGAGGGACAGGTGTTCAGCAAACACATGACAGGTCATATTCTCAAGATCTTTGAAACCAGCATGAAAATTAGAGTAATGCAAGCTTCTACCAATCCCTGGTCATGCTTAATTCTTGATTGGATCAATGTGATCAGTCCATCATTGGCTACCTAAAATAGATAAATGTATGTTGCCTCAGGGGAAATGCACCTCAAGTTCAGCCTCTTTGTCATTTTAGAAACAATGTCTGACATTTAGTAAAAATTGAGAGGTATATTTAGAAGCAAGATATGTGATCCAAAGCAAGAAAATGCGGTCCAAGGAAAATAGAGGCAATACAACCATGCATTTATATAATTCATATGTTAAAATTAGCAGAAAAAGTCTTAGTATTACTCCTATAAACATGTTAAGAAAAAATGGAGAAACGGGTTAAGTCTTTTGGATAAAAAAACTGATAATTTCAATAGAGAAATTATATTTATTTAAAAAGAATCAAATATGCAAACTAAAACTGAAAAATTAGTAACTGAAATTAAGAATTCATTGAATGTGTTTATATAAGAAGAAAACAGCAGAAGACAAGATCAGAAACTTGAAGAGGAAATCAATGGAAACTACCAAACCTGAAGCTCAGAGAAAAATAGTTTAAAAAGTAACAAAATAAAACACAACAAAACATGAGATACATGAAGGGACACTGTCAGATTCTGACATAAACTTTGGAGTTCCTGAAGGAAAGGAAAGGAGAGAAAGAACATAGCAAGAAATTGTGTTTTAAGAAAAAGTTGTGAAAAAATTTCAAAAACTGATGAACGAGATCAACAATACATTAAGGAATTTCATTAAATTCCAAGAAGCACTTTGAATTAACTGGGGGAGTAGAATTAATTATTTAGGCATATCAGAATCAAATTGCTGAAAATGGAAGATAAAGAGAAAATCTAAAAAATAGTTGAGGAGAAAAAAGACAAATTATTGTTGAAAGGGCAACACTAAACTTGATGAAAGACTCTCCCACAGAATCATGGAAGCCAGAAATCAATAAAATGATATCTTTGATGTGATAAAAGAAAGATTTTTCTCCCTAGAATTCCATAACCAGCAAAAATATCCTTGAACAACTAAAATGCCGTATAGATGTTTTAAATAACAGACATTGAGAGAACGTGTCACCAACAAAACTGCAATACTATAAATATCAATACTAAAGATCTTTGAGCTGAAAAGTAGTGATCTCAGGTGGGAGCAGAAAACTTAAGAAAGGAATAAAGAAAACCCCGAGTGGAAATCATGCAGGTTTATATAAATAATGACAATGATTATTTAAGGAACAATAGTAATACTGTCTTATAGATTTTAATTTTTTAAAAAAAGTTAGACTTAGTAATAGTGATTAATAACACACTATTTTGGTGTGTAGTCCTATGGGTTTTAAAATTTGGATAGATTCATGTAACCATGACCACAAACAGGATACAGAGCAATTTCTCTCCTAAGCTTCCTTATATATTTTAGAGTTCTTTATATACTCAAGATTCAGTCCTCTGTTTAATATGTGATTTTAAAATATTTTCTCTTGGTGGCTTCTCCTCAAACGAAGAGAATATACTTAACAAATTATGTACAACACTTGTATACTGAAAAGCATAAACCATATTTACAGAAACTAAACAGACGTAAATGGAAACATTTATCCTAATCATGAATTGGATGACTCAATATTGCTAAATATATCATTCTCCTCGAATTGATTCAAAATTCAAAACAATACCAATCAAATTCCTGGCATCTTTTTTTTTCTTAGAAATTGCTCATTTACATTTGGAGATGCGAAGAAAAATACATACCCAAAAACAATTTTGAAAGAGAAAAAAAGTTGGGGGATTTCACTATCTGATTTCATGTCTTACTATAAAGCTATTGCATTCAAGACAGTGTGGTGGTGGCATACGCAAACACACATAGCTCAATGAACTTCTCCAGAATCGGGGATTTACAAGACCATCCATAACATATATGGTCAATAGATTTTCAAAAATGGTATCAACTTGGAAAGGACAGTATTTTCATCAAATAGTGCTGAAACAATTGGATAGCCATTAAAAAATGAACCTCATCTTTTTCCGCACAACAAATTAAAAAATAAACTTAAATGAAGAAAGTAAATGGTAAAAATTTAGGAGAAAAAACACACACTTGGTATAAGCAAAGATTTATCAGCTAGAACACATTAAAAGCTCTAACTATAGAAAAAACTTCTTCAGAATTAAAATTGTCTTGTCTTCAAAAGATATCATTAAGAAAATATGAAGTCCTGCTAAATACATTGGGATCAAATAAAATTAACACATCTATGTACCAAAGTCTTACATCAAGAATGTATAAAAAACCCTGACAACTCAATATGCGAAAACAAAGAACCCAATAAAAATAATCAAATATTCAAACCCACTCTTCACAAAAGAAGATGGACATCTAGGCAACAGTTTAACATCAGTAATTATCATGGATATATATATGAAAACTACAATGGGATTCTACTATATAAATTCTCTAATGGATACTATAAACAACACTAGTAATACTAAGTGTTGGAGAAGTTTGGTGTAATCAGAACTCTCGTACATTCCTGGAGAATTAGAATTAGAAAATTGCACAACCACTTTAGAAAAATGTTCAACAGTTTCTGGTCATCTAAATTTATAATTTATAAAACCCAGAAATTAATGTAAATGATAAAAAAACTTAAGCAAAAATTTTCATAGCAGCATTATTCATAATGGCCCCAAACTGGAAAAAACTGAATGTCCATCAACAGATCGATGGATAAACAAACAGTGGTATATAGTGTACGATTCCATTTATTTGAAAGTCCAGAATAGACAAACTTACAAGACAGAAACTAAATGAATGGTTTCCAGGGGCTACGGCGAGAGGTTATTGGGACTGACTACTAAAGTGTAGGGGGTTTCTTCTTGGAGTGATGTTCTAAAATTATACAGTGGTGATAGCTGACCAACTCTGAAAATATGCTAAATACCACTGAATTTACTGACTTAAGAGAGTAAATTTCATGGTACCTGAATTTTACTTCAGTAAAGCTATTAAAAAATAAACTGTGTTAAAATAATAAGATGGATTACAACAATGCAATTAAAGAGAATGAACTACTAATACCACAAGATGGATGAATCTTAAAAATATTTTACTAATTGAAGGAACCAGAAACAAGAGTACACAGTTTTACTCCATTTTTATTAATTCAAGAAGAGGCAACATACATTGCTGATGACAGAATCATCAGAAGTCAGAATCAGAAGTCAGAATATTCAGTTAGAAGTCAGGATAAATGTATGTATTCTGGAAGGTGGTATAGGGGAAAAGGGGCATTTTAGTGTATCTTAGTGAAATATTCTGCATCTCACCTGTTTGTGATTATTTAAGTGTATATATAAGTAAATATCTCTGAGACACACTAAGGATTAGTGCATTTCATGCAAATGATTGCATGTATTAAATCTTTACAAAGAAAGTAAGCACTGTTTGTTATATTGTGAAACTTTCTAGGGAATTATATTAAAAAATTCATATTTTGGAAAACTCCAGTGGTTATGGTAGAATTACTTTCTTTACTTTATCAATTATCACTTATGAACTTATTAGTAATTGTTAACTGCAAATGGTACAATGTCTTCTTTTTCTTGTCATGACCTTGATGAGACTGTGGCAGAAAAAAGGCTTAGTGGGCAAACCCTGAACAACTTCAAGTCTAAAGGATATAATTTGTTGTTCTGGGTAACACTTATACTATGACTCTATTTGTAGCCTTTCCAAAAGAGAAGAAAATGATAACACTGGAGTAATGTGTAATAATCTATGCTTAGAACATTATAAATGAAAAATATTCTATAAAACATAATTGGATGAAAAGGCATAGAAATATAAGTCTGCAGTAATACATTAAAAATATATATGGTAATCAGTGATGGGTGGAATTTTTCAGAAGCAATTCAAATGCTAATGAATCTGACCAGATCTTTCAGCTGGGAAATGAGTGGTTCTGTTTTTGTTGTTTGTTCTGCCAGCTTCCAATTTCTCTTGGCTGAGAAAATCCTTTTATGAATTAATAAAAGCTTTTCAGACTGAAAATAGAGGGATATACAGCATAATGCCTAGAATGTGTTGCTAGGGTTTTGTAGTGTAGACAGTTTGTTATGACTAGAACAATGATCCAGTGCCTTGAACTTTAATGTTGAAATGTCAGCTTCCTTTTGAGCAGTTCAGGAGCCTGGCCTACACCTGCTTGCTTTTAGAAGAGTTGTCATTTGCATCTACCTCTGGCAAATAGAATCTGTGAAGTCAGTATGATGATAATATTAGGCACTTTTCAACTTCCAAACATGATAAAAACATGTATTAATAAAAACCTTTTTAAAAAATCAAATACTCTCCATTGCAACATTGAAAAAAAAAAAAAGAAGAGGAGGACCCCAAAAATCTGGAGAGAAAGGCCATGTTATAAACCATTGTATCTTATCATGAATTCAAGCTTTTTCAAAATATGTTTACTTCTCCTTGAAAAATATCATAATTTCTTAAGTCATTACTTTTCACATTGACACATGAATAACAGATTCAGTTCAATTTACAGTGATTAAGGGGGACCAAACGTGGCTTGATATTAAAGTCTACAAAAAATAAAATGCTTTGCATGACACCATCTAGGAAATAACCTCTGAAGTTCTCAGTTTACTCTATGAGGCACTAAAACAATTAATTTGACCACTGGATGAATTGTTATTCTCAATGGATTTCTAGTAATTTAGAACAGGATTATGTCTATTAGTACTAACTACATAGCTTTTACGAAGTTAATCATCACCTCCTGTGTTGTCTTATCATTTTTATTCAGTTATTTTTAGAAACTATCTAATTTTGTAGGGGAAAAAACCCCACAAACAAACAGGAAACACATCTCCGGAGAAATGGGGACACAGGATACTAGTCATTGAGTACTACTTTGTAAACCAACAGTAACTGAACTCTGGATTCAGACCTAAAAGATAAGTGGAATCGTATACATGTGCATCTTTGACCAATAAATTGATGTAAAGCAAAACCTACTTTTAATGAGTCCATCTGGATGTCCTCTGGATATTCCTTAAATAACCATATCCATAATATCCTATATGTCATTTCCGGTGTAATTTTTATTTAGAGTGAAGTTACAAAGAGAGTTGCAAAGCAGTCACTTGTAGAATTGTTCTCTAATTTAAAATATCACCCTCATTTTCTTTACGTTTGTCTTAATTTGATTGCATTTCAAACTATATATTCCAATGCTGACAGGATAGGGCATTATCAAGTCTGAAACATTCAATTTAGATTTCTGCAAACTACTAGCCTTTTTCTATTTATATTTAATCAATTTACATCATATTTAATGAAATAATGTAGTCTCAATAACAACTTGACATAAAGAGATGGAACTAGTCAAAGGAGAAGAACAAGGATTTATGGGAGAGTAGACATCATGATCCCAGAGTTCAGTGTCCCATGGGAAACCTAGTTTGGTGTTCACTGTAAAATACATAGGGAAAGTTTCTCTGATAAAACCAATAAATGAATGCCACTTAAGAGAGTATCTACTATATAAGTTCAGAGTAAAATAAGCCATATCCTTTCACTATATCCTGATTGAATATGAAATTTTAATCAAGAATTTGGATAAAGTTCTAACATGGGGTTGGCTATTATCCTGTTAAATGGTAACTATTACTTTAGATATGAAATATCTGTGAACTTGGTAGACAGACTGTTCAAAGTGTACTCAAGAGAGAAGAGAAGATAAATGGAGAAACAAATGAAACATGGCTGGTCTTTTCAAGTTGCTAGTATGCTTCAATTGTTGGGTTTCATTGGTATTCACTTTTGCTTCCATTTTTGTTTGTTTTTTTCTTTCTTTTTTTTTTTTTTTTTTTTTGCAGTACGCGGGCCTCTCACTGCTGTGGCCTCTCCCGTTGCGGAGCACAGGCTCCGGACGCACAGGCTCAGCGGCCATGGCTCACGGGCCCAGCCGCTCCGCGGCATGCGGGATCCTCCCGGACCGGGGCACGAACCCGTGTCCCCTGCATCGGCAGGCGGACTCTCTACCACTGCGCCACCAGGGAAGCCCTGTTTTTTTCTTTTTTTTAACTCTAATTATTTATCATAGAACATGCCTGAAGATTTTCCTATATATATGCAAATGTAATAATATTTCCTATATAATATGCAAGGAAAAAGTACATAACATTTTGCTATGGTTTTCCCTATAATTTCTAATTACCTCACTATAAGAAAAGTATAAGATACAGGACATTTATACATCCTACTGATATGGTACTTCAATAATCTTAACTAAAAAGACCAAAAGTAATCAATCTTTTTAGATTCATTATAATATTATTTTATTAATTGCACATAATTACTTTTCTGTCCAGGATACTATACACACCACAATGATGATAGTAACCATTTTGGTGCTTTTTATATGTCAAACTTGTAGGTAGAGATTTTGAAGAACCATGTTCTTGTGTTGGGAGGTGAAAGGAAGATAAAATATGGTAACTACAGAGTATTTTGAAAGACATGTTTTAACATAATATTATAAGTGAAATCAAAAGTGTAACACAAAGGCAGTAGGATAACCCAATAGATGTTTTGAATATCAGACTATGCAATCCAAGTTTAAGTGACATCCCATCAGGTGGTTTTAGGAAAATCTCATAGTAAATATTAGAATTCCAGAGCAAAAAAAGAAAATGGCAAAAGAAAGGTAGTCTAGATCTGAAATGTTAGTATGCCTGGGGGCATATATGAGCAACTCATTAAATATGCATATTTCTTCTTTATGATAGATATTCTTTTTTTTTAAACATCTGTATTGGAGTATAATTGTTCTACAATGTTTTGTGAGTTTCTGCTGTATAACAAAGTGAATCAGCTGTATGTATACATATATCCCCATATCCCCACCCTGTTGTGTCTCCCTCCCACCCTCCTTATCCCACCCCTCTAGGTGGTCACAAAACACTAAGCTGATCTCCCTGTGCTATGCAGCTGCTTCCCACTAGCTATCTATTTTACATTTGGTAGTGCACCTATGTCAATGCTATTCTCTCACTTGGTCCCAGCCCACCCTTCCCCCTCCCCATATCCTCAAGTCCATTCTCTACATCTGCATCATTATTCCTGTCCTGCCCCTAGGTTTATCAGAAACATTTTTTTTTTTTAAGATTCGATATATATGTGTTAGCATACGGTATTTGTTTTTCTCTTTCTGACTTACTTCACTCTGTATGACAGTCTCTAGGTCCACCCACCTCACTGCAAATGACTCAATTTTGTCTCTTTTTATGGATGAGTAATATTCCATTGTATATATATATGCCACATCTTCTTTATCTATTCATCTGTCAGTGGACACTTAGGTTGTTTCCATGCCCTGGCTATTGTAAATAGTGCTGAAATGAACATTATGGTACATGACTCTTTTCGAATTATGGTTTTCTCAGGGTATATGCCCAGTAGTGGAATTGCTGGGTCGTATGGTAGTTCTATTTTTAGTTTTTTAAAGAACCTCCATACTGTTCTCCATAGTGGCTGTATCAATTTACATTCCCACCAACAGTGCAAGAGGGTTCCCTTTTCTCCACACCCTCTCCAGTATTTACTGTTTGTAGAGTTTTTGATGATGGCCATTCTGACTGGTGTGAGGTGATACCTCACTGTAGATTTGATTTGCATTCCTCTAATGATTAGTGATGTTGAGCATCCTTTCATGTGTTTGTGGGCAAACTGTATATCTTCTTTGGAGAAATGTCTATTTAGGTCTTCTGCCCATGTTTTGATCGGGTTGATTGTTTTTTTGATATTGAGCTGCATGAGCTGCTTGTATATTTTGGAGATTAATCCTTTGTCAGTTGCTTTGTTTACAAATATTTTCTGACATTCTGAAGATTGTCTTTTCATCTTATTTATGGATTCCTTTGCTGTACAAAAGCTTTTAAGTTTCATTAGGTCCCACTTGTTTATTTTTGTTTTTCTTTCCATTTCTCTAGGAGGTGGGTCAAAAAGGATCTTGCTGTGATTTATGTCATAGAGTGTTCTGCCTATGTTTTCCTCTAAGAGTTTGATAGTTTCTGGCCTTACATTTAGGTCTTTAATCCATTTTGCATTTACTTTTGTGTATGGTGTTAGGAATTGTTCTAATTTCATTCTTTTACATGTAGCTGTCAAGTTTTCCCAGCACCACTTACTGAAGCTGTCTTTTCTCCACTGTATATTCTTGCCTCCTTTATCAAAGATAAGGTGAACATACGTGAGTGGGTATATCTCTGGGCTTTCTATCCTGGTCCATTGATCTATATTTCTGTTTTTGTGCCAGTACCATATTGTCTTGATTACTGTAGCTTTGTGGTATAGTCTGAAGTCAGGGAGCCTGATTCCTCCAGCTCCGTTTTTCTTTTTCAGGATTGCTTTGGCTATTCAGGGTCTTTTGTGTTTCCATTCAAATTGTGAAATTTTTTGTTCTAGTTCTGTGAAAAATGACATTGGTAGTTTCATAGGGTTTGCATTGAATCTGTAGATTGCTTTGGGTAGTATAGTCATTTTCACAATGTTGATTCTTCCAATCCAGAAACATGGAATATCTCCCCATGTGTTTGTATGGTCTTTAATTTCTTTCATCAGTGTCTTACAGTTTTCTGCATACAAGTTTTTTGTCTCCTTAGGTAGGTTTATTCCTAGGTATTTTATTCTTTTTGTTGAAATGGTAAGTGGGATTGTTTCCTTAATATCTATTTCAGATTTTTCATCATTAGTGTATAGGAATGCAAGAGATTTCTGTGCATTAATTTTATATCCTGCAACATTTCTGAATTCATTGATTAGCTCTAGTAGTTTTCTGGTAGCATCTTTAGGATTCTCTATGTATAGTATCATGTCATCTTTAAACAGTGACAGTTTCACCCTTGTCTGATTTGGATTCCTTTTATTTCTTTTTCTTTTCTGATTGCTGTGGCTAAACTTCCAAAACTATGTTGAATAATAGCAGTGAGAGTGGGCAACTTTGTCTTGTTCCTGATCTTAGAGGAAATGGTTTCTGTTTTTCAGCGTTGAGAATGATGTTGGCATGTGTTTGTCATATATGGCATTTATTATGCTGAGGTAGGTTCCCTCTATGCCTACTGTCTGGAGAATTTTTATCATAAATGGGTGTTGAATTTTGTTGAAAGCTTTTTCTGCATCTGTTGAGATTATCGTATAGTTTTTAGCCTTCAATTTGTTAATATGGTTTATCACATTGATTGATTTGCATATATTGAAGAATCTTTACATTCTTGGGAAAACCACATTTGATGATTTGTATGATCCTTTTAATGTGCTGTTGGATTCTGTTTGCTAGTATTTTGTTGAGGATTTTTGCATCTATGTTCATTAGTGATATTGGCCTGTAGTTTTCTTTTTTTGTGGCATCTTTGTCTGGTTTGAGTATCAGTGTGATGGTGGCTTTGTAGAAGGAGTTTGGGAGTGTTCCTCCCTCTGCTGTATTTTGCAAGAGTTTGAGAAGGATAGGTGTTAGCTCTTCTCTAGTTGTTTGATAGAATTCGCCTGTGAAGCCACCAGGTCCTGGGCTTTTGTTTGTTGCAAGATTTTTAATCACAGTTTCAATGTCAGTGTTTCTGATTGCTCTGTTTATATTTTCTATTTCTTTCTGGTTCAGTCTTGGAAGGGTGTGCTTTTCTAAGAATTTGTCCATTTCTTCCAGGTTGTCCATTTTATTGGCATAGAGCTCCTTGTAGCAATCTCTGTGGTGTCAGTTGTTGTTTCTCCTTTTTCATTTCTAATTCCATTGAATTGAGTCTTCTTCCTTTTTTTCTTGATGAGTCTGGCTAATGGTTTATCAATTTTGTTTAACTTCTCAAAGAACCAGCTTTTAGTTTTATTGATCTTTGCTATTGTTTCCTTCATTTCTTTTAACCTTATTTCTGATCTGATATTTATGATTTCTTTCCAGCTGCTGACTTCGGGGTTTTTTGTTCTTTTTTCTCTAAATGCTTTAGGTGTAAGGTTAGGTTGTTTATTTGAGATTTTTCTTGTTTCTTGAGGTAGGAATATAGTGCTATAAACTACCCTTTTAGAAATGCTTTTGCTGCATCCCATAGGTTTTGGGTTGTTGTGTTTTCAGTGTCATTTGTCTGGGTATTTTTTGATTTCCTCTTTGATTTCTTTGGTGATCTCTTGGTTATTTAGTAGCATATTGTTTAGCCTCCATATATTTATTACGATTACAGTTTTTTTCCTGTAATTGATATCTACTCTCATAGCTTGTGGTCAGAAATGATACTTGATATGATTTCAGTTTTCTTAAATTTACTGAGGCTTGATTTGTGACCCAAGATATGATTTATCCTGGAGAATGTTCCATGAGCACTTGAAAATAAAGTGTATTCTGTTGTTTTTGGATGGAATGTCCCATAAATGTCAATTAAGTCCATCTTGTTTAATGTATCATTTAAAGCTGTGTTTCTTTATTTATTTTCATTTTGGATGATCTGTCCATTGGTAAAAGTGGGGTGTTAAAGTCCCCTACTATTATTGTGTTTCTGTTGATTTCCCCTTTTATGGCTGTTAGCATATACCTTAGGTGCTCCTATGTTGGGTGCATAAATATTTACAATTGTTATATCTTCTTCTTGGATTGACCCCTTGGACATTATGTAGTGTCCTTCTTTGTCTCTTGTAAGAGTCTTTATTTTAAAGTCTATTTTGTCTTATATGAGAATTGCTACTCCAGCTTTCTTTTGATATCCATTTGCATGGAATATCTTTTTCCATCCCATCACTTCCAGTCTGTATGTGTCCCTAGGTCTAAAGTGGGTCTCTTGTAGACAGCATATATATGGGTCTTGTTTTTGTATCCATTCATCTAGTTGATGTCTTTTGACTGGAGCATTTAATCTATTTACCTTTAAGGTAATTATCGATATGTATGTTCCTATTACCATTTTCTTAATTGTTTTGGTTTGTTTCTGTAAGTCTTTTCCTTCTCTTGTGTTTCCTGCCTAGAGAAGTTCCATTAGCATTTGTTGTAAAGCTGGTTTGGTGGTGCTGAATTCTCTTAACTTTTGCTTGTTTGTAAAGGTTTTAATTTCTCTGTAGAATCTGAATGAGATCCTTGGTGGTTAGAGTAATCTTGGTTGTAGGTTTTTCCCTTTCATCACTTTAAATATGTCCTGCCACTACCTTCTGGCTTGCAAAGTTTCTGCTGAAAGATCAGCTGTTAACCTTATGGAGATTCCCTTGTATGTTATTTGTTTCTTTTCCCTTGCTGCTTTTAAGATTTTTTCTTTGTATTTAATTTTTGATAGGTTGATTAATATGTGTCTGAGCATGTTTTTCTTTGGCTTTGTCCAGTATGAGACTCTCTGCGGTTCCTGGACTTGATTAACTATTTCCTTTCCCATGTTAGGGAAATTTTCAACTATAATCTCTTCAAATATTTTCTCAGACCCTTACTTGTTCTCTTCTTCTTCTGGGACCCCTATAATTTGTATGTTGGTGCGTTTAATTTTGTCCCAGAGGTCTTTAAGACTGTGCTCAATTCTTTTCATTCTTTCTTCTTTATTCTGCCCTGCAGTAGTTATTTCCACTATTTTATCTTCCAGGTCACTTATCTGTTCTTCTGCCTCAGTTATTCTGGTGTTGATTCCTTCTAGAGAATTTTTAATTTCATTAATTGTGTTGTTCATCATTGTTTGTTTCTCTTTAGTTCTTCTAGGTCCTTGTTAAACATTTCTTGCATATTCTCCATTCTATTTTCAAGATTTTGGATCATCTTTACTATCATTACTCTTAATTATTTTTCAGGTAGACTGCCTATTTCCTCTTCATTTGTTTGGTCTGGTGGGTTTTTACCTTGCTCCTTAATCTGCTGTTTGTTTCTCTGTCTTCTCATTTTGCTCAACTTACTGTGTTTGGGGTCTCTTTCTCGCAGCCTGCAGGTTCATAGTTCCTGTTGTTTTTGGTGTCTTCCCCCAGTGGATAAGATTGATTCAGTGGCTTGTGTAGGCTTCCTGGTAGAGGGGACTCGTGCCTGTGTTCCAGTGGGTGGGGCTGGGTCTTTTCTTTCTGTTGGGCACGGCCATGTCCGATGGTGTGTATTGGGGGTGTCTGTGAACTTATTATGATTTTAGGTAGCCCCTCTGATGATGGGTGCGGTTGTGTTCCTATCTTGCTAGTTGTTTGGCTTGGGGCGTCCAGTACCTGACTTGCAGGCCATTGCGTGGAGCTGGGTCTTAGTGCTGAGACAGAGATCTCTGGGATAGCCTTCCCCGATTGATATTACATGGGGCCAGGAAGTCTCGGGTGGTCCAATGTCCTGAACTCAGCTCTCCCACCTCAGAGGCTCAGGTCTGACACCAGGCCGGAGCACCACGATCCTGTCAGACACATGGCTCAGAAGAAAAGGGAGAAGAAAAGAGAGAGAGAGAAAAAAAAAAAAGTAAAATAATTATTAAAGTAAAAAATTAAAAAGTAATAAAAAATGAAGATAGCAACCAAACCAATAAAAAAAACACTAATGATAACAAGCGTTAAACACTAAACTAAGATAAACATAAAAATCAGAAATAAGTCAGTCACAGACAGCAAATACCACGTCTACAGTTGCTCCCAAAGTCCACCGCCTCAATTTTTGGTTGATTCATTGCCTATTCAGGTGTTCTACAGATGCAGGATACCTCAGTTGATTGTTGGGATTTAATCTTCTGCTCCTGAGGCTGCTGGGAGAAATTTCCGTTTCTCTTCTTTTTTGCACAGCTCCTGGTTTTCAGCTTTAATTTTGGCCCCTGCGCTCTATGTAGGTCGCCCTCAGGCTTTTGTTCCCACCTAGATAGGATTGGGTTAAAGCAGTAGCTAATTAGGGGGCTCTGGCTCGCTCAGGCAGAGGACAGGAAGAGGTACGGTAGTTATAATTGGGATGTGGGGTGAATCTGAGGCAGCAGAGGCCGACGTAACGTTGCAACAGCATGAGGCGCAGCATGTGTTCTCCCAGGGAAGTTGTCCCTGGATCACGGGACCCTGGCAGTGGCGGGCTGCACAGGCTCCCAGGAGGGGCGGTGTGGATAGTGACCTGTGTTTGCACACAGGCTTCTTGGTGTCTGCAGCAGCAGCCTTAGCATCTCATGCCCGTCTCTGGGGTCCATGCTGATAGCCGCAGCTCGCGCCCATCTCTGGAGCTCGTTTAGGCGGTGCTCTGAATCCCCTCTCCTCGCACACCCTGAAACAATGGTTTCTTGCCTCTTAGGCAGTTCCAGACTTTTTCCCAGACTCCCTCCCAGCTAGCTGTAGTGCACTAGCCCCCTTCAGGCTGTGCTCACGCCGCCAACCCCAGTCCTCTCCCTGGGATCTGAACTCCGAAGCCAGAGTCTCAGCTCCCAGCCCTCACCCGCCCCAGCGGGTGAGCAGACAAGCCTCTCGGGCTGGTGAGTGCTGGTCAGCACCAATCCTCTGCGCAGGAATCTCTCTGCTTTGCCCTCTGCACCCCTGTTGCTGTGCTCTCCTCTGTGGCTCTGAAGTTTTCCCCTGCCCACCCCCACTCTCCGCCCGTGAAGGGGCTTCCTAGTGTGGAAACCTTTCCTCCTTCACAGCTCCCTCCCAGAGGTGCAGGTCCCGTCCCTATTCTTTTGCCTCTGTCTTTTCTTTTTTCTTTTGCCCTGCCCAGGTATGTGTGGAGTTTGTTGCCTTTTGGGAGGTCTGAGGTTTTCTGCCAGCATTCAGTAGGTGTTCTGTAGGAGTTGTTCCACGTGTAGATGTGTTTTTGATGTATTTGTGGGGAGGAAGGTGATCTTCACATCTTCCTCCTCTGCTATCTTCTTCTTTAACAGATTTTCTAATTTATTAGGTCCATGGTGGTATCTAGAGATCTGCACACTTTTAACACTAGAATGTTAGACCCATAGAATGTAATCTCTATGAGAACAACAACAAAAAAACGGTGTGCACGTTTTTTCCTCAGTGTTATATCCTCAAGACCTAGAGCCGTTCCTGGCATACAGTAACTTTATAATATGTATTTATTGAATAAATGAATAAACACCTAAGATAATGCTAGTACAGACTGACAACAAATTTTGAAAAACACTCTTGTCTTAGGCAGATAATTAAAATATCAACTTTGGCACTAAAAACTAGCCAGTAATTCAGATAGCAAATGCAGTGCATAAGGTTTTGTCTATTCAGCCTCCTTCCCCTGGAGAGACAGAAAGTCTCCCATTCCTTAGTGAGTGTTCTCAGTCAATGTGCTTTTGAAGTGGGTGAGGCTCGCTCTTTTTTCCCCTCACTTTGCCAGGAATAGGCATTGACTCTGAGCCCAGGGAGACCAGAACACTCTCATCATGTAGCTTCAGCTATGAGGCGTAAGAGACTGCATATCCATAAACCAAGAAGAGGACTGGATTTTGTTGAAACATTTCCAATAGCTCCAGATCTGTATTTGCAGTCGGAATGTCTCAAATCTCGTCCTTTCTCAATAAGGGTATATTTTAAATTGTCTCTCAATGTTTTGGAGGCCACTTAGACTATGAAGTCCATGAGTGGTGTCTCTGAGAGCCTGTTAATAGTAGCAGAGCTTTAAATGATATTTAATTAGTAAATAAATATAATTTCTTTGGTAAACCATTTATAAAAGATGGAATATAATTCAGATATCTGGTGATAGCACCTTGTCACAGCTCTGGATTTCAGTGTTACTTTTTATAATTTATATCCCATTAATATCTTATGCAAATAGGCAGCTAAAACTTAGTGATATTATCTAAGAAATCAGCATTATGTGATTGTAATTTTTAGTTTATACAAATTTCAGAGCTATTTTCAAGTAATCTTGTCAAAGAATAAGGCATTAAGTAATATTTAAATAGAAAATGATTTTCTACCGATTTTTATATTTTAACACAATTAATAATGTTTCTTTAGTGCAATTTTCCAAAGAAATATATACACATAGACATAGACAATAATGGAGATGGAGATGGAGACATAGACAAATACATGAACATAGATGAATATTAGTTATCTATTGCTGTGTGACGAATAACCCCAAAACTTAGTAGCTTAAAACAAGTGTTGTCTCACAGTTTCTATAGGTCAGGAAATTTGAAGCAGCTTGGCTGGTGGTTCTGTCTAAGTATCTCTCATGAGGTTGTACTGAAGATATTGGCCAGGCCTGCAGTCATCTGAAGTCTTTGACTGGGTGGAGTTTCCACATCCAAGATGTGTTTCTCTCAGATTTGGTCAAGTTCATGCTGGCTATTGATGAGAGGCCTAATTTCCTCACCGCATGGAACTCTTAATCTGACTCTTTAGGTGTCCCTAACCATTTGGCAGCTGAGTTCTCTCAAAATGAGTGATCCATCCCTAATTTCATTCTGGAGTGCAGCTAAACAAAACAAGGAAACACACACACACATAAACTCCTACCAAATACCGCTTGGAGTTTGCATCAACCTGTAGGCCTAGAGAGGTGAAAAGAAATAGGCACAGCCTTTCTATCAGGGATGGGCCAAGTTGTCCACCAATTCTGTAACTGAATCTGCCATCTACCAATAAAACCACAGGGCCATAACTCCAAAGAAATATTTTAAGATCTGGTTTTCAGTGAGGAAACTGGGGCACAGACTGCCACCTGGAGACAACCAAAAATAGAAAATAAAATAAACATACACACACACACACACACACACACACACACACACACACACACAGGGGAAGCACAAGAAGGTACAAAGTGAGGAGAGAGAAAATATATAATAAAACAAAACAAAGCAAAAGCTTCCTAAAAATGAATCTGCAAATGAAATCCCAGTACATAAATAGCCATTAGCAGATATCCAAAGCTGAGAAAGCCAAGAGAACAAACAACCAGAAGATGCATTTTGTCCAAATGATTTTTTTTTTTTTTTTTTTGCAGTACGCGGGCTTCTCACTGTTGTGGCCTCTCCCGTTGCGGAGCACAGGCTCCGGACACGCAGGCTCAGTGGCCATGGCTCACGGGCCCAGCCGCTCTGCGGCACGTGGGATCTTCCCGGACTGGGGCACGAACCCGTGTCCCCTGCATCGGCAGATGGACTCTCAACCACTGTGCCACCAGTGAAGCCCCCAAATGAAAATTTTTTTAGAGCAATTTGACAAAGATTAACGTATATTTGGGTGTATATAGAGGATTGAACACTTACGTGTATTTAAGTTCCATCTCAAATCCCCTTGTAAGCTAGAGTAAGTGGGGTTTTTAAAGCATAAAATCATGTAGATGGGAATAACCACCTAACCAGAATCCAGAAGATCACAAAACTTTGCCTTTAGAATTATCTTCAGTGTCTTGTTTCCATTCCAGATATGACAAAAAAATATAGTTGATGAAACAATCTCCAAGTTTCAAGCAACCACTAACAGTGAAGGAAATGTACTACATAGGAGGTCACTGAAATATACTAGGACCATCTCTGACTGCTGCTCAGCTAAACAGAACAGGGCTCTCTCAAGCAAATGTGGCACAAAGAAAAGTTCCTGTAAGAATATAGTTTAGATATATTCTTGCTGGAATAAGTCTTCTTGCCTAAAATTAAACCTAAATCATCTTTTTTTTATTCTATCTAATATCTGTTTATAGTCTCCCAAGGCTATTGGTAAACTGAAATGCCATAGAGTGAATCAGAATTATAATGGTTAACTGTGAGTGTTTTGTTATGATTTGTCCATTTATACTTGTTTCATAATAAAGTGGCCAATTATACTTTTTCACACATTTCCCTCTTTAGACTACAATAAAGTATTATCACTCCTGTGAGAAAAAACAGCTCATATATATGATTACTAATTTCTTCCCTATGTCAAGTGACAGTGTCTTCATCTTTGGTTATTTTTTTCAGAATTATTCTCAGAGGATTGTCACCTTCAAGACCATTTAACAATCATTTCAAAATAAAGAGTCATTTCAAAAATCGGAATCGCATTTTTCCAGAAGTTACAGATTGTGCATCATATTTTCTGTTTTTGAAACAGGGCAGCTGGCTCGGTGTATGTGTGTTTTGCTGCTGAAGAATGGTCTTCCTTTTAACAAAATTAGAAATGAGATGTTAAAAGCTTTTTTAAAATAAAAATATATCTTAAAAAGAATTAATTCCATACACATAAAAAATATCAGTGTTAGGGTGAGAGATGCTTCCATAGTAAGCTGACAGAGAAATAAAGGAGAGTGTGAAGAAAGTGGGGTGTCAAGGGATAAGGCAGACATGAGCCAGTTCTCTAAAACATCAGTTCTTAGAATTTTTAAAGTCTACATTATCCAGGTCTTGAGGTATACTCTGGAGACTGTGACCAGTATTGCAAAATGAGATACTGAACAGAAGACAATCATGAAACCCTTAAGGGTAAATATATGTGCCATAGTTATAATAAAATTTATCCTGTAAAGTTGTTCTGAAGGCACAAAATGTACCTTGCATAGGACCTGGAATGTGGTGTGTACTCCTTGAATGAATGTTTATACCTTTGTTGTTTTTTTTTTTTTTGCGGTACGGGGGCCTCTCACTGTTGTGGCCTCTCCCGTGCTCTGGACGCGCAGGCTCAGCGGCCATGGCTTACGGGCCCAGCCGCTCCACAGCATGTGGGATCTTCCCAGACCGGGGCACGAACCCACGTCCCCTGAATCGGCAGGCGGACTCCCAACCACTGCGCCACCAGCGAAGCCCTATACCTTCTTCTTAAAGGTGCAAATAAAAATAAAAGGGATGAAATAATGATATCAAATAGACAATATTTAATGATATATGCTCTGTATCTGGGTGTTCGATGTCAGAAAATTTTTAGCATTATTCAGATGTGAGACTTTCAAGGCCAGTGTGTAGTCTTTAAATAATCAGCAGGGAATCCTACAAAAGGGTCAAAGTAAGTGGAATGACAGGGCTGAAAGCAAATTTGCTATGGTCAATGTCAGTTTCAGGGCAGTTTTAATAGGAGAAAATATTTAAAGAAGAGAGATACCTTTAAAATCAATCTCATTGATGAATTTACTAATAATATGAAACATATTTGAACACTAATACCTAAATTTTAAAATACAAATTAACTTCTTGATTTGGAAGCTAGGTTATATTGAACAAGTGGGTTTTATGTTTTTGGATTAAAATGTCTATCTATTTAACCAGATTGACTATAAAGTTTTCAGACCCTTTTTCCCTAAAGCTCAAATATACAATCAATCCCTTCCTCTTTGGCATCAACATTATGCATTGTTGATATTTTAGTGTAATTCCTATCATATTCCAAATTGACTGTTTCTATGTTTTTCTCCCTTAATATGCTGTAAGCTCTTGAGTCTATTTTGATCATTTTTGTATCCTTACTACATAGGCCCATAATTGGAAAGTCAAATGTCTTCAAATAAATGACCAAAATCATGTGTCAAAGAAAAATGATATCCCCAATTTTGTTTCCCATAACTGATTCATTAGTTTAAAAATTCCAGTATCTGGCACTCAGCTCTTTCAGGATTAGCTGAATTAAAAAGTACATGTTATACCTATCAATGTGAGATTATATGTAAAACTATTTTCTCTCAATCAACTAAGAGGTTTAAAATTTCTCCCAATTGAAACAAGTTTAGAAAAAAGAACCTCAACTTGGATTTAAAGCTGCTTTGAGTGCAAAAATAAATTACATAATTAATTTTTCCTAAATCTTCCTCTGATAATGATGTTTTAAAGAAATCTATTGGACTAGATGTATATATAAGATTGTTACTATGGTTTAATTACCATATGTTTCTCTGTTTTATAAGACAGAGTAAATGGAATACATAGGTTAAGAAAAAGGCAATGTGATATAGCAGACAAATTGCTGTGTTTGAGAACATACAGAGTCTGCTATATGACTTGGGTAAATGTCTTGTTTGATTATATTTCTCTCCTTATCTTGAAAAGTAGAGTCAAACTAAAGAAGGATGCTATGAGGATTGAACCAAAGTATGTATTAAAGTTGTTTGGTATGTTGTAGGATTTTGAAATTTTTATTTTTTCCTAACCTACATTAAACTTTAGGTAGAAATTGTACCACGAGAATTAAACCTTGTAATCATATATAGATATATCCATGTATCAGTATGGCATTTTTATCTGGAGACCTCTTAAATGTTCCACCATAAAAGCCAAGGTAAAAGCAGAGAGCTAGATCAAGGTCAGCTGATGGCAACACATATAAAATGGGAATTGTTAAGAGAGATCCTGTTGTCGTCCTAGTGTTCATTTCTTTTCTGTTAAACAATGATTGATATGCTAAAAAAGTAATAAAATTACTTCTGTATATGCAACTTTTTCCCTTAGGGCCAAACACTCCATGCCTAGGATAGCCAGAATTATTTTCCAATAAATTACGTACCTTACCTGTTCATAGCTTTTTTTAGTAAATCAAATTCTTTGAGGTAAAGATTACATGCATATATGGACCAGTTTTAAGTATACAGTTCCATTTTCTACTTCATTTACTTATGCTGCATCTTTTTACTTCCCTTCTCTACTTACTTTGGGTTTAGCGGTTCTTTTTTTATAGTTTCTTAAAGTGATAGCTTCAGGCTTACTTTTAGATATTTCTTATTTTCTGGCATATACATTTAACACTATAGGTTTTCTTCTACACTATGCTTTAGCTGCAATCCACAAATTTTTACATAAAGTATTTTTATTGCCATTTGAGGAAAAGATATTCTAATGTCTCTTGTGGTCTCAGTTTTGATTGAAAAGCAATTTAGAAGTTTGTATAGCTTATTTTCTAAATATTTGGAGATTTCTCTGATATCTTTCACTTGTTTAACTATTGTGAAGATTAAACATATTCCATATCATTTTAGTCATTTTATTCTTATCAAAACTTGTTTCATTGCCCCATATATAGTCTTTCTTGGTGAACATTCCCTTTTATACTTGGAAAAAAATGTGGATTTTTCTATTGTTTGTTGGAGTGTTCTATAAATATCAGTTAGGTCAAGTTAGTTCATATTATTGTTCAATTCTCCCATATTCTTAGATTTTTTGTCTACTAATATCATGCAGTTCCATCTTTCTATCAGAAAGGAATGTTGACATCACCAGTTATGATTGTGGATTTGTCTTTTTCTCCTTTTAGTTCTGTCATGTTTTGCTTTGAGTAAAATGAAGCTTTGTTATTAAGCGTAAAACACTTGGAATTTTTATGTCCTTGGTGAATTGTTCCTTTTGTCTTTATTACATATCTCTTGTCGCCCCTAATAATATTCTTCATTTGAAATCTGCTTTGTTGTTAGTATAGACACTCAACCCTTGCTGTCATTAGCAACAGATTGGGATTGTCAAATAAAAGAGCTGGCTTAAATGCTTAACTAAAGAATTTATATCTAATTTGGCTGGCACTTGAGAACTATGAGTAATTTAATGATGTTCTCAGTACTTTATATTGAATGTATGCATCAAGGTAACACAGAAGGAGAACTGTAATAAATATTTATCTTTGCCTAGTGGGTGAAAACACAATTTATGGAGTGTGACAGATACGATATATTACTTGCTGCACATCTGTTTTGAAAAATATATTTAACCACTTTAAGGTTTAGGATTTTTTTAGTGTTATTTTTTTATGATGGAATAGTCATATTATAAAAAGTTATCTATAACTTACATGTATGGGCTAAAAAATTACTACAAAGCAAACACATATTTACTAAATTCTGGTTTAAGAAATAGAATAATCCCAATATAAATATTCTCTTCCCTGAGGTAAATGGAAGCCTAAATTTTGTGCTTATCCTTCCTTTGTAGTATTACCACTTATGTATGCTCTTTTTTCTTTTTATAAATTTATTTATTTTTGGCTGTGTTGGGTCTTTGTTGCTGCACGTGGGCTTTCTTTAGCTGCAGCGAGCAGGGGCTACTCTTGTTGCAGAGCATGGGCTGTAGGCACGTGGGCTTCGGCAGTTGTAGCTTGCGGGCTGTAGAGCGCAGGCTCAGTAGTTGTGGCTCACAGGCTTAGTTGCTCCGCGGCACGTGGGACCTTCCTGGACCAGGGCTTGAACCCGTGTGCCCTGCCTTGGCAGGAGGATTCTTAACCACTGTGCCACCAGGGAAGCCCCTGCACTTTTATTATATAGTTTAATCATATGATTTAATTATGCATTTTGGACTTCACATGAAAAGAACCATCTTATCTCTATGTCTCGCGATCTATTGATCTATACATGCTAATCTTTTGTGATTTACTTTTTTCTATTCTGTTTATGAAATATGTTCAGATTGTTATGTGTAGCTTTAATTCATTAATTTTCACTCTCACGTAGAATATTTTTTTTTGGGGGGCCTGAATCTGCTACAGATTTTTAATTCAATTTCTGTTGAGTGGTAATATTTGTGTTATTTGTAATTTTATATATTATAAACTGCTCATATGTCCATCCTGGGATGAAAGTATTTCTCAGTAGTATAGAGCTGGAAATGAAATTTTAGGTTATAGAGTTTTCAAGTATTCAATATTACTACAAAATATTACTATAAAAGTTGCCCCAATTTACACCATCATTAGCAAAGTTGAGTGTTGAACTTTTCTACCAATTGTTAGTATTGGCAGGCTTTTTCCACTTTTGCAGATCAGAGTGAGGATGCGAAGGGTATAAATTTTGATCTAATCATGGTTTTAAATTGTATTTTCCTATTAGCTTATTAGTTTTTTTCTTTATTGACTTTTTTATTAACTCTTTTATGCATTCAAGATAATAATATTTTTTTTCAGATATGTTGCAAATATATAATCTTCACCTGGTTTTTAGCTTGTACAATTTCTTTATGGTATGTTAACAAAGTTACTTTCTTAATTTATCAACTATTTTTTATGTTACATGCTTTTATTTTTTTCCAAGAAATCTTTTCCTATCTCAAGATATTAGAAGTAATCTTCTGTATTAATATTTTTAAAAAATTGTCATTCATATTTATATCCTTTATATTTATATCATTCATATTTATATCCTTAACCCAGTGGTTCTCAACTGGGGGGTCATTTCTCCCCCCAGGAGACACTTGCAAATGTCTGGGGACAGTTTGGTTATAATAGTTCTACTGGCATCTATTGGATGGAGGCCAGGGATGTTGCTAAACATTCTAAAATGCACAAAGCAGCCCTCCACAACAAAGAAATATTTGACCGAAAAGGTCAACAGTGCTGCTATTAAGAAACCTTGCCTTAATCTACTGGAAACTATTTTTTAATGACCTACTGCAGGAATCTTTTAATTTTGAGACTGTCTGTACAAATTATATATTGTTCCATTTACTTTCATGGCCTTTAATGTGCTATCAGTGACATTTCTCATTATCTATATACAGGTCTTAATTATATATAATATTTTTGCTTTTATTCCTAGGTACCTATATAATTTGTGATCCTATTTGAATCATCTTTTTCTAAAGTTATAATATCTAACTGTATGTTCATATATAGAAATGCAGTTGATCTTATATCTGGCAACTGTCTAGTAAATTGATCTTAAATCTTGCAACATTGCTAAATACTTGTTTTTAATAATTTTTCTTTGGAATACTTACAGGTTTTTATGTGGTCAATCATATTATCTATAAACAATGAGAGCTTTATTTCTTATATTTGCAATTTTGTTTTATTTATGATTTATAAAATATATGTTTACTTAATGTAGCTGCCTAGAACATCTTGGAAAAGCTAAATAGGATTAGTGAGAGCAGTATATTTTTCCTATTTGTAATTTTAAAGGAAATTGCTTTTATGGTTCACTATTGAGATGTTAGCTATAGGCTTTGTTTTGTAGCTAGAGTTTATCTGTTTGAAAAAATTGTTTTCTGTTGTTAGTTTGATTAGAGTTTTTATCTTTGATGGATATTTGATTCTATTAAATGACTTTTTATTTCATCTATGAAATGAAATATAAAAGTAGCACAAATGTACAGAGGTATTCCCATGATTACGTAAGGTGATCAATGTTAAGTACTTAGGATAATGCCTAGTAATTAATATTAGTTATAATAATTGTAGTAATTGCAATGGTGGTGAATGATAATTGCTCTTGAGATCATCCATTAATTTGATTTTTTTTAAATTTAGCCTTTGATCATTTGCACAGGATGTTTTCATGGATGAATATCTCAATCTGAGGAAATAGCCCACCTTTGTCAATTACAAACATCTTTTTTATTTTGAAGGAAAAACACTTTTAAACTTGTTGTTATTAGAGGTTGTGTTATATTATTTCATTGCAAATAATAAAGGATTGTTTGCCATGATTTCCCTCAGCCATCTGTGCTCCATACCCACTCCCTTAATTGGCAAACTGTACTCATGCTTCACTGAACTATCCTGGTAGTCACCTCCTCTGTGAACTTATTTGTAACTCTGCTTCAGGCAAAGTTGATGTTCTGTTCTCTGTGCTCCCAAGACTACCTGATTAATCAAATGAGACCACAGAAATCCTAGATCTTGCCAATAACAAAACTGCTAATGATTGAAAGGATATAGGTTAACATTAGTCACGAATGAAGCATTCTTTCCTTTGAAGAGTGTAAAGCGGTCATACACAGCTCTCTAGAAATATCCTTTCTGTTATGCATTAGGCACATTTTGTTTTTTTTGTTTTTTTGGGGTTTTTTTTTGCGGTATGCGGGCCTTTCACTGTTGTGGCCTCTCCCGTTGCGGAGCACAGGCTCCGGACGCGTAGGCTCAGCGGCCATGGCTCACGGGCCCAGCCACTCCGCGGCATGTGGGATCTTCCTGGACCGGGGCACGAACCCACCTCCCCTGCATCGGCAGGCAGACTCTCAACCACTGCGCAACCAGGGAAGCCCACATTTTGGTTTTTGAATAACAGACAAGTTGAGAATTTGTGTAATGGAATTATTATTCTGCTGTTTCAGTGTTTTTACTGTCAACTACATAGACAGAAGATTGTTTATATGACTAACTTCTTTATTCAGACTGCTCTACCCCATTTATTCATATTTCAGACTGATTTACAATAAGTGATCTGTCCAAACTTGGTATATCCTGCTCAAACCCTTCTATATGTAGGAATTCTCTGTTATCTATAGCATTAGCATGTTTACAGTTCCTTTTTTGGCAGAGAGGAATGGGTTCAGGTCATTTATTTATTCATCTAGGCCTCCTTTGGGCTTGTAAGTTATAAACCAACCTGCCACGAATACTCTTCTCCCCAGTTTGCAACATAGGTTAGTGGTTGGGAGCATTGGTTTTGGCGTCAGATAATCTTGCATAAGATACAGAAAATGACGACTTTTTAGCAGCATAAAATTAACCCCTCTTGAGCTTCAGTTTCCTCATTAGTAAAATAGATATAATATTTGTCTACCATAGATTTATTTTGATAATCAAATGTGAAGTAAATATCTAATTTATGACTGCAAATTAATATAGCACTGGTCACACTCAACTGTACTTATTTATTTGTATGTCTCTCTACCTTCTCCTTAACTTAGTAGTGAGTTTTACAAAGAAGAGAGACACAGCGTCTTTTTATATTGTTAACCACTGGTACGATGCCTATTACAAAATAAGGTATCTTACTGTCTAAATGGAAGGATACTTGTTTTGTCTCAAGATTTAAACTTTCAACACAAGAAACTTTTGTTATTGTGAAATTGATAGTTTTTTTGCAGTGTATTTTAAATACATACTTGTTCTGCTACAAAGTTTAAAATATTACATGAGACAATTGCAGTTCTTTGTTGAATACATATTTCCCAATGCTTTTTTTAAAAAAGATAGATTCCTTAAGTTGAAAATATACACGTGAATTTTTATCTTCTGTAAGTGATAATTCAAAATTAATAATCAAGTGTTTTAATGACAAGAGCTATATAAATACTTATTATTATGAAGAATCAATTGATAGTAAATATATCTGTTTTAATCTCCATCAGATATATTTACTAAAGTGCAACAATTCCTTGTTACATATTTAAAATTTCCTGAGTTTTAGTTGGCATTTTTCTTGGTTCACTATTATATTTCTTAGGAATATATGGCATTGAAACTTCAGAGTCTTGGATAAAGAAGGACTATGTAGTAACTTTGAATTATCCAGTATTTATCTGGTCCACTTTGTATCATCCTGTTCATAAGTAATTTTTTAAAAATCATAATTTCTCTCAAAGAAATGCATTGGAAATCTGTTTCTTTATAGGCAGGGGATACAAGAAAAATCTTAAGATTTCCTTGGAAGTCCACAGCTAGTCCCACCATACCATGGTGATTACTCTCAACAATATTACCAATGATCTATTTAGGAACACATTGAACATTTGCCCATATCTCTCTTACTTGACTTTCCCCAAGCATTCGATAGAATTATTCAGTACCTATTGGGCATGTGCTTATTTCGTCAGTTAAGTCCTAAGAAATAACTCTTATTGCCTGGCATTTAAGTCACCATTTTATCATAGACTTCTTTCTGTTCCTCTGATTGCTCATTTTCAGTGTTCCAGGATCTTTTTATTCCTTCCATGCTTTAAGGATTTGAGTTTCCCAAAGTTCTATTTTGGCCTGCTCCTCTTTCTGACATTCTCGTTTTGCAGTCTCATCCATATCCATGGTTTCAATGACCACATATGTGCTGACAATTCAAAAACATTTATTTATAGAGACTGCACCAGTCTCTGTCTGAGCTCGCTCACACACACGCACACACACACACACACACATACCTACTGGTATTACCTAGTGCACTTTTCCATTTAATGAGTCACAATCATTCAAATTTAACAGATATGAAATCTATCTCATCATCTCCTCTACCAAAAAAGTCGTTCCATCTCAATTTACTATCTTGATAGAAACTAGGGCTATTTACCTAAACTTCTCCCCTCTTCCTGCAATCTAGCTACAATAAATTACCAAATCCTGTTTATTTCTAGTTTCCGTCACTGTTTCTAATATCTTCATGTTGGCCCTTGTCATTAACTGTAAGGTATATCAACGTCTCCTATCTGATCTTCCTGTCTCCAGCCTTACTTCTCTTCTCTACAATGCTGCCAGGTGAGTATTTCTAAAGTATATATGTATTTATGCTGTTATGTTTATATACATATTTCAACGCTTCTTTTTCACTTTTAGAATAAAAGCTAATACCATTAGTCATTTAAGTTATTCCTAGTCAATTAAGCAATTCTCCCCAAGTTGACAGTACATATCCTGACTGCCTACTTAGTGAAGGCCCTTAGCGTGGCTTAGAATAATTTCTCATTAGGAAGCCACACACTCTTTAACTTCATGACGCCATGTAAAGTAGAATTTTAAACAATGAAAACTGAAATGAATTAATTTTAAAAAATCAGAATTTTAATAATCTGAGAAGCAGCACAGAGTAAAGGTACAGATTCTAAGAACTTGAAAACCAGATTTGCCTCTTACTACCTGACTTACCTTGGGCAAGCTACCAAAACTCTTTAAAATTCAGCTTTCACTTCTATAGAGTGGGTATAACACAGCAAGCAAAATCATTCATGAAAGGAATTTGCTAAAAGCCAATTTTTGAAAATGCAATTTTCTGAAGAATCAAATTGCTAAAATCAATTTAGGAAAAGTCAATTTGCAAAAACACAATTCAAAGAATAGATAATTTAACAAGTGCAATAGGATTATCTATTTCTCATTAATTTTAAGGGATTGATGTCACTTTATAATTTTCAAATTTAAAGCATTTAGTATCATTCTCAATTTTTATCAGAAATAAAACATACATTACAATTAAATTTGAATTTTAAAATATCTGGGCTAAATCAGATATTAAAATTTCATGCCTCTAGGAGTAGTTTGGATATGACAACTAGAAGCAGTTTGCAGGTAAAATAGAAACTGCTGAATGTAGGAAAAGGAAAGAATGATAATATGAATGTAATGATCTGTATGTTTCATACTTAAATTTTGATATAATTTAATTATAAGGAAAAAATAAAGAATTTAAAAATGAATTAAATTCCTAAAAATGATAAGATGAAAAATTTTGGCAAGACTAAATAATACAGAGGATTAAAAATCACTATTGACTAAGAATTCCCATAAGAAATAATTATTTATTTTGAAATGATGAAATGTGATATTTATTATAAATAATATTCTTAAATTTAATATTTCAGTATTCAAAAATACCTCAATTATAATCACATTTCACATTCTTGCTAATGCTATTATATCTCCTGTTAATTCGATTGAAACCATTTTTGATATACTGATAAATGTTTTAATTTGGCAAATTTGGAAAATTGAGAATCTGCAAATTGATCATTAGATAATTGGATCTTCAGTAACTTGGTCACTTGTTGAATCAAATATTGGAGGCTTTTATATTAGCAATAAATGATAACTTAAAACCATAAAAATAATTTCTAATTAATGAGATCATGGTAAGGAAAAATGTGATTATGCATGTAAAATTTTGGCATATTGTATGTAGCTAATGTTAGTAACCATTAATATAGATTTATTATAATTATTTGATTGCCTACTCTTATAATTGTTATTGTTGTTACCACTGCATAATTTTTATGACACTGCTTCTGCCTAACTTTGTAACTTCATTTGTCACTATTTATTCAATTCTCCAAATTCCATGGAATAAAGTTATACCAGAACATATCTTCTTGACAGAGAAGGGAACAACTTTAATGAACCTCGTCATGCAAATGCAAGGCAAATACAACATTCTTGCCTTGCAGAAGTGTTATATTAGGACCTGTTCTGACGTTCAGTGACAACTTTCTGCTGTCATACCCCAAGGGAAGAGGATAGAACATGTTGCATAAGAAGACAAGGGACTTACTGTGAAAGAAATGATCAAAACCGGGCACTCAATGCCTCATGGTGGAAAGTTAAAGGTGGCCCTGGATAAGGTTAATTGGAATAAAAGGGGGAAAATGAACATCAATGATCCCAACAAGAACACAACCATATGGAAGAAAGGTATGAACAGGTATACTGACCTCAACACAAAAACAAGGATTGGCTTGAACTTGCTGATCTGGGCACACCTTATGTTAAAGCTGGAACTCTAGCGACTCTGACAAAGTGACATGATTTAGAAACAAGGGTCAAGAATGTCGAGAAAGCAAATTGACACATGCCCTGATACCACTTGATTTGTTTATAGGTACTACAATCAGAGAGTTAAAAGAAAAAAAAAAGCTGTTTTCATTTCATCCTGAGATATCCAAATCATGATAACCAAACAGATGGAATGTTGAGTCATTTTCTGTATGTTCACTAAAGGAAACAACTTTATTCTTGATTTTTGTAAAACTGTGACCATCATTGCCAGATATAATTGTAGAAAATGGCTACTTATCCACTATGAACAGACTATTTGTAACCTTAGTAACCTCATTTATTTAAAGTACATGCTTTTTTAAAAAAAAAAATTGTGATTAAAAAGATTCTTCTAAAGTCTGCACTTCTTGCAAAAACATTTAAAAGTATTTTTTTTCCTTAATCATTTTTTCTAGTGTTTATTTCACAAATACCATTTTCACTGAGATGCCTCAGTGGATCTAGTCACCAGCCCTGATGATACTGAGCTTCTTCTGAAGGCAACACCCCTGGGCCTCTTGCAGCCAGGTGCACATTCTTTAGCTCGCAGGGTGGATTTCATTATTCTTCTAGAGAACTTTCACTCTATTCCTGATTCAGTTCCATTTTCTGAATCAGGTGCTGTGTCACTCATTTACTCTCTTTCTGGATTAGCATCAGTTCTTTCCCAAGACTGTATCTGGTTCCAAATCTGGTTTGACTTTTATTTGGCTACCACTTTTCTCCTACTTTTGGTTTCAGTGGTTCTGATTACCTGGTCCAACCATCTTTACCTTTGTAATGTTTGAGGGGTTTTTTTGTTTGTCTTTTCTACTTGTTTTGAGAATTCTTATTTCTCCTGGCCTCTGAGACACCTACTGCTGTTTCATCATGTCCCAAAATGGTGGTTTAGTAATGATGAAAGTAAAGTTTCTGTCACTGCCTAAAGTGCTGCCTAGTTGGCTGCCAATTGTCGATAAAATCCTGTTATTCATTTTCTTATGTTCCACTGTAAGCTCAAATAAGTCAGAGCAAGAAAAAAAAGAAAAAGCAATTTATGTTCACTAGAATAAAAAGCAGCCACTAGATCAGGAAACATTAGGATAAGTATGCCTTTGAGACTGTCTGTGTCACTCTGACCTTCTGTTCTGGAACTGATGCAACCAACCAGTCAATTTTATGGAGATACAACAATTTGTATTCCAAATATATTTGACCCATGTCTGAAATTGTAACACTGAGACTACCAATCTCTCTGTGTGTGTGTGTGTGTGTGTGTGCGCATGTGTGTGTGTTTGCTTAAATGGGGAAAAGAAATAAAGATTTTGTTCTCGAAAAAAGAAGGTAATTTGCCTCTTACAATGATCTGTTTATAGCTCTTTCTGTGTCTTGTAGCTTGCTTAATCCTTTAACTCCTTTTTACCTCTTCCCGTTTTTTGAAACTTGTATTTCTTACTTGGTCAAAATTTTTAATATGTTGTCTACCTTCAAGCATGTCTAATTCAAAGACATCTATTGTTACTTGAAAAAATACACATAAAAAAGGCAGCTTAGAAAATGCAGAGCTTTGACTCTTGCTAAGAACTTTGCCTGGTTAAAATAACAATTTTTATGGCTCAGCCTGAGGGTGTTCTGAAATGGGAATATAAATGATACAGGATTGATTGCTTCTGGCCTGAGGAGAGCTTCATCTCCTCTTGAGACATCTGAAGGGCTCATAATGCACAATATTTCCTCCCTATCATCTCAAAAGAAAATAGAAAATCCCTATAGAAATACATAAATAAACCAAGTCAATATGTGAGAAGATGCTGTATGTGCTGAAAACAAGATGTTAATAAACTTTAAATTTGAACTTTTATCTTAACCTACAACCTTACAGTTACTAAAGAGAACAATATATAATATAGAACTCAGTCATAATCTCCAGATTTCCACAGGTTGCTCTTGATTTTAAGATCCTTCCCATGTATGAATATATTTTCTGAACGGATTACTATAACTTCGCCTGTTACTTTGCTTACCTACTGCTACTTAGCAAACCACTCCATAACTTTGTGGCTGAAAACATCAATTTATTATTTCTGTTGGATCTGTGTCCACTAGACTTGGTGGGTCATTTGCATTTGAGGCACCTACCTCAGTTAGTGGCTGGATCTGTAGACGACTGAAGGCTCCACTGGATTGTTCATTCTCATGGCTGGCAGCTGATGCTTCCCGTCATCTGCAGGTTCAGCTGGGGTGTTAGCAGGATCAAACACACTTGGCTTATCCACGTGGCTTGGGTTCTTCATGATTTTTCAGTTGAGTTCTGCGAGGAAACGTCCCAAGAGCAAGCGTTCCGAGAGACCCAGACTTCTTATGCCTCAGACTTGGAAGTTACACAGGGTCTCTCCCACAGTATTCTGCTGGTCAGAGCAATTCACAGGCCCAGCCCAGATTCAGGATGAGGTGAAAAAGACTCCACCTCCCAATGGGGGTGTTGCAATCAACTGTGGTCATATTTAATTAACCACACTGCGCAAACTCTTTATATTCCTCACACATGGAACAGATACTCATCTCCCCTCAGGGCCCTTAAACACTCCATGCGTTTCAGCATCACGAACAGGCTTGAACTTCTGGAGGAGCTCATCCTCTCAAACACTGAGGTAGATGCACTGTACAAGTGGAGTTCCTCAGGTGTAGATCCCTGAGCCAGATTATCCCTGAGTCATCCTTTCTTTTTATGAGAAATGTCTTGTTTTTGTAGTTGAGTAGCTTTTCAGCATGCTTCCTGTTTATAGAAAGTTGAGGGACCAGAAGCTTCTATTCATTTTGAGCTACCTCTGATCTTTTTAGTTTAAGCTGCTAGATAGTGCTTCTGCCAATACAAGACTCTTAAAACGGTTTTGAGTTTCCCAGGGATATTACTGGGATTCATTCTCCTAGTTAAAAGCCCCTGCCCTAAGTCTCAGACATATTTCTGTCTTGGGAGCTAGGGTGCTATAGAAAAATATCCTTAAGTGTTTTAGAGAAACTCTGTCTATGCAAAAAGTTAAGGAGGCACACAGTTAATATCTTTAGGAGACCTTTCATCTGGATAAGGGGATCTGGGGGCACACAAGATGCTTAGAAACCTTTCCATCTTATTTCCATAGTGTAAGAGGCTCTGCCGTAAACCTTTCTTAGGTCTTAAGAAAAGGTGTTAATAGCCACACCTCGGGTCAGGAATTCATACTAAACATTTTACTGGTAGCCCCTTATGTTTGATATTTTCCCTGTAAAAAACTTCTCACAACTTTGTTGGCTAAGGGTAGTCTCATTTATTACGAGGCCGCGAGGCACGCAGCTGGCCAAGGGCGGGGCTTCGAGGCTGCGGCTTTGATGATTGGCTCCCGCAGCCTCAGGCGCTGGGCCCACCGTGCGCCTAATGCTGTTCAGACGCCGAGCGCGCAAACTCTCCTTCTTCCTGACCTCGAGTCCTGAGGTGAGGTGGAGGAGGTGGAAGAGACCGTGGGTGGATTGCTCCCTAGGCTGGAAGGGTTTTTCATCCTGACTGACATGACCAGGAGCGATTCTTTGCAGATCTTGGAGGAAAACATCTCACTCCTTAAGGCCAAAGAGATGGAAATGCACGGCATATATGCTGAAGGGGACCAGACAGATAAAGGCCTTCGTCAGGATGGCTGGGCACCTCGTCCCCTTCCTGGAAGCCCGGCGGGGCCCTGGGGCTTTCTCACAGGCCCTGGGGAGGTGGCGTGGCTCCACGAGGCTCCCCTTCCTCAGGAACAAACTGTCAGGCCGGCACCCCCGACAAAGGAGCTGCGCGCGCAGTACAGGCCTCAGGACACCCAGGAGGCAACGCTCCAAACCCGCAGCTGCCATGGGCGTTTGTGAGCTTTGTGGCCCTCCCATCAGGTACGCGGGAAGGTGAAACTCTATGCAAGAGCCGCTTGGGTGTTTTTTGTTTGTTTGTTTTGTTTTTTTGCGGTACGCGGGCCTCTCACTGTTGTGGCTTCTCCTGTCGCGGAGCACAGGCTTCGGACGCACAGGCTCAGCGGCCACGGCTCACGGGCCCAGCTGCTCCGCGGCACGTGGGATCCTCCCGGACCGGGGCACAAACCCGAGTCCCCTGCATCGACAGGCGGACTCTCAACCACTGCGCCACCAGGGAAGCCCGCTTGTGTGTTTTATTATCGACTGGATTTCTGAATTTCTTCCCTTGCTTCACCTAACAATGCGGGGCTCGGGGGAGCAGTTGGAACCCGTGCGCCCTGCATTGGCAGGCGGACTCCCCACCACTGCGCCACCAGGCGGTGCCTCAGAGATTAGCCGGAGAAGGCATTTTCCGCCCGCGTTTGGCCTGCCTGGTGTCCTAAAGGATGAGGCCTTCAGCTCCAGGCGGTGGCTGGTGGACACCGGGGACTTGGAGTTCCGTTCTTTCGGAAGGACTTTGCACGGGAATCAAGGGGAACTCGCTGGATGCCACCTGGCTGCTTGGCTCCAGTGTTGGTTGGCTTGTCTGCCAACTTCAGTGCCCACTGGCCCCATGAATCATCTCCATGAAGCTGTCGAGGTTAAAAACAAAAACACCAACACCGCTTCACCCTCCCCACCGAAAAACCCCGAAACCTAACTGTGAGAAGTGGCACAAGGAAGGGATGGATATTTAAGAGGTTCAGATGGAAGCTGAAGAACATTCCGTGACTTTTTCTCAGATTTCATGCATCAGTGCTGTCATTGAAACCTTTTGGCCAGATTCAAGGTAAGAGAAAATTGAGTAACAGGATTCTTGACCATTTTAATCTATACTTTTACAAAAAAACCTAATAATTAGATAACGAAGTCTTTCATATGTAAAACAAAAATGTTTTGATTAGCTTCTAGAAAATAAAGTGCACGTATAAATTTAAAATAAGAATTCAGTAATTTCAAGGAAAGAAAAAAACCTTTTGCTTTACGTAGTCTGGACTTTTATGAAAGCTTCAGATACTTGCTGACGTAGTAACTCAAATAACAAAAACCAATTTAGCTGTGAATTAGCTTAATGACCGTGGTCATTAAGCTATAAGATAAAGAGAATGTGAAGTAATATTAGGCTAATAAATGGTAGGTGGAAATGCAAATGATGATTGTCAATCCAATGCAATAATGACAGTTATTTAAGACTTGGTGAACTACATGTGTCTATGTGTATATACATCTTTCTCTCTCTCTCTCTCTCTCTCTCTATATATATATATATGTGTTTATATATAGATCTATGTGATTCCTTGAAAAAGTTTAATGCATCTAATTGTTTTCTTTTAAAATCAGTTATATGTGTTCTGATTGGGTAAAAGTGTGAAAAATATTGTTAGCATAATGGTATAATTTACAAAAGAGTCATTTATTTTCTTATGGAAAATCTAGTTAACTTAAATTTTCTAAATTTCCCAAGTTGACTTTTTAGTCAAGTTTTGTTGATGGTAGTGTATGTTTTCACATGTGGTTTAAAGGCAGGGAAATGTAAAAAGTATGTGTGCAATTAAATGACATTAACTGATGTATTCTGAAACAGTATGCTTTTATGGGCTTCAGGTATTGCTGAACATTATGTAAAGTTAGTTTTTCCACTTAAAATAGCTAATCAATCTAATCAGATTATTTCTGACAAACTCATAATATTAGTAACATTTTTTTTTGGTGATAGGAACCAGATTAACTTAGATTAAATTTCTAGAAAAATACTTAGGAGAAAATCTAGGTGGTCTTGAGTTTGGCAATGTGTTTTTAACTACAACACTGGAAGCATGATCCAGAAAGAGAAAAATGATAAAATATGTTTAAATAGACTTTATTAAAATTACAATTTGTGCTCTGCTAAAGATACTTCTGAGAGGCAAAAGACTGGAAGAAAATATTTGCAAATCATATCAGATAAAGGACATGTTTCCAAAACATAAAAATAACTCTTAAAATGAAACAGTTAAATTAAAAAGTTGAGAGTGGGCAAAGATGAGAACATACACCCCACTAAAGATACACAGATGGCACATAAGCATATGAAAGATGTTCACCATTTGTCATTAGGGAATTGCAGATGAAAAAAATGAGATACTACTTATTGCAAACATTTTAGAATGGCTACTCACCCCCACCCCCACCCCCCACCCCCATCCCAAATGACAATGTGAAATGCTAGCAAGAATGTGGAGGGACAGGACCTCTCATTCATTGTTGATAGGAATACAAAGTAGTAGAGCCATTTATAAGGTAATTGAGTTTCAGTTTTTCTAATTGAAAAATCCACACAAAATCCTGCATGTGAATGTTTATAGCAGTCTTATTTATAACCACCAAAAACTGGAAACCATCATGTGTCCTTTAATAAGGATTGTGGTACATCTATACAGTTGAATTTTATTCAGTAATAGAAATAAATGAGTTGCCAAGCCACAGAAAGACATGGAGGAGTCTTAAATGAATATTGCTGAGTTGAAGACAGCAGTCTGAAAAGACTACATCCTCTATGCTTACAATTATATGAAGTTATGAAAAGGCAAAACTATTGAGACAATAAAATAGTGGTTACCAGCGTCTTGGGGAGAGTTGGGAAGGATAGATAGGTAGAGAACAGAGGATTTTTTAGGCAGTAAAACTATTTTGTATGATGCTGTAATGGTGGATATATGGCATTACACATTTGTTAAACCTCAGAGCTTTATAGCACAGAGTGAACCTTAATGTATGTATGTTTTTACATCACTTAGAAAGTCAGGGGATCTGAGTTTTTAATTATAAATTTTTATAATTTAATTATGATTTTTAATTATAAAATTAAAGTCTATTTTTTAAAATCTTAAAAAAAAGAACATATATGGCTATGGAAGGATTGCCTTACTGGAGATATGCTGATTTGCTAGGGTGCTAGTGGATGATACTTCTCTGTTTACTTCTGCAGTTTTAGTTCTTCACTGTCTTTACGGGAACAAAAGTTGGTTACTTTGGTTAATGATATTAAGTATAATCATTTAAAAAATATGAGAGGGTATACAGTTTGTTGTGAAAGCCTGAAGGAAATTCATTTGCTAGTAACAAGTTTGTAATATATTTTAAAAAAAGAAATGTATTGGGTGTTGACAAAGTTAGGTGGTTGGGTCACGTTTTACAGGTTAATCTATACTATGGGAAAAAGTTTGTTACTCCTTTAATGCAAACTGCTACATGGGTTATATGCAGAGTGAAATAAGAATTGTTTTCTTTCTGTTAAAATGACAGATATGTCTTTAATAATATATCCTGTTCATTACATGAAAATGCAGAAAAAATAGATATACCATAGTCAGGTAGATGAAGTTCCTTATACCACCAAAATGTTCTCACTGGAAAGCCTATTACTATATGTGCCTTTGTTTTCATTCTTGTCAATCACTAACAAAATTTCTTCCCTTTTGTAAAAGCTAGAATTCCTAATAATTATTATCTGTTCTCTTCACTTAAAATATTGTCAATTTAATCCAAAACTGAAACCATTTCTTCTTCTAGATACTTAAGGGTATGACCCTGTCTTATATCCTCTAATAAGTCTTTTTGATACTGGCTTTCTTAAGTGCAAATTTAAGAACTCAAATTCAGAATAATAAAACTGTTAGATTTTTTCACACTCATACTGCCTTTGAGATTTTCCAGACAGCTGGTTGACACCAAATATTTTTTTCTCTTTATAAAAGAAGAGATAAAAAATTTATGTATGCTTGGTGGTCTCTGTATTTTTAATTCGTTTAAAATATACAGAGAGCTGTGCTACTTACGAAGCCTTCACTCTGTAGACTATTGGTGAATCAAAAGGAGGAACTCAAAACAGGGTCCCTAGGATAAGTAGATTACCAGTGGTACTTTAAAAATATTTCAGCAGTTATGCCCCTTTCAGGATGGATAAAAGCACAATCATGTTCATGTATAATGACTGTCAGTAGTTGTCATCAAATTGATTTATAAATTTATTTTGTAATCTTGTCAATTCATGACAAGCTCAACAAATACTTTATGAGATGAATTAGAAGTCCCTAGAGATTTGTCAATATCTCATTGTTCACAATACTTTCTTACTCTCAGGATTATCATTGACTTCATTATTAAAAATGGATTGTTACCTCTATAGAAGATTCCAGTCTTCTCCTTTCTGAAATTTCCATATATTATAATAAGTTAACCAGAAACTTTCAGTCTCATTATTGACAGTTGATTTCTGCTTTTCCCTTACACTTGTCTACAGGGCCCTGAATAATTATTTTGGGAGAAGTTTCGAAAGAATAATAGTCTCAGTAAAGAGCATTACCAGCTACTTTTGACTAGTCATATTTCAGGGAATAGATGCATGGGCAGGTTTCTCAAGTTTGAGCTGATATTGTCTCTATAAAGGGATCCTTTTCATTCTATGGAACCAAGTCAGGATTTCCAAGACTCAGTCTAGTAGCTGATAACTAACACCCCTTTCTTTTCTTCTTTAGCTATATCTAAACATCAATTTCACAGACTATATTTGTATAAACTGTAATGAAATACTGTCTAAATAGTTTCTTGTTCAAATTGACCCTGTACAATTCAGAAAATACAACATATAGAAATACTTAAGTCTGAATTAATGAATCAATAGGAAAACTTAAGAATAGTGACTCTGAAGAGTGGAAATATATAGTTAAATTTGCCTTACCTACAAAATTACTGGGATCTATAGTTAAAAGTGAAACAAAGTACTTTTACTGGTACCCTTATTATTCATGACCATGTGGTTATTTACTAAATTCATTAAGAATCCATGTTTCAGAAAAGAGCTGTACTTTATTTGTGTCTTTGGTGCCTAAATGTCCTTTCAGAAAACTAGCATAGTATATGTTCTATAGCTAATGAAAACCTATGCTTGCAGGTCATAATGAATATTTCCTCCTCACAGGTCAAGTACACTCAAAAACGTGTTGATTTAAAAAGTAAGTAAATAAAAGGATATCCTATCATAGATGGTTAGTTCCTGTAGGCAAACTCAGTATAAATAAATCATCTCATTCTGTCTGTAACCTTGAAGTAGTTAATACAAGTTTATGAAGGCTATAAAAATGATTTCTGGCATATAAATGTGATTGAGATGTGATTCAATCAACATAGCTTTAGGGTATCCCGAGACAGATGTTAACTGTCAAGCCCTAGTATTGTCAAGTGTCATGCTCTTCTACTTTTGTTAACCAAGACACAGGGTTTTTATGTATTAATCATTGTATCTCATGGCATCCTTGGGAAAAAAAAAAGAGCCAGAAACACAAAGCATAAAATGAATGACATTGAAACAGAAAATTGCTAAATACAGTTAGGTGATCAAATCATGCTTTAGAGGCAGAACTTAACTTTCAAGGAGGTATACAGCAAATTGACACCATGCCTTGTCACCATAATTGGTAAGCATGGCTATAACATCCCCCTGTCAAAAGTAAAAAAAAAAAAAAAAAGAAAACTTGTACCTTGAGATAAATAATAATAAAAATATCAACTACATAAAAACAGGGTTTTATCATATTTGGACAAACAAGAGATGTACTTTATCTTTAGTATCAAATAGTAAAATGCCTTATGAATGTTTTCTGAAACAGTGTTCTGACGCCCTAAAATTTCCTTCCCCCATTACTTTACCAGGCTCTTCCCTATTCATGTGAAATCTTTTCTTTCCTACAAAGAGGCTAGAGGCTTTTCTTTGATGCTCCCAGTATATCTTGTGCATACCTTTATTAATATGATTAGCATTTTGATGTAAATTCTCAACTTCTCTTTCCCTCATTATATTATAAACTTGATGAGGATTATATCTTGTTGGTACGTGTCCCCAGTGAATGAATCCTACTCTCAACAAATGTATGTTTAATTGAATTATCTATTGGTAGATTTTTTTGATAATTTATTTTCTTTCTCAATATTTTCTTCTTTTTCGCTTACTTATTCATATGGGGCATATGACAGCTCATTGTCACCTTCTAAGAGGTCTTTCTGGTCATAGTGTTTTTATGCACACTTATCCCCTACTGTTTTAACTGAACATTGAGAACGTTTTAAAATGAAAGCATTGATAGGATGGACTCTGTGACAAATAATAAATTATTACTTTTGTCTATTTGAAAGCATAACTGCATGATAAAATACAATTCTTTACCAAGCAAGGATTCAAATTTCTATATAAGCCTGTTTATTTATATTTTTTCAAATGAGAACAGTAGGATTTTATTTGACTTAATTTGTGCCATCTTGAATACATTTAATTATGCATCTGTGGTTTAATTATCATCAGGAAGTTAAAGAACTTGTGCAACAACAGCATAATTGAGAAATGAATACTAGAATGCCCTAGAAAATCTTCACTGGGCAGATTCCAGGATTTTCACTTAAAAATGGCACAGATTGGATTAAACAGCAAGAAAAAGCAAACAAACAACAAAAAAACTTCGGTCGACTGCCGAGAGGTTGTACTCTTCTAAAACCTGCATTACTTAAAGTATGGTAAAATAATTTTCAGTGCACTCTACAACAGTGGATTATTTATACAGTTCCCAAATGAAAAATTTGTGAAACTTAAATTAATGCATATGTCCAGGTTCCTGTAAACTAAATAACATTTGATTGGGTGATTAAATCTACTCATTTACTTGGTAAGTGGAGTATCAAAGTCGGGCAGTATATGAGTATACTAATAGCAAGAGACAGTGAGTGTCCAGTTTCTTTTTCACACACGCACACACACACTTTTATACACATTAAGACTTCTGTCCTTCAAAAAATCTTTTCATCTCTTATGCAGCAGAGCTTCAGTCTGTTGATTTGTTGCTTGGCACTTTGACTTGCTCCTGCTACTTGCTAGCAATTGCAAAAACATTCCCTCTCTTAATCATGCAGTGCGATTCTAGTGACTAACCCCAAACTCACCTGCAACCTCCCTTCCAACCTTGCTATTACGTTTGCCAAACCATCGGCTTTCTTCTCCATGTCCCACCTTTTCACATACCCCATGAGTATTTGTGAGGTGATGAGATTGATAGAAAGTTTGATTCCCCAATAAAACATGATTTCAACTTCCCTCCATGAGCCCCCACGCTTAAAATTTGGCAGTAACTGTGGTAGGTATAGATGTTTAAATGTTTGTTTTCACACTACCAACTGTTTCTACTTTGAAAACCTTTTTGAGGTTCCCCTTGGAAGTCTTAGGTGGATGTTTTTCAAACTCTGTGAAAAGGTGGAATCTCTTTTCCACATAAAACATTCTGCAAAATTCCACTATGCAAAAGAAGAGCAGAGCTGTGTTGACAGCAGTGATTTTGTTGATAGAAACACTAGCATTCTTGTATTTTCATCACCCAACAAGGAGGAAGTGACTCATTCATGATGCATTTCCAACACCACTAACAGTGCTTGCCATACATTGGAGATCAAAAACCACTAGTCGAACACACACAAATGAGTTTTTAAATCTCGGGTTTTCATAAAAGCCACTTGTGTAAAATAAAAACAGTGTGATTCCTTATGATAAACTTTATTGAATACATACAAATTAATATACAAAGCATCAAGTCACTGGTATTTTATTTGCATTTAGTTTTAATGTCTCCACATACAAATTATATTCTAGAAAAATACTGTAGCATTAGAAATCTAAGAATATTTTTAGGTTCCTCTGTTACTAGTCCCTTTATATACTATTAGGTTGGCCAAAAAGTTCATTTGGGTTTTACTGTAAGATCTTACGGAAAAACCCAAATGAACTTTTTGGCCAACTCAATGTTTCAGTGATTCACTTTATAATACCTAAACTGACTAAAATCTTACACAGCTGGGGAATACTTTTATATGTTCTGTGAACATCTGTCCAGCTTATATTTACGGAAACACTCCCATGAATGTTTATCTGGGTAGTATTTTTGAAATTGCCAGTGGAAAAAAAGGTGTTTAATGAAACAATGGAATCTGGATTCTTGAAATTTAAATTTAGAGGAAAAATGTTGAAGAGATTGTAATTGAACCATAATGGTAAAATAGGTTGAACTAAGCTATAAGCTCTTCACACATTTAATTTCTTTTTATGAAAATAGGCCCAATATTCTAAGAAAAGAATCATAGAATAAAAATAACGAGTAAAATCATTTATTCCATTTCTCTGCATCACCAGTCCCATCTGTGGCTGTCATATTCTCTACAAGTGTGTCTTTCCTCTGCCAGACTTGAGGGCACAGCTTTTTCAAGGTAAATCATGATATGTATCTGAAGAAAAAGTATCACGTTCTCACATTGTGATGAGTGTAGAAAGCTTCATTTGAATTAAAAATATATTTAAATAGGCAATATCTATTTTTAAATCTTTTCTCATCTCTGATGCTTCCAGTTGCAAATTCATGGGATAACAGTGCCTCTGATGTGGATAAAATACTTGATATTTAACAATTTTTCAGAAGGATTAGGACCATCCATGTCAAAACTAAAAAGTTGGTAAGACTTGTGGTTGGCTGCCTGATGCCCTTCCTAGACCCTTTTGTCCCTTATATCCCTTATTTTTCTTCTGGTCTACTTTTTTTTTCCATTTTACACTTTTATAATTTAGTAAAGGGAAAAAACCTGGACATTGTGCAAAGATCAACAATTGGAGTCTGACAAAGAAAAACCTGCCTCAAGAGAAGTGACCTCTCATTCCAGGTTTTGTTCTGGAAACTGGTAGAGAAAAGAAGGATCTGACAATGGAATACCACCTAATGTAAAATGTTTTCTGGAAAAAAATCAGCATATTCATCACAGAATAATATATCTTATTATAAAATGGGAATTTTTTAATAAATAGGAAGCAATTAAGTTAATCTAAATGCCAGCTGGCCTAAGAGCAAATAACCTTAATTAAATACGACATATTCATTTAAAATTCATATTTGTCAGCTATATTTCATTTATACTTCATTGGTTTTATTTATCTTTGAAATTTTATATTCTTTTAAATATTATTTTACCAACATAAGTACTAAAATATGTGGTACTGGGCTTCCCTGGTGGTGCAGTGGTTGAGAGTCCGCCTGCCGATGCAGAGGACATGGGTTTGTGCCCCGGTCCGGGAAGATCCCACATGCCGCAGAGTGGCTGGGCCTGTGAGCCATGGCCGCTGAGCCTGCGCATCCGGAGCCTGTGCTCTGCAATGGGAGAGGCCACAAAAGTGAGAGGCCCGCGTACCGCAAAAAAAAAAAAAAAAAAAAAAAAAAAAGATGTGGTACTTATATAACTTATCAAGTATATCCCTTCTTATGAGTGCTTCTATTTAATTTTTATTTTTATTTTATGCCTTTTTGCAAGCTATCTACTCTAAGCCAATTACGATGCATGCATTATTTTACCATTTGAATTATTCTCTTAGAATACATTCTAAAAATTAGATTACTAGAGTAAATAGTATGGAAATTTTCTATGGTTTGTTATGTTTCAAAATTACTATTGTAAAGTTTGCAATATTTTGGTTTACTGAGTAAAAATCAACAATTTGTTTACTCAGTAAACAAGTAAATCTTAAAAATATAATTGCAAGAGAATAATTTCTAAGTTCCCTCACCTCCTTATATAATTTAAACTTTTTAATCAAGCCTGGAAGCATAGAAGTTTCCATCACAAGGACAGCCTAGCGATATTACAGGCATCTTTGACAGGTTATGCTTTCCAAAAACACAAACTAAGACCCAGTAGATAAAGTCCTGCAGTTCTCAATTCTCTTTGTGCAAAAGTATTTAATTCTCCTTATAACATGGTGCTATTTCTCTTTTCCCCTACTTAACCAGCTCTCAGAACACTTTGCAGCAAACAACCCCTCTTATTTCTGTCTTCAAAGATGCTTTTCCCCTCTTACATTGTAAAAGGAAAACCTGCATATTTTTAAATATAGAGTAATTTAATTCTCTCTAATTAAATGGGTTGAAGATATTTGCATACATTTTGCTCAGTGGGACAAAACACATACATTCTCTTGCTCTTTCTCTCTTTTTCTGTCTCTTTTTACATATTACCTTTATATTCATCTAAAATTTATTTGGCTGAGGTACAAGGTGCAGTCTTAACTAGATTTTTCTCCCTCCTACTCCTCCCATGAGCAAATTACTAGCTAATCACCACAAAATCATTGTTAATTGTTGCTTTTCTTTGCTACTCGTTCTTTCCCTCAAAATGAAATTGGCTTCATTTTTGTTTTTCTGTGTATAAAGTTATTATTTATTTGAAAACTTAAATAGGGAAAATCCATATATCCCCCAGATATCATCACACTGCTTCTCCAGATATCTGAGGGCAGTGGGTAGAATAAATTGCTTAAGTAACTTTTGCATGCAAGAACATGATGTAGGGACATCTAGGTTAACTCCAGGTGTGCTTAGACAATTTGGTTTAATAGTACTCTGAAGGATGAGCCCAAATTTGTGTTAACTTTTTAACCATTTCCCTTTTATAGTAATTTAGGTAGTTGCTAAGATTTAGTGATAATAAACAATGACATTTGTTATTTCAGATGTATCTTTAGGGTCGAAGTGGAGTAGAAATGGAATTGTCAGATCACAGTTATATGCTATTTTTAATTTTGGTAGATTACTGATGATTTGCACTCTGTAGAGGCTATACAAATGTAATTTTTCACTGACATCTGAGTATGCTTGGCAAGCATATTATCAAACTTTAAAATTCTGATAGATACAGTGATACCTGTTTCCATTTCTCTCATTTTGGATATTATTTAGTATCTTTTCAGTATTTTTAGGAGCCAGTGGAATTTTATTTGTCTCTTTTTTATAAATTGTATGTTTTTGTCTTGCCCATTTTTTATTTGGCTCCTTATTGGTCTTTTAATGGTGCTTTACCTTAGCTTCTTATAAATTTAGGGAATTATTCCTTTGTGATATTAATTATAAACTTGTACCATTTATTTTGTGTTTATCTTTGTTTATGGGTGTTTTGAAATATATAATATTTTAATATAACAAAATTTATGAATCTTTTATATTTCAGAGTTTCATGTCATATTTCACATTCTGAATTTATATGTTAAAAGTTCTCATATTTGTCTAACGTTTATATACAATTAAAAAATTTAAATTGTTGATCCTCTTGGAATTTATTTTTTATTTTATTTTTTATTTTTATTTATTTATTTTTTGTAGTATGCGGGCCTCTCACTGTTGTGGCCTCTCCCGTTGCGGAGCATAGGCTCCAGACGTGCAGGCTCAGCGGCCATGGCTCACGGGCCCAGCCGCTCCACGGCATGTGGGAACCTCCCGGACCGGGGAACAAACCCATGTCCCCTGCATCGGCAGGTGGTCTATCAACCACTGCGCCACCAGGGAAGCCCTGGAATTTATTTTTTGATTAAAGAATGTGGGATCACAAATGAAGCAACTGTCAAAGGATTAATCTCCAAATTTTACAAGCAGCTCATGCAGCTCAATATCAAAAAAACAAACAACACAATCCAAAAATGGGCAGAAGACCTAAATAGACATTTCTCCAAAGAAGATATACAGATTGCCAACAAACACATGAAAGGATGCTCAACATCATTAATCATTAGAGAAATGCAAATCAAAACTACAATGAGATATCACCTCATACCAGTCAGAATGGCCATCATCAAAAAATGTACAAACAATAAATGCTGGAGACGGTGTGGAGAAAAGGGAACCCTCTTGCACTGTTGGTGGGAATGTAAATTGATACAGCCACTATGGAGAACAGTATGGAGGTTCCTTAAAAAACTAAAAATAGAACTACCATATGACCCAGCAATCCCACTACTGAGCATATACCCTGAGAAAACCATCATTCAAGAAGAGTCATGTACCACAATGTTCATTGCAGCTCTATTTAAAATAGCCAGGACATGGAAGCAACCTAAGTGTCCATCGACAGATGAATAGATAAAGAAGATGTGGCACATATATACAATGGAATATTACTCAGCCATAAAAAGAAACAAAATTGAGTTATTTGTAGTGAGGTGGATGGACCTAGAGTCTGTCATACAGAGTGAAGTTAAGTCAGAAAGAGAAAAACAAATACTGTATGCTAACACATATATATGGAATCTAAAAAAAAAAAATGGTTCTGAAGAACCTAGGGGTAGGACAGAAATAAAGACACAGTCATAGAGAATGGACGTGAGGACCCAGGGAGGGGGAAGGGTAAGCTAGGACGAAGTGAGAAGGTGACATGGACATATATATACTACCAGATGTAAAATAGATAGCTAGTGGGAAGCAGCCGCATAGCACAGGGAGATCAGCTCAGTGCTTTGTGACCACCTAGAGGGGTGGGATAGGGAGGGTGGGAGGGAGGTGCAAGAGGGAGGAGATACGGGGACGTTGTATATGTATAGCTGATTCACTTTGTTGTAAAGCAGAAACAAACACACCATTGTAAAGCAATTATACTCCAATAAAGATGTTAAAAATAAATAAATAAATTCCAGGCAAGTGAGGCCAAAAAAAAAAAAAGTGGGATCTATCCAATTTTTTTCCATACGTCTTTCCACTTCACTGAACACTGTTAATTGAATAATCTGTTTTTATAATTGAAATTTGATATGGTCTTTTTTTATTTGTTCTTTTTGTTTGTTTGTTTGTTTTGCGGTATGTGGGCCTTTCACTGCTGTGGCCTATCCCGTTGCGGAGCACAGGCTCCGGACGCGCAGGCTCAGCGGCCATGGCTCACGGGCCTAGCCGCTCCGCGGCATGTGGGATCTTCCTGGACCGGGGCACGAACCCGTGTCTTCTGCATCAGCAGGCCGACTCTCAACCACTGGGCCACCAGGGAAGCCCTGATATGGTCTTTATAATGAATTAAATTCCAATATATTTGAAATTATTACCAGTTCTCTATTCTGTCTCATTTCTCTGTATACGTACACTGCCTGAATAATTATAGCGTTATATTATATATTGTATTTAAATATAGGGAGGGCTACTTTCCCCTTATTATTTTATCGACTGAATATTTCTCCTGATTTTTAATTTTTTAATAGTATTGAGATTTTCCTTTCCCTCTGCTTTCCCTATCCCCTTCCCAACTTGTATCAACTCCAGATATTATGCTGAGATAATATTTCTTCATTTATGGATTCAGTGTCTTGATCTCTACACCACTCAAAGTAATGTGTTTATTAATTCAGAATTTAACAATTTCTCACTTTACTTTTTATATTCTATCATTTGCATGACACAGTTGAGTTTGCTTTCTATTTGAAGCATTGTCATTAACACTGTTTGGTTTGTTTGTTTTTCCTGTGGTGATGAATTGATCTCATTAGTTTTGCAGAAAGAAGAAACATTACTACTCATATATTGCAGCTTCGTCATTTTATCTATTCAATAAAATGTGTATCATTCCCCTTGAAGGCATTCATCTTGAAACTGTCAGTGAATTTCTGGTTTAATTCAAACCTGTTGAATTTTAGACCAGTTGCCCATTTTTGTAATGGGATTTCTGGGAAATTTAAATGTTCCTCTTTATTAATACCATCCCCCTTTTAAGTATGTTATCACTAACATAATTAAACATACTTCCCTAAATAGTTGTGTTGGAAACTAACTTAAGCCAATTGCTCTTTAGTGATTCTCTCACAATATTATATCAGATTATATTGAAAATAAAATCATTTATTAAAGAAGTACTTATTAACAAGATGGCACAGAACAGTTTGTAAAACCTCTTTTAAGTTTGGTATAAGTCTCTGTTCTCTCTTCTTTTAAGTGCAATGACCACTAACTTGAAGTCAAGGGATATCTGACAACACTCCAGAGGCAATATGCTCCTGTCCTTATAATTGACATTAGGTAACCAGAAATCCTTCAGAGTGAGATTTATTCAGAAATCAAACTTGGGTCACTATTTTTAAGATTAGAGACTACAGGTGTCACAGTCTCTGATGTAACTACCCAAGGCACATATTGTGAATATACTACTTTCATCAATGAAAACCCATTTTTAAATACAATTTCATTTTTTAGAGCAGTTTTAGATTCACAGCAAAGTTAAGCAAAAAGTGCAGAGACGTTCCACATACCCCTTGTCTCCACAAAAGCACAGCCTCTCCCATTATAACTTCCTGCGTAGGGTAGTACATTTGTTTAAGTAGATTAACCTACATTGACACATCATTATCACCTAAAGTTCATAGTTTACATTAGGATTAAATTCTGGTGTTGTCCTTTCTGTAGGTTTTGACAAATGTAATATGACACGTATCTACATTTATAGTATCATAAATAATAATTTCACTGCCAGAAATATCTTCCACACTCTGCCTGTTTATCCTTCCCTGCCTCCTAATCCCTGGCAACCACTGATATTTTTACTGTCTCCATAGTTTTGTCTTTTCCAAAATGTCCTATAGTTGGAATCATACAGCAGCTAGCCTTATCACAATGGCTTCTTTCACTTCGTAATGTGCATTTAAGGTTCCTTCATGTCTTTTCATGGCTTGGTAGCACATTTCTTTTAGTGCTGAATAATATTCCATTGTCTGGACATACCAAAGTTTATCCATTCACCTAGCGAAGGTCATCTTGGTTGCTCCCAAGTTTTGGCAATTATGAATAAAGCTTCTGTAAACATCTGTTTTTTTGTGTAGACATGTGTTTTCAATTCCTTGGGGTAACTACCAATGAGTACAATTCCTGTATTGTACAGTTAGAGAATATTTAGTTTTGTAAGAAATCTCCAAACTGTCTTCCAAAGTAGTTGTATCAGTTTGCATTTCCACCAGCAATAAATGAGAATTCTTGTTGCTCTACATCTTCATCAGCATTTAGTATTATTAGTGTTTTGGATTTTGGCCAGCATAACAGGTGTGTAGTGATATTTCAGTTCCAGTTTGCAATTCCCTGATAATGTATGATGTGAAGCATCTTTTCATGCTTGTTTGCCATCTGAATATCTTCTTTGGTGAGGTGTCTGTTAAAACCTTTGCTCATTTATTATTTGGGTTGCTTGTATCTTATTGTTGAATTTAAAAAGTTCTTTGTTTATGTTGCATAACAGGTTATCTCTATGATCCATTTTGAGTTAATTTTGTGAAGTGTTGTAAGGCCTGTGTCCAGGTTCATTTTTTTGCATGGGAATGTCCAGCTGCTTCAACATCATTTGTTGAAAAGACTTTTTCTCATTTGCCGAAAATCAATTGTATTTATTTTGGTCTATTTCTGGGCTGTCTATTCATTTCCATTGATATATCTTGTCTTTTGCCAATGCCACACTGTCTTGATTACTGTAGTCCTATAGTCAGTCTTGAAGTCAGGTTGTGTTTGTAGTCTGATTTTGTCCTTCTCCTTCAGTTTTGTTGGCTAGTCTGGGTACTTTGCTTCTACATACAAATTTTAAAATCGGTTTGTCAACATCCAAAAAAATGACTTGCTAGGATTTTGTTTGGGATTACATTGAATCTATAGATTAAGGATGAACTGACAGATTGACAATATTTACTCTTTAATGCATAAACATGGACTATCTCTTCATTTATTTTGTTCGATTTCTTTCATCAGAGTTTTTGTAGGTTTTTTATATTGTTCTTGTACATTTTTTCTAGATTTATATCTAAGTACTTCGTATTTGAGAGTGTTAATGTGAATAGTATTGTGTTTTTAATTTGAAATTTTGCCTGCTCATTGCTGGTATATAGGAAAGTGATTGACTTTTATATGTTAACGTTGTACCCTGCAACCTTGGTATTATAATCACTTGTAAGTTCAGGAATTTTTTTGTCTATTATTTGGAATTTCTACAAAGAGTATCATGTCATCTGCAAACAAAACAGGTTTATTTTTTACTTCCCCATACATATACCTATACCTTTATATACCTATGTATATACATGTATGTACATGTATATATACATGTATATGTATGTATACATGTATATGTATCTATACATATACATAGATATATACATGTATATATCTATGTATATGTACATATACCTATGTATATATGTATGTATGTATATACCTATACATACATATACCTTTTCTTTCTTTCTTTTCTGGTCTTAACTGCATTAGCTAGAACTTCCAATACAGTGTTGAAAAGGAGTGGTGAACAGGGACATCCTTGCTTTGTATCTGATCTTAGTGGAAAAGCTTCAAGTTTCTCAGCCTTAAGTAAGATGTTAGCTCTATGTTTTTCTTAGATACCCTTTATCAAGTTGAGGAAATTTCCCTCTATTCCTAAATTACTGAGAATTGTTATCATGAGTGAGTGTTGAATTTTGTCAAATGCTTTTTCTGGATCATTGATATGATCATGTGATTTTTCTTCTTTAGTCTGTTGATACGAATGATTATATTAATTACTTATTGAATGTTGAGCTAGCCTTGATCAACAGCCTTGCTTCACTTATCCGAAGTGGGATAAATACCAGTTGATCACAGTGTATGACTCTTTTTATACGTTGTTGGATTTGATTTGCTAATTTTTTGTTGATGATTTTGTTTTTATATTCATTGAAGATACATGTCTGAACTTTTCTTGTAATGTCTTTGTCTGGTTTTGGTATTAGTATAATACTGGCCTCAGAGACTTAGTTAGGAAGTATTCCCTCTGCTTTAATCTTCTGTAAGAGAGTGTAGAGAATTGGTGTAATTTCTTCCTTAAATGTTTGGTAGAATTCAGTGAACCCATCTGGACCTGGTGCTTTCTGAATTAGAAAATTGTTGATTCAATTTCTTCAACAGATACAGACTTACTCAGATTGTCTGTTTCTTCTTATGTGCGTTTTGGTACATTGTATCTTTCAAAGAATTTGTGCATTTCATCTGGGTTATCAAATTTGTAGCCATAGAGTTGTTCATAGTATTCTTTATCATTTTTATATCTTTGAGACCTGTAGTGATGTACCCTCTTTCATTTCTGATATTGGTGATTTGTTTCCTCTCTCTTTTTTGTTTCTTCAGTTAGCCTGGCTAGAGGCTTATCATTTTATGGTCTCTTCAAAGCACTGTTTTTTAGTTTTATTGCTTTTCTCTATTTTCTGTGTTCAATATCATCAATTTCTGCTCTAATTTTTATTATTTCTTTTCTTCTGCTTACTTCGGATTTAATTTGCTCTTTTTTTTCTAGTTTTCTAAGGTGGAAGCTTAGAATATTGTTTTTAGATCTTTATTTATTTTTAATAGATGCATTTAAAGGTATAAATTTACATCTAAACACTGATTTTGCTGTATCCCATAAATGTTGGTAAATTGTATTATTATTTCAATTCAATTTAAAATGTTTTAAAATTTATCTTGAGATTTCTTCGATTCATATGTTATTTAAAAGTGTGTTTTTTAAATCTCTAAGTATTTAAGGATTTCCCAGTTCTCTTTCTGTTATTGATTTCTAGTTTAGTTCTCTTGTGAAAATTCCTTGTTAACATACTTTATATAAATGAAATACAACTAAATTCACACCAGAAAATCTGTTTCTGACTTTTACTATAATAATTAGAGAATCCTCTAATATTGACTGAGATATGGAGAACTAAAATACTGGAAGTAATCAGACTTGGTTGTGGCATTTCTCATTAAATGCCACACAACCAAGCCTGGGGTTGTCAAAGAAAAATTGTACTGGACAGAGTTAAACAGTCAAGGAAGATTTTATTGAAGACTATTGCAATAGAGGTCAGGACTATTGCCATAGAAGAGAGAAATTGAACTCAACTCCATTGCAACAAAAGTTGGGAGAGTTTTTAATGCCTGGTGTGATCTATCTAGTGGAAAAGTGCTAGAGGAGTTAGTGGGGAGGTTGGTCAATGTGATTAAGCCATCTGTGTTTGCTAATGGGAGTTTTACTGAAGTCAGGCTCCTATCCTCCCCAGAAGACTTGGACTTTGGGGCACTATCTTGCTTGATGATTACATTTCAAAGGGATGGATCCCGGGTCCTTGAGAAAGAATTCCTGGGTAGTAAAACTGACAAGAGGCTGGGCAAAGATTTACATTTCAAACGGGCAGAAAAAGAATTTATAATTGTAAGTTTTGTAAAACAAGTACTTTAAGAAAAGGGACATCAGGGACTTCTAGTGAGGAAGAAACCTGCCTAAAGTTTAGTCAAGTTGAGGGAATGTTAAGGACATCTTGGTTAGGTATAAACTCTTGATAAATAAAAACTGGCTTCCTAAATTGTATATCTTTTATAGAATATAATATATATGTCCCACTGCCTATGCTTGTGTGTTTTAAATTAAGTTACCAATATTTTAACTTAGTGCTCGGCAAATACATTTTCTGAATCTTTCCTTGTTGAAAACTATATAAATTTTTGCCTCACACTAGATTGGTAGTTTGGTTTTATATAGAATTCTAAATTTCATTTTTCTTGAAAATATGAAGAATTTGCTCTATTTGCTTTTAACATTTGCTTTTAAATAAGTAATTTCTTGATTACTTATAAGAAATATGATGATTATCTGGTTCTTATTTTTAAGGATCAAGACTTATTTATTCATTTTTATTTGCTGTTTAAAATTCATGATGTGGCTGTCTCTTTTAATATTATATATATATATGCATATATGTGTATATATATATTCTTCTCAATACTCAGAGAACATTTTTCAATATGAAGAATTATATTTCTTGAACATTTCTAATGGTTTCCTTTTTTCCATTTAAAAATATACACTTTGTGGATATTAGACTGCTTTATTTTATGTATTTTTGCTTTCGTTGTTTCTCACATTTTCTTCTTGTGACTTTTTAAACAGCATATTGATAATTTCTATGAATTTATCATCCAGATTAATTAGCCAGTGTCATGCTATTTGTTTTCTGGTTGCAATATAAATATAAGTCACACCAAATCTGCTAACTGTGTGTTTTTTAATCCTCACTAGTTTGTTGAATCATTCTTTTATCTCCTGCAGTCAGGTTTCATGTTCTTTTATTTTAGCTTCTTTCATATGGTAATTTTTCTTATCTTTTTCTGATGACCTCATTGCTCATCTGTATTAGCAATAAAGAATTGATTTGGATAATTCACATTTCTAAATTTGTTTTTCCTGATCAACACCTCCTAGAAGTAAGAATGATACATGAATGCTCTGCAGCACCATGATGTAAAGAATGCGTGCTATGGGCTAACTTGTGTCCTCTCCAAATTCATATGACAGATTCCTAAGTCCTAACTCCTAGTACCTTGGAAAGTGACTGTATTTAGACATACAATCTTTAAAGAGTTAAGTTAAAATAAAGCAATTACTTTGAGCCCCAATCCAATATGAGTGTTGTCCAACATGAGAAAAGGACATTTGGACATAGCCATGTACGGTGGGAAGACAATATGACACAGAGATGAAGGGCCATCTACAAACCAAGGAGACAGACCTGAGAAGAAACCGACCCTGCTGACACTTTGATCTCAGACTTTTATCCACCAGAATTGTGAGAAAATTAATTTGCTGTTTAAGCAACTGGTCTGTGATATTTTATTATGACAGTCCTGGCAAACTAATACCTATGGCTTTAGGATTTGCAAATGAGCAGTTTCTGCTTATGTGTCTTCCCAAAGCCAAGGTAAGAGGATGTAAAGTGGTATTCTTCTGATTGCTCTGAAAATCATTATTAAATTCCACAAATTAGAAATTTTGCAAATAACATTTGCCAATGTGAAAATGCAGTACAACTAGAAACAAATGACAAAAGAATACCTGATTGGAAATAAGAATTATTTTTAAAATAATTCTTGAGTCCATGGAAAAATAACAAACCAAAATTACAGAATTTCTAAAATAAAACTTTTATAGAAACTCTTTACATCAGCATCTTTATGAAAAATCTAGAAGAAAGAAAGTAAATGCACTAAATATGCAACTCATAAAATTAAGAAAAGATCAACAAAGAAACCAAAGGACAGTAAAATGAAGGAAATAGTAAAAAAAACAAAAAACCTGAAAATCAATGAACTAGAAACAGAAAAAAATAGTAAAGCAAATCAAAGTTGTTTTTAAAAAATGAACAAAATAGACAATCTAATAACTAACAAATGAAGGGAAAGAAAAACTGTGAAAAAATAAATACCTAAAATAAGACATGGCAAGAAGAAAATAACTCTCAAAACAGTGAAAATTTTTAAAAAATCATGAGGCCACTTTCCAAATTTCATACCAAAAATTTTGAAATGTATAATTTTCTAGGAAAACTATAATTTCCCAAAACTAACCTCCAGGAAGGAGTTTTAAACAACTCAGTTTTTATACAAGAAATAGAGAATATTATCAAAGAGCCACCCCCAAATAAGCACTTGACCTAGGTGATGCTTCAAGGATCAGATAACAGTGTTACTTAAACCTCCCTAGTGAACAAGGGGGTGGGGTGGGGGAGAAGAAATCTTCCAAGTTCCTTTCTTGCAGTCAACTTTCCCAGCTCTTTCTCTGCATATTTTCAGCTCTGTTTCTGCTCTTCCTGATATATTCTGTAGTGCAAGGTCTGGGGCCTCACAAACCACAGTTCCCAAATGCCCAAGCCAAATGATCTCCAATTACGTTCTACAAATGGGGTGCACTAGTGGAAATTTTGTTGGAGTGGGAAGTGGAGAAGTGATTCTGTCATCCCTCTTCTTTTTTCATGGTGTTTCTGGCTTCAAGAACAGTAGCAACAACAACAGTGTTCATGATGGTTCGAGTGGCTTATACAGCTGCAAACAGTAACAGGAGCCTGGAAATGCTGGCTCTTTATTTCCTGCTCAGGCTGTATAGTTCCCAGCAAAAGCAGCAGTGGCCTAGACATGCATGCTCATGGATTCCGTATCAGGCAATTTGACTTCAACAAAGCTGTTAGGATTGTGACACAAAGGTCCTGGGCTTATTATTATTTACTGGTTTGCAGCAGTGACTAATGTTCAAAAATGTTAACTTTGCTCCACTAATCCTTCCAAATTGTATATCTAATTATGCATCAAATTCCTCTGTTTGAAATATATAAAATGGTTTCTGATTTCAAATAGATTATAACAGATGTGCTGGTAAAACATTAATACTTAAATCCCAATATGCTTTCATAGAAAGGATAGCTACAGCCCATCCTTATTTATGCAAATACTGATGCTTGAAATAATATTAGCTATTAGAGAAAAAATACATTAAAATTAATAAATAATGACTAAGATTAATTTTAGTAATCCAATGATGGAACAAAATTATAAAATCCATTAATATAATTAATGTTTTAAGTAGATATAAGGAGAAAAAATTATATCACTTCCATGAAAATTTCTACACAAAATTAAATACCTTTTTCTAATAAAAGCACTCAAAGAAGAGTAATTGATTCAGTGCTCTCCAAATGTGAATAAGCCGTAACTTAAATAATGAGAAATGTTGGACCAATTTCTGTTAACTTCAGAGAAAAGGGAAATGAGGCTCATTATTGCTGCAGTTTTTATTTTGTATTGAAGATATTAAAAAATAAAATCCGATAAAAGGAAACGATTAGAGGCATAAGAGTTAGAAAAAAAAAGGTAAAACTATCTCTATTTTTAGATGATGTGATAGTTTATCTGGAAAACTACTACAGAGAATTAAAGGAGAGTGGTAGAGAGAGAGAGAGAGAGAGAGATGAAATTGAGTAAGTACCAATATAAAACTAATATTTTAAAGTCAAAGGTCCTTGTGGTGGTTAATTGTATGTGTTAACTTGGATAGGCCATGCTACCCAGATATTTGGTCTAACATCATTCTAGATGTTTTTGTGAAGGTATTTTTTAGATGAGGATAATATTCAAATCAGTAGATTTTGAGTAAGGTAATGTAGATGGGTCTCACCCCATTGTTTGAAGGCTCAATAGAAAAAAGTCTGACCTCCCCTGAGGAGGAGGGAATTCTGCCAGCAGACTGTCTTCTCATTCAAGCTGCAACATTAACTCTTCCTGGGGTCTTCAGTCTTCCAGTATATCTGGCATGTTTTGGATTTGTCAGCTTCCATAATCATGGATGTCAGTTCCTTAAAATCTCTCTCTCTGTACACGTATCCTGTTCGTTCTCTTTCTCTGGAGAACCCTGACTAACATAGTCCTCATATATAAAAATAATACCCAATTAGAAGGTATAATTTATGGAAGCACCCATTATGATCAAAAGGTAATATCCCTAGGTAGTAGTGAAACTGCAGAAATGTGTCTTGGGGGGGCTCCGAGGAGCTCCAGTTCTTTATGTCTCAGGATAGAAAGAATTCAGCGAGAGGCAAAGTGATAGATAAGAAGTGATTTATTAGAATAGGACACTTGTGAGGTTTACAAGTGGGCAAGCCAGGGTGTGCTGCACTGCGAGAATTAGTGGACTACAGTTTTATAATCAAAGGAAAGGTGGGGAGGGAAAGAAGACCACCTTCTTCCTCATTCTTTAGTAGACATCAAACTTTCACTATCAGTTCCTCCTCTGTCCGGCGGGTGAGTTTTCCTGTCCCTACATGGTCAAACTGGGACTGTCATGGCACAATGGAAATGAGCATAAAGGCAGTAACGTATACTAAAATACAGTAAATCATCTCAGGTTTTAGTTTAATGTCACCTTTTCCTTATATTTTTGTGTTTAGTGTGTGCAGAAGAGCATGTCCTAGGAATCATTAACTTACTGAGCTCACTGGGCAGGATGTGGGTCGCATGACACCCTTGTTTTATTGTTTTGAGGCATGTCTTGTACTTCTGTTGCATGGTTTTGTTGCTAAGCAAGCCTGCTTGGTTTTGTGGCTAAGGAAACCTACTTTCCTGAGTGATCATTAATTTGCAGGGGTCTCCCATACTTTTTCTTTACTTAAAATCCTCTAGTGGGATTAACTATTTAATCACCTACTTTGTCCCTTTACTCTGTCCCTATCAGTCCTATGAATATACTTATCAAGAAAGGTACAAAACATGAATGAGGAAAAACTAAAACACTCCTGAAGGACACAGAAGTAGACTTAAACAAAAAGAAAGGACAAGATGATATAACATCACAGAGACGTTAGTTTGCCTTAGGTCAGTAAGATTTAATGCAATCTCAATAAAAATATCAGCTTTTTTTGGTATAGAGGTAAGTTGATTCTAAAGTTCATATGGAAAAATTAATTATCACTAGTAATGAAATTTCTTTAGACAGCAGTGTTGGAAGAGGGGTTAATCAAATCAGCAATTATAATTAATTAAATCAGCATCTATAATTAAAAGAGGATAGTATTAGCATGTGAATGGACAAACCAATAAAATAGAGTAAAAATCCCCCCAAAGACAAAGTAGGTATAAAACTATACTGTATAATAAAGAAATCATCTTAAATCACTGGGGAAGTGATGGACATTGTCATATATCATGTTGGGAATTCTTGATAGCCATTTCAAAATCATAACATTGAAGCTGTATTCCTCAACATATAGCAGGATAAGCATCAAATAAATCTGATATATAACTCTGAAAAAAGAAAGCATATAAATACTAGAAAAAAATGGGTGAATTTCTGTATAACCTTGGGATGGATAAAAACCTTTCTTATTGTGATTCAGAATCTAGAAGTAGTAAAGGAAAATATTGATAGATTTGACAATATAAAATAAAATATATTTGCATTACAAATTTACCATAAACAAAGGCAAAAAAAGTAAGAATTAGGTATATATGCATATATATTTGCATATGTATTGGCATATTTATTACAAAAAATTAAACTTTCTTATATATAAAGATAATTTAAAAATTGAGTGGAAAAAGATACAAAGCTCAATAAATATTGGCCAATAGATATAAACAGTTCACAGAAAAGAAATACAAGTAGCCCTGAAACATGAAAATTTGCTCTAACTTATAATAGCAAAATACAAATTAAAACTAAAATTCAAGTGTCAGATTGGCAATAATACAGAAGTTGGACAGCAGGCTCTATGGGTGAAAGCTATGGAGAAGTAAGAATTTCACACAATGCTAGTGGGAATGTAAAATATTACCATCCCTGTGGATGGAATTAGCAATAACAAAGCTACCTATACATTTAATTTTTAGCCAGCACCCCAACCTCAGGAACCTACCCTGAAGATACGACTCTATAAATGCAGAACAACATATGTGCAAGAATATTCACCATGCATTATTTGTAACAGCTAAAAATTTGAAAAATACTGTCACCTGGAGGGGATATGTGTGAATAATAATGAAGTCTCACGCATTGTGAAAAAGTAACTATGATTATAGAGGTTTAAAAAATGAGAAAGCTCTCCAGAATATTGTTTTAAGTGGAGAACAGTAGAGAAAACAAAAATATCTAATAAGACTATGCACATGCTTGCTTAATTAAAAAAAAAAAACACTGGAATGATAAACCAAAGACGAATAAAATTGAGTAACATTATAGGGAGTGGAGTAAAACCAGCTGGGAGGATTACTAGTAGAAGCACGGTTTCTCTGAATGTTTGTTTTAGGTACATTAGACAGACCCTTCCTTCTAAAACTGTAGCTAGCTCTCTTCTCTGTGATAAGGAAAGCATTTCTCTCTCCTTTATTCTTGCTGAGGACTCCTGGCAAGGCAACACTGACTTCCTCAGGATCTATCCCCACCAATTCTCATGGCCCTGAGGCCAATAACGAAGTTTAAGTCTTACCATAATCAAGCCAGGGAAGTGCTGTATTGGCTGTGAGACGAAAGACAATAGAAATACCTTCTAACAGAGCCACCAGTTATACCTCTTTTTCTTTTAATGCAGCTAATAATTTGCTACTAAGTGCTTTTTTAAACTGAAAGCCTAATCCATGGAGGCTTTGTGACTCTCTGGGCTGACACCTCCATTTTTTGAAGTGGGTTACCTTGTACTCAATGGCCCAGTCATCTGGTCTGCCACTGCCTTGAGAGATTACAGACCACCAGACTGAAGATCCCCTTTGGAACTTGTGAACTGTAGAAACACATTCTAACTGCTGTCAAACAGTCTGAGTCACTCATGTCCATGCCCATAGTAAGAGCCTGTTCTCTAAGTCTTACTGGAATAAGCTGGTAATCACGCCTACACTGTCCAGAATCACCATTGCCACTTGGATTTATTATTGCAGCAGGCATGGCAACACATCTATCATCATAGACTGGCCATGCAATAAAGGACTATGTACTTCTGATTAAGAAGCTACACTGCATATTAGAGTTGTAACATCTGCTAGAAGTTGGCCCCTTTGTCTTGCAGTGAAGAGGGCCGAATTGCATGAGACATTGACTCTACATAATCCTGGAAAATTGACTGCATTGGACCTTTGACCCTTGCTGAGACTACCAGTGGTGACTCACTGCTGTTGACACATAGGTAGGTTATGATGTTGTTATTTGTATCTTATGAGCCTTCTCTGGTCACACCATTATGGCTCATCAAACTAAAATGTGCCATGTTTTCAGCTTTCTGGACCACTTATAGTCTGATATTTCTATCCCTTTTGTTGAAAAGGCCACTCTACAATGGGCTGATAGTCAGTGTATTTGAGGGACATTCATATTCTCTATCAGCTGCAGACATGTGGCATTTTTGAGCCCTAGAATTAACTATCAAAGTTAGCCCTAGAATTCAATTCAAAAGGATTTCTGGCTCACCCTGTTTATGGTCCGTAGCCTTAATAAGGCAGTTTGATCACTGAATGCAGCCATCCTTAGACAAGGTTCATCTTTTATGATTCATCACCTCCTGGTTAATGATCAAGGTGAAAGGGGTGGGGAATTATGTAGACTTATTTGGAAAATTTTGCCTGGCACCTTGACCATTCCTAGGCATGGTACATCTCTCTCCTGACAGCAAGTCCAGGTCAACTTGGTTTGTATACCCTCTTGGTGGCAGCCCAGTTAAAAGGGAGGCTAATGGTGGATACAGACCTATTTCTGGTTTAGCCACCTGTATTCTCTTGTTGGATTGACATAATTCTAGATTATAAAGATAATTGCAAATTGGTTCAGTACACTGCTAACCCAGTGCCGCATAATGACTCAAGTGGGCCAAGGTAGGTTACATAATGCATCTCTGTAAATTTTATAAAAATGCCCTTGTGCCTCTTGTACTTGAACACCTGCCTCCCTCCAGATGAGAGGTCTAGGTGTCAGTAGGAGATGATTTGAGAAAATTTGGAGATAAAGCTACTAGGATGAGGCACTTATTATTTCACAGCCATGAAGTGAGAGGAACAATCCCAGTGCCTGAGAAGGAAACACCTTAGGTACTGAGGTTCAGGAAGTGGGAAACAATTAATGTTCTTTGTCTTCTAGATCCCAAAACACAGCATGATAAAGCAATCATTTAACAGCAGCTGTAACTGACCTGCTGCTGGGTTTGTCATCTCCATTCATGTGCTATAAAAACAGAAAAAAGTCATGTAGACATGACCACTCCTGGAATATTCTGATATATCAGATGCTATCAGTGGTAGTTTCTGAATATAGAGTCCTCACCACCCCTGCCACACTGTACATGTGCAAACACACAGCTGGCATAATTTTGTTTCAGTTCAGTGGATACAAATATATGCTTTTTTCTGATACCTGAGTGGCTTTGGGTTGTGTCACGATGGCAAGAAAGGCTGCAACCATTCAGTGCCATGGCCCATGTAGCTTAACCAAATCAATGTAATTGTGACCCAAGTCAAGTTTAACAATAAACCCTGAACTGGAATGACCTGTGCTCCTTCAGGATATGTTTGTAGGTAGAAGGGATTGAGCTATGGAAATATCTTTTCATTAGAGGTGGGGTTGCTTTTTGGCCCATATATGGTTCCCTATAATTATTGGCAATAACACCAGAGATCAGAACGTTCCTTTTCACTGTGAAGTGAAATAGATAAAGGGCTGGACTTCGACTACATCTTAGCTGTTTGAGATAAGACCTATACTGGTCCCTTCTAGGGCTTGTTCACAGTTGGTTCAGTGTGTGACTATAGGAGGTCTACTTTAAGCCACTAAGGTGGATTGGCCTCCTCCTGACCCCTGGATTCTGGCAGCCTTAAATTAATATTTGATAAAAATTGACTCAATTTGGTCCTGTCCTTTGCCAGTAAGATTAATCAGAGTGTCTTACTCATGTGGAAATTTGAGTACAGTCAAGAACGTTTAGGAACAAGGGATGGACTGTTGGGAGATGCAACCCACCAGGGAGCCTGAGCATCCCTGCATATTCTTGTCCAAGTGCCAAGAATGCAAGGCCCTGATTGCTCTGTATCTGGGCCATTTCTCAGGGTTTGTGGGAAGCAACCTTGAAATGCGGTAATATCTCCCTTGGTACAAAGAGTAGTCTTGCACAGCATTCATCTGGATCATATCATGTTGCTCCTTTGGGAGCAAGGGAAATTGACACAAACATAGTGACACATACTTTTGGATGTGCAGTGTTTGATAAGTCCTCTGTTTCTGACTCAGTAGTGCCAGGTCTTCTGCCAGCACCCACAAAAGAGTAACAGGCTAACTTAACAGCTTATAAGTGGGATAAAATCAAATCTCAGATCTGACAATAATTTTGACCTTTTAGCTGATAAGTTTATTCCTCTTTATCTATTATGATTACTGATATGTTAGGACTTTCCCCTCCCATCTTTTTTTGTATATTTCATTTGTTCCTATTTTTAAATAATTAAAAAAATCTTTCCCATTTCTTATGTTTTCATGAAATCTTGTCAACCCTGTCTCTCATTTGTCTGGAAATTTTTTTGTTCTATTTTAATTCTATGGTAATTTTGTATAATTTTTTCATGGTTTCTCATGGTAATTGTCCATGTAAATTCAAGCCCAGGCTCTCATGAGAGTAGTTCTCTGGCTACACATTCTCTGTGGAAAGTATTCCTACTATCATTATCTTTTTTCCACCTTCAGCTGACCGCAAAAAATCGGCTTCCCTTATGAGTTCCTTTTCTAACTGATTGACTTTTCCCAGCCTGCCTTTTCAATAACAATGCAGTCTTCACACAGAGATTTCTGGTTTTATGATAGAGTCACATATTTAGCTTTCCATTTTGCATAGCTCTCATCTTATTCTCTTATTCCCCTATTTTTGATTGTTAACCAGCTAAGCCCTGGGGTCCTATTATTGGCATTTTTCCCAGAACAACTATGACTTCATGTTCACTTGCCCCTTATATTCAGATAGCTATTTGTACTTTGGCCTTCATGGAATCCTCCTACTTTTTTTTTTTTAATAAATTTATTTATTATTTATTTTTGGCTGCGTTGGGTCTTCCCTGCTGCGCATGGGCTCTCTCCAGCTTCGGCGAGCGGGGGCCACTCCCCGCTGCAGTGCACGGGCTTCTCATTGCTGTGGCTCCTCTCGCTGCGGAGCACGGGCTCCAGGCGTGCGGGCTTCAGTAGCTGTGGTGCACGGGCCCAGCTGGTCCGCAGCATGTGAGATCCTCCCCGACCAGGGGCCGAACCCGTGTCCCCTGCCTTGGCGGGCGGACTCCCAACCACTGTGCCACCAGGGAAGCCCTCTCCTACTTTTTATGTGGGCTCAACAATGTATGAAAAGTCATAAATTTTGTAGATCTTGTGTCTTTTTTCAGAAGGAAAGCATTTGAAAATATGGAGATCACCATATTGTTTTTGTTAATATTTCTATTCTAACAGCTATAAACTCAACATTTCTTTCATCTATGAAATCCTTTAATTAATAAATTCATATACTTTGACAAGTGTCATTTTCCCATTTCACGAAGATTGATTGGCTTGACTCTAATTCAGGCCTAAAGCTAAAAGGGCCAAATGCTGTCCTTAGGGGTCCGTGTGGCCAGTCCACTTCATAAATGTGGGAGACTTCAGAGAAATATGGTACTAAGGAGCATGTCTGAAGGACAGATTTGCTGGTAGTGACTTCTGTGCAAATAGTCTTATCATTTGAGGATGAATCATGGTCCTAACCATCTCCTAAGTTTCAAACTAATTAGTCTTGGTAGACTTTAACATCTTGACAATATAGTCATCAGATATCCAAGTCTTGCATTAAAGGGGGAAATTTATTTGTTTCCTACATAATGCCTATAATAGGATTTTTCCCTCTGATAATTATAATATCAAGATATTTCCAGGTAAAAAAGGAGTTCTTTTTGAAGTGTATGCCATATAGGAAGTTAAGTTCATGTATCTTTTTTTTTTTTTTGGGGGGGGCTGCACTGCACGGCTTGTGGGATCTTAGTTCCCCGACCACGGATTGAACCCAGGCCCATGACAGTGAAAGCGCCAAGTCCTAACCACTGGACCACCAGGGAATTCCCTCATGTATCTTTTAGCTTATCCAAAGCAAGAGAAAAGTAAAAACAATGTTTACTATATTAAAAATTAATTATATGAAAAGACATGTTTTACAAAATTTATATCTCTCAACCTCAAGATGCCATTTGAAGTAGTCGGAAAAACTGCTGGAGGGAGAAAAAGGAGAAAGAGAAGTATTTCCTCTCTATCCTTAGTACATTATCTTCATAGGCCTCAGAAGATTTCTCATTATTTGCTGTCTCAACAAACCTGCATGCTTCTTTCTTTATGGAATTAGACTTTATTTTTGCAGATTTTCAAAGTAATGCCATTCCAAGGGAATGAAATATTTCTTTCACTTATTCTTGACAAAACATTAATATTCTTCCTGAAAAGTAATCTCTGAGGAGTTAAAAATAGCATTTAAAAATCACTTTTCCCTTCAGCCTGGACTGGTGAGTTGCATTTAAAATATGATTTCAAAAAAGTACAGGGGGTTAAATGGAGGTTTGTTATTTTCGCAATGACTGGTGAGATTTCAAATTTTAATTTTTGCTTTCTGAATTTATTTATTGTTTCACATGGATTATAAAAATAAATTGTCTAGCCTATACTTTCTACCTGTAAGTCTTCTACATGTAGTAAATAAAATGTTTGAGAAAGACTTTGATTCTATTGTCTAATAATTTTTATAGACAATAAAAGGTGTCAATAATTTTTATAAAACTAGATATATTTTATTAAATGTTTATTGAAAAGAATTGTGCCAGAGAGGCTTGTTTAATGAGCAAAGGATTTGAACTGAGAAGAATCTATTCTTCACATATTGTAAGACTATTTTTTATCACTCAGTACTGAGTAGACAATAGAAAAGACATGGTTTTTGCCCAAAGAGATGAAAGGTAATATAAGTTTTAATACCTGTAGCATCTTTCAAACAACCACTGGAGAACAGAAATTGCCTATTCTTCCACATCAAGTTGTATAGTATACAGTGATTTACAGAGACGATTTCTGAGGATTCACTAGTGTAACATTTGACAAAGAAAAACAGCAACATACTGGCAAGGAATTCAATGGCACCTGGGATTCTCAAGCTGATTTCTCCTCCCTCTCCTCCTCTTTCTTCTGCTCTTTAAAGTCTATATCTTCCTTTGTATTTTCCCTTTTATCATTTCCATCATTACCATAATCATCATCATCATTATACTTCTTTTAAGGTACCAACCCACATAGGAAAAATGTAAAATAGTGATTAATAATTTATGTAATCTAAATTAAATATAAACTTAAATAGCAATTTTATAGCAGGAATATCAAGGAAGGCAAATGCTTTTATTTTCCACAAATAATAATAATAATAAACATGTAGCATTAGGAAAAAAGGGAATTTTGTTTTAGCAGCTCTCCTGACCAGGTCACCTTTTCTCTCAGAATATCTTAACTAAAGCTAGTTTCTCCCTTTGTGAGAGTACTGGATGGATTACAACCCCCTCATCCTGGGGTGTTTTTCTTCTTCTCATGCACTGTGTTCCATTGGGTCAGTTGGCAGAGTGGGGAGGAAGGAAGCATTATACTTTATATTTATGCAGAATCTTACTCTTTTTCCATTAAGATTACCTGTTGTTTTCATTTACCAACTACCAAGACCCATACATTTATTAATTTTTGCTACTAGCTCACTGTTTTCATCAACCTACCCAAACTCTTAAAATGCTATAAATCACTCTTTAATTTATTTAAAAATATGTATTTTGAACCTTATTTAATTTATTGCTCAAATGTTGCCTTTTCACTAGGCATATCTGAGCACCATTTGGAAATTGCTACTTGCCTTCCTCATTTTCTATTCCAAGTCCCCTTTACCCTGATTTTTAAATCATAAAATATACTTCTTTTCAGCATAACATATAAAGTACATATTTAACACTTATGCTTTACTACATGCTGGGTACTGTTTTCAGTTCCTTATAAATATTAGCTCATTTAATTTTCATATCAAACATATCAAAGTAGGTATTATTGTTGCTGTTTAATAAATAAGGAAATAAGTACAGAGAGTTAACTAAATCAGAAATCACAGAGCTAGTGATTGAACTATGATTTGAATCTATGCAGTATGCCTCCAGAGGCCATGCTCTAAAAGCCCAATGCTCCTTTTAAAATTTATTGTACTTACTGTTTATCTCTCCTTGGAGAGCATACATTCTTATCTGTTTAGTTCACTACTACATCTCTGGTGCCAAGAATGGTGTCTGGAACCCAACAGGTACTCAGTTAATATTTGATCTCCTATCATGTGCCAGATAATGTAGTAGATCAGCAAAAAGTTACAGCTTTTCTCAGGTCAGGAGAGGAGATGAAATAGATATTAAATGAATCATCTCAGAAATAAGTGTCTAGGTTTCAAAAACTGACAAAAACTGTGTAGAAAAACACAAAGTACTCTGACAGGGTTTAACATGAGACATACATAATTTTGACTGCATTAGCTAAAAACATCTGATTAAAAAAAAAATCCTTGAGGTCTACTCAAGACCTGAAGGACTGGTAGAACTTATCAAGATAAATTGGGAAGAATTTTACTAGAGATTGGGGAACCAGATTGTTAAGTCTAACCAATGAGACTGTAATAGAGTCGATGGACTGAAATTCCAATATAACTGGAAACTCTAGGTAGAAGGGAAAAGCTGTGGAAGGGAGTCTATGAAGGCAACCGGGAATTCTGTTGGAAAGGACCTTGTGGTTCATGTTAAGATGTTTGGATTTTCTTTTAAGACAGTGGGAAGCAAAGTCTTAAACAGTTAACTGACTGATTGGATTTACATTTTGTATATCTGAATGCAGTGCAAAGAATGGATTAAAAGCAAGCAAGAGAGAAGATAAGTAGGCAATATGGAAAGCTACCCAGTAGTACAGTGATCCAGATGAGAGGTGATAGTGTTTTAAACCAGAGTAGCTGCAGTGGAAATGAAGGCAGTTGTACAGGTGTTCAGGAGTGGAATCTATTGGATTCAACTTTTTATTGGATGTTGGAGATGAGGAAGGGGGAGGAGTAAGGAAGATTTCCTAGATTCTGGCTTGGGTAACAGATCCTGCTGCCACTAACAACATAGGAAAAATAAAAAATAGGGCAATTACTTTTTAGGAGGCAAATCAGAAGTTCAGCTTTGGACAGTGTGGGCATATCTAAGTGAGGATCTGGGAATATGTCTTTTGGGTACAGAGATTTGTCATCTCTTAGCACACTGGAACTACTACTACTAGTGAAAACTATTGGAGGATATTAGAATGACTGGTGATAGTCTTCAAAGTGAGAATAGTAGATTAACTAGAAGAATGAATGCCTTCATGATAATAATCAGAATTTTAAATATGGCTAGAGCAAGGGGAGTCTGTGAAACACTGAGAATGAATGGCAAAATGTATGAGAATGCTTATCCCTCTATTGTTTATGGTAACAGGGAGATGGAATCAATTTAAATGTCCATCATTAGGGAATGGATAAATGTGATGGAAGCATACCATGTATTACTATGCCTTTTTAGAGTGATAAACTAGAGATACATGCACATAAATGGATTGATTTTCAAACACTGCACTAAATGATAAGAGAATACAAAATAAGTTATATAGGACATTGCAATTATGTAATTAAATATACACACTGAAGTTCACACACGCACACATACACCCGTACAAATCATTATATATTTTTAAATGATGTATACATGTCCAATTAAAAATATTAACTACATTACACTGGATATCTATAGAGAAGAGAGAAATGAAAACAATAGGTATTATTTGTAAGTTTGTAAAGAAAAAACATAAAATCAACCAAGAAGGCATGCAAATCATGAGTCTGTATTCATGAAACTATATTCACCTAACGATAGAGCATCAACATATATAGAGCAAAGGAAATGACAGGTACAAAGAGAATTAGAAAAAGTCATATGCTTTGTATTTTATTAGATCTCTGTCAGAAACAGATAAATCAAGAAATGGTATGAAATGGAATATTTAAACAGCAGAATATGATATAATTGACACGTATAAAATCCTGTACTCAAAACAGAGGTATATTCATTTGTAGCTGAACATGTCCCAGGCCAGAAAAGGAAGTCTCAACAAATTCAAAAGAATTTCTATCTTACAGGTCACATACTCTTCCCCATTAGTTCATAAAATCAGAAATCAATTACAATATAGTAGATGAATTAATCATTTAGAATTATATAAATTCAGTTCTAAATTCATGATTAAGAGGAAACAATAATGGAAATTTTAAAATAATTGGAGTTTATATATTGAAAATCAAAACAAAAATTTTTGGAAAATGACTAAAGTGATTACAGAGACATGTATATTTTAAACATAGTTTTAAAAGAATGTAAAATTAATGAGCTAGATAGTCAAAAAACTAAGTAAGCACAGAGTAAACTAAAGAGGAAGGAAGTAATAAAAAGAAAATTAAAATGAAAAGATCTAGAAAACAAATTAACAGTAGAGATGGTCAGCAGTAACAGAAAAGTTAGTTTTCAAAAGACTAAAAATATTTACAGACCAACTCTGCAAAAATTAATTATTAATGTTCCATTCAGATTAGATATAAATTTATCATTCTTAAGAATAAGTTTAACAATAATATTTAAGACGTAAATGAAGAAAATTTTGTTGAAAGACTTAAAGCAATTGCTGAACAATGGAAAGGCTTGTAATATTCCTGAAGAGGAATTCTGGATAAAAAGCCAATTTTCCAAGAAATAATATATTCATTTTCTGTAATTCTAATTAAAATTCCAGCACTTTTTGATTTGGAATCAGTTTTCATATGGAAACATAAAAATCTAAGACTTAGCAAGTAATTCATACAAAGGGAAAATAGTGAGCATTTGTCATTTCAGGTATTGAAATATAATAAAAATTGTATGATATGCAGAGAACTAGCCGTATGTCATTGGAGCAGAGTAGAGATGAATTAAGAGACTCAAATGAGGTAATCTGGTCTCCATTTTTCTGTTTCTGTGAGAGATTAAGTCCATATATGGACACATAATGACCACTAGCAGCCTGTTATTTATATACCAGTAATTTAGGAATTAGAGTGGATTGATAGCCTTCCCTCCATTGCTTTGTTAGAAAACTGTCTGCAGCTGTGACAAGCATGACAGAGTGATTAGATCCATTGATTGGACATGCTTGGTATATACCTACCAGGGTGATGGTGGAGAGCTAAACACACTAAAATGTAATGGACTAGATGGCTCAGGAAGAGAGGTTCTTGTTCCCAAAGGAGAGTAAAATTGATACTCTGGATTGGTTCCCTCAAACTTCACTCCAGTTTCCTATTTGTCGAAGTTGAAAAACTAAAATTACACCTCCAAGAGTCCACTACAGTGAGAGTATTGGGTATAAATTAGATTCTCACATGAGATTCACCAAAGTAAGGATTAAATAAGAAGGAAGGCAACTTCCTGCAGTTTAGGGATGTTTCTGCTGTCAATGTCATGAAAATGTGAGACTTTTTTTTTTTACTCTGAAGCATCTTTCCACTATCCACTCTGCAGCTTCCTCAGAAGCAGTTGTCCTGCCATCTTTCTTCTAACATAGATCCAGTAGTGGCCTCGGAGAGAGTATCTGGTTTAGTTCTTAATTCTGTATTTTTCTGCGAGTCACTCTGGGAGGCCCAGCCTAGGATCCACTTTAGTAAATTCAATAACTTGTAAGCATCTAAATTCCTTTCTGATTAATATGGCTAGAGTAGGTTACTCTCTTGCGCCAATGTATGTGTGAACAAAGGGTGAAGAGATTCTTGGCAAACTCCAACAGATGTCCACACTATGCCACCACTTGCCTGAGAAGCATCCATATCCCTTCTTGTTTCCATACATGTAATTTCAAAAATTCTGACTACTGTAGATTGAAAGAGTTTCAGAGATAATGACTATAACTATGTACCGGCTGTGAGCAACTAAGACACTTGACCCAAATTACATAGCAACAATTGCTGTATTTCCCTTTTATAAGTTATTCCAAATAATAAAATCATATATAAAAGTGGGTTATTTTATGATATATTTTCTGAGAGCAGCTATTTATGTTCTCTTTTTGAAATCCAATGAAATGAAGAATTGCTTGTTATAAGTAATAGTGTAAAAGATGGAATGTATGTGCATGTACCTGTGTAAAATATAGGTTATGCTTGTATGTATGTGATTTTCACTATGAGTACAATTTTCTAGACTCTAAATTTCATTACTCAGCATTTAAAAAATTATAGGACATTGAATATGTTACAATAAATATTCTGGCTTCTCTCATTTTGAAGGCATTTTCAGATTTAATAACCAAGCCAACTAAATGCATTTTTAACTTTAATATTGCCCTAGAAAATTTACTAAATAACATTTATTGATGTAAGTACAATAGTTATTAAAATGTCAGTCATAGTCTTCAAATTATACCCAAAAGCATCTGGTGAATTCACTCTAACTATGTTATGAAAAACAGCAACTGGGAGTCAGGTCAATGGCCTGAGTTTAGAGCCACAAAAAAGGTACCTGGGAAAAGGCTGCTTTGGGGGATTTTCAGATAATTGTTTAAATCAAACTAGTTAAATTGAAGAGTGTTCTAAGGATCAGTTTGTAATCACTCTCTGAAAATAACATGCTCCCATTTCCTCCTCCAGGATATATAAAATGAGAATGAATTAATTATACATTATAAACAATAAAAAAAATTTTGAAAGACAATTGGTATAAGAATCTGTATTTCATAATAGAAATACATCAATAGATGAAATTGATGTCCAACAATTTAAGAAAAAAATCAAAGTCTGTTTATTTCAGTTAAAATTCATCAGTGTTAGAAAAATATGTAGAAAAATATATATACTTTTTATTGGTACTACAGTATTGAAGTGTGTTTGGAAAACGAAGAAAAGTGAGGGAAAGTACTCTCTGTATCATAATCCACAGTTCTTAATTTTTACCCGTTCTTTTCTCCATAGGAAACATGTTGTGTCCCTTTGAAATCCATGATAAATTCCTCTGATTCCCTATTATTTAAAAACTTAGTTTTTTACTCTAGGAGATATTATAGGAAGAGTTCAAAATATAAATATTTGTACTGACAGTTTTATCGAGATATAATTCGTATACCATAAAGTTCACCCTTTTACAGTATACAATTCAGTGGTTTTTAGTAGATTCACAAGGTTATGCATCAGTCACCACAATCTAATTTCAGAACATTTCATCATCCACCCCCAAAAGCCCTATACTTATTTGCAGTCACTCCCCATTTCTTCCTCCTCCCAGCCCTAGCAACTATTAATCTACTTTCTGCCTCTATAGATTTGCCTACTATGGACATTTTATATTAAATGGAATCGTACAATATGAGGCCTTTTGTATCTGGATTCTTTCATTCAGCACAATATTTTCAAAGTTCACTCATGTTGTAGATTAAATCAATACTTCATTTCTTTTTATGGGCAAATAAGATCCCATTTTATGAATAACTGGTAACATTATTGTTCTACCTAGTTTATCTTATACCTTTTCATTCCACCCTTTTTCTGATTCTTGTCCTCAATATTATACGTCCAGGACTTTCTCTAATATCTCACACACTCCATAGATAAATCATGCTAAAGACTATCCCTGGTCAAGATTTGATCCTTTTGTCTTTCTAGACCAGTATCACACTGATTTAATTATTATTGTGTAAAATGTGTTTGAATTTGGTAGGAAGCTCTTCCTTTTATGTCTTCCTTCTCAGAAATGTATTATTTATTTACTTTTAAAATTTTATTTTATTTATTTTTATTTATTTATTTTTGGCTGCAAAAATAAATATTTTTTGGGTCTGTGTTGCTGCACACAGGCTTTCTATAGTTGGGGCAAGTGGGGGCTACTCTTCATTGTGGTGTGCGGGCTTCCCATTGTGGTGTCTTCTCTTGTTGTGGAGCACAGGCTTTAGGCACGCAGGCTTCAGTAGTTGCAGCACGCAGGCTCCATAGTTGTGGCTCATGGGCTCTAGAGTGCAGGCTCAGTAGTTGTGGTGCACGGGCTTAGTTGCTCCGCAGCATGTGGGATCTTCCCTGACCAGGGCTCAAACCCGTGTCCCCTGCATTGGCAGGCGGATTCTTTTCTTTTTTTTTTTTTTTTTGTGGTACGCGTGCCTCTCACTGTTGTGGCCTCTCCCGTTGCGGAGCACAGGCTCCGGACGCACAGGCTCAGCGGCCATGGCTCACGGGACTAGCCACTCCGCGGCATGTGGGATCTTCCCGGACCGGGGCACGAACCCGTGTCCCCTGCATCGGTAGGTGGACTCTCAACCACTGTGCCACCAGGGCAGCCCTGGCAGGCGGATTCTTAACCACTACGCCACTAGGGAGGCCCAGAATTGTATTATTTATTTATATTATTATATTCTTTTGTGTAAAGTTTAGACTAATTTTGTGAGTTTTTATGCCCCCAATCCAACTGTAATTTAATCAGAATTTTTATTGAATTTATAAATCAGTTTTGGGAAAATGACATGTTTCCAGTGTAACATTGCTAGCATTTCTAATCCATTAACATCATTTACCTCTCCAAGGTTTTCTTTGCTTACTCTGAGTTTCTAAAAAGGTATTTTGCATTTCCGTTAGGTTATCTACTGATAATTTGTAACTGGTAGGCTATTGTAAATGCCACTTATACCTGCCTTCAGTTTTCTAATTAGATATTCCTCACATTAGAGCAGACACCTCTTTTGCTATGCCTAGATACCTCAGTTTCATTTACCAGTTTGTGTGCCCAGCCCTGGGCTTATGCATGTTTGGCTTCTATGGGCTCACCTCTGAGACTTTTTAGAGGACTGTTCCACTTCCTGGTGGAGAGATCTAGGCATATCATAGCCGATGGCTGTCCAGAGTGAAAGTACATAACCAAAGTGGGACCAACTCTGAAATGTAATTAAACTCTGGACTTCCTTGTGGAGTTGGTTTAAGGCCGTGTGACCTTTCCTGCTTTCAATACCATGAATGACTCCAGAGAATGGTGAAACACACCACCTTTTATGGGAGGGAAAGAAAAGAGAAGTTTGTAATTTGTTTTGTTGGGAAGATGTAGGTGGGATAATTTCTATTACTCTGAAAATTAGATGTGGAAAAGTGAGGAGATAAGTCTGGAAGTTTGAGAAGAATGGAAAGAGAAGTATACTTTCCAGTGCTTGGGGGAGCAAATTGATTACCAAAATGCACTAAGATTGTCAGACAGTGTTAATATGGAATCATAGTCAGTGTCATCTACATGCGTGAAAACTCAAGATTATATCAGTAACATAATAGCAGAAGAAAGACTGTAGGAAAAGATCTTGTCAATGGCCTGATTCTACACTCCATTCTTCTTTCTGAATAACCAATTTGACACAGCTGTACCAGTTTTCCTCTCCCTCTGATTTCAGGTCTCCTGGGGCCTCAGAATAACTTTGACTCTAAACTGATGGTTCCCGAGAGCCCTAGCTCACAGAACCTTCAAATTGCTCACAAACCTGTAAAGCTCCATTTTCTCCTTTGATGATCAAAACTCGCCGTCAAAATAACGCATATTTTTATTGTGTCAACTGTTTGTCTTTATTTAGCCCCACATTGTCCATAATAGCTGCTTGATATTTTTGTGCCCAGGGCTGTAACCTGGATATTCTGTTTTGTATTCCACCTTCTGTAATCATTTAGTATTTGCTAAACTAGTCATAGGAGACATGCTTGCTTTTTTCATATTTCCTTAAACTCTGAACTTCCTGTTTCAACTTACATATCTATTGGATTCTCTATTTAATACATTCCTTTTTCTAAATTTGATTTTATCGTGCTTTAACTATGCTATTTTACTATTTTTCCCTTGGCTGGATCTCATCCGACCTCTACTGGATTGATAAAATAAAAACAAATAAGTCGATTTGTAAGTACATTCTTTTCCCACAGAATAGTATTTAATAATTGCCTGAGAGGAAAGAAGCTGAAGAAGGCCCTTGTTAATTTACATTTAATTTTAGCCTAGAGGTTCTTAAAGGCAGTGGTTATATCTTCATGTGAATAGGGATATTTAATCAGTCCAGGCTCTCAGGTCGATAGTAGTGCTTATCAAGAAATTAGAGAAAAATGTGTTACCAAGTCCATCCTCCTGCCACAGAAGGGGCAACAAATCAGACATGGAAAGTCAAACACTGTGATTAAAAAGCTCATCTTCCCTAGGGAGTCCTTCATATATATATTTAACATTCAGCTTGAGTTTACTACTGCGAAGACAGCTTTTTTCTATGTCTTAGAGATTTTAACTGCAGTACCTCCTTAATCTGCAGACTGCAGATTTTTTTTCTTTTAAGGAATGCTACTGATTAATAGTATTTTAAAACTTGAAGAGAAGAGAGGCATGTTGGAGGAAGATTTTGGTGATTTTCAAACAAGTATCTTTTACTGGACATGTTGTGAGAGTACCACTTTAAAACATATACATATATAATGTCGATATTTCAGTGTCCTCAACTTAAGGAAGTGTTTGTATCCCTTCTATTTTGTTTTATTTAGTATTTCTAATAGTCTTAGCTTAGGCGCAGAAATAAATAATTCACTCTGCCACCACGTGTGAATGTTCTTTTAAATGCACTTCAATTTTAAAGCTTTAGCCATGAGTAGTAACAATTATGTTTGACAACACCTTACCGGGATGTTTTAGGCTACCTTGGTCTAAAATACTTGAGTTCTCTGAATAGCGGAAAAGCAGTTTTTGCTTGTCTTGGCTCAATCCAGCTCCACTTTAGCCTGGCCTTCTTATCAGGGAATCTGGGGAATCCTTGAGTAAGTCTCAGAGTCTTCTGACAATCTCTCAGACTATGAACTGTCAATAAAATTGGGCTGTTTCAATTAATTCTGATATATTTGAGTTCTTAGAACAAATATTTCTTTCCAAGGAATCCATCGGCTAAGGTCTAGAATGCCCTTGCTGTCTTAGCAGCCAGAATTTACCTGTTAAGGTCTATAACTTCTTTTCTCTAAGGCACGACCTGGTTGTTTTCCTAGAATTGGAACCAGGAGGGTCTTCAAAAGTCTTTCCTTTGTCTAAGAAGCCTGTTTTCTTTTCACCATGTAATCTGCACTAAACCTTAGAGATGTAACTATTTCTCTTTTCTGAAAAAGGAACTAAACTATATTTACTTCTTCTTTTATTCCAGGACTATATTAGTCACGGTTCTTCAGAGAAACAGAACCAATTATAGATAGAGCTAGAGATAGAGATAAATATTTCTTTTTAAGGAATTGGCTTGGCTCATGAGGTTGTGAGAGTTGGGGTATTTGTAGACCAGGCTAGCAAACTGGAAATTCTATAAAAGTTGACATTTCAGTCTTGACTCTGAATTCCACATGAAAACAAGCTGGAAACTCAGGTAAGATATCTGTGTTACAGTTTTGAGGATAATTCCTTCTTCAGAAAACCTGTCTTTACTCTTAAGCTCTTCAACTGATTGGATGAACTCTACCTACACTATAGAGGGTAATCTGCTTTACTTGAAGTGTGCTGATTTAAATGTTAATCACATAAGAAAAATACCTTCATAGCATCATCTACACAGGTGTTTCATCAAACAACCGGGCACTGTGGCCTAGCCAAGGTAACACATAAAGTTAGCCATCATAAGGATGTTTATAACTCTACCAACCAAATCTGAAAACACATATAATGTGAAATGTTTGTAAGAAAAGATATAAGAAATAGAGGTGTCCAGGAGAAAAAACAAAATATTGCTGTCAGCTCATTTTCCTACAACGGGGTGTAGATTTCTAAAATCTCTTTTCAAGATGGTGCCCAGAATGAATGTGTTGAGCCACACGCAATGAAAATTAACTTATAAAAATCAACAAAAGATCTTCATGAAAGAACAGGCCAGACATCAAATAGGATTTTCTGGGATTACTCCTGCTTTTACCCTTGGAAATCTCATGCATTCCTCTGTATGAGATTATTTTGCATTGAACACAGATTTTGAACTCCTCTTTTATGTCAGGCCTTGAATAAACTGAACAGTCATACAAATTGGGCTTTTATTTAGTGTATAAAAGTTTTATTTAGTGCATAAAAGAGGAAATGGTGTTACCTATTCAAAAATATTGAAGCATTTTATCCAGATATTAACAATGTGAATAGATGAATTAAGATGAAAAGGGGATCTACTGATAATTCAGAGCTTTCACACAGTGCTTTAAATAAAATACCCTTATAATAAAGTTCATTCTGAAAGGATAAAAGGGCTGAAGAAGAAAAAAAAACTAGGACCTATAAAAGCATACTTAAAATAGAGTACAGATAATAGCATGCAAGATGCATATTCTGAAATAATTGTTGCAATGGTAAAGATAAGTACATTTGAAGTTAACTATTTTATATTTTCAGAAAAAAATGAGAAAATTTTGTTTGTGAAAGAAGTGCAAAATGAGATAGACAATAATCTGTGATGAGAGAAAAAGAGAGTGAGAAAGAGAAAGCTGATTTTAGGCTGGCAGAAAAAATGATAATTGAATGAGAGAATTATCAAAAACTAGGAGAGTAGCAATGCTGTATGTCTAGATTTGAAAATGTTGAAATTAGATATTTATGGTTCCAGCAATGTAAGATTAAGACAGTTTTTGTTTGTTTCTTTTTTGGAAATCTCTTTTCAAATAGCAAGACAATGATGAATTAAGGTCCATGATCCTGCAAAAAAAGAGGAATCCAAGATTATGACCCAAGCATTTTCTTTTGACTTATCACTTAAAGCATTTACTTAATTTAAAACTCAGTCTGTGAGACTGAGCTGCTGACTATCTCATGGAATTCAGAGATTAAATGGAGTGTGTGGCCTACCAAGTAAGAGGTTTCTATACATACATCCCAAGGTTTCAGTTGGAACACGCATAGAGATAAATGCAAGGAACAATGTTGATTCAAATTATGCCATCTCCCACAGAGACGGAAGGCCAGTTTCAAATCAGTTTAATTCCTATTAGATTAGAGTTATCTTTTCCTACCATAGTTTCTGCTGAAATTGAAAAAAATAAGTTTCTAGAAGAGAGTAAAATCAATAAGAACCTTAAGTTATCTCTACAGAGTTTTTATACAGAGCTATTTATAATCATTAAAAAATTACTGGGCATGCAAAGAGACAAAAAACATTGACACAAGGAAAATGATGTTAGAAACTGACTCACGTGAAACATGGACGTGATGCAGTAGTTTTTTTTTTTAACATCTTTTATGGGAGTATAATTGCTTTACAATGGTGTGTTAGTTTCTGCTTTATAACAGAGTGAATCAGTTATGTATATATACATATGTCCCCATATCTCTTCCCTCTTGCGTCTCCCTCCCTCCCACCCTCCCTATCCCACCCCTCTAGGTGGTCACAAAGTTCCGACCTGATCTCCCTGTGCTATGCGGCTACTTTCCACTAGCTATCTATTTTACGTTTCGTAGTGTATATATGTCCATGCCACTCTCTCACTTTGTCCCAGGTTACCCTTCCCCCTCCTGGTATCCTCAAGTCCATTCTCTAGTAGGTCTGTGTCTTTATTCCCGTCTTGCCCTTACGTTCTTCATGACCTTTTTTTTTCCTCTTTTTTTTAGATTCCATATATATGTGTTAGCATACGGTATTTATTTTTCTCTTTCTGACTTACTTCACTCTGTAGGACAGACTGTAGGCCCATCCACCTCACTACAAATAACTCAATTTCATTTCTTTCTATGGCTGAGTAATATTCTATTTTATATAGGTGCCACATCTTCTTTAACCATTCATCTGTCGATGGACACTTAGGTTGCTTCTGTGTCCTGGCTATTGTAAATAGAGCTGCAATGAACATTTTGGTACATAACTCTTTTTGAATTATGGTTTTCTCAGGGTATATGCCCAGTAGTGGGATTGCTGGGTCGTATGGTAGTTCTACTTTTAGTTTTTTAAGGCACCTACATACTGTTCTCCATAGTGGCTGTACCAATTTACATTCCCACCTACAGTGAAAGAGGGTTCCCTTTTCTCCACACCCTCTCCAGCATTTATTTTTTGTAGATTTTTTGATGATGGCCATTCTGACCGGTGTGAGATGATATCTCATTGTAGTTTTGATTTGGATTTCTCTAATGATTAATGATGTTGAGCATTCTTTCATGTGTTTGTTGACAACCTGTATATCTTCTTTGGAGAAATGTCTATTTAGGTCTTCTGCCCATTTTTGGATTGGGTCGTTTGTTTTTTTTTTTTTTTTTTTTGATATTGAGCTGCATGAGCTGCTTGTAAATTTTGGAGATTAATCCTTTGTCAGTTGCTTCATTTGCAAATATTTTCTCCCATTCTGAGAATTGTCTTTTCGTCTTGTTTATGGTTTCCTTTGCTGTGCAAAAGCTTTTAAGTTTCATTGGATCCCATTTGTTTATTTTTGTTTTTATTTCCATTTCTCTAGGAGGTGGGTCAAAAAGGATCTTGCTGTGATTTATGTCATAGTGTGTTCTGCCTATGTTTTCCTCTAAGAGTTTGATAGTGTCTAGCCTTACATTTAGATATTTAATCCATTTTGAGTTTATTTTTGTGTATGGTGTTAGGGAGTGTTCTAATTTCATTCTTTTACATGTAGCTGTCCAGTTTTCCCAGCACCACTTATTGAAGAGGCTGTCTTTTCTCCACTGTATATTCTTGCCTCCTTTATCAAAGATAAGGTGACCATATGTGCATGGGGTTATCTCTGGGCTTTCTATCCTGTTCCATTGATCTATATTTCTGTTTTTGTGCCAGTATCATACTGTCTTGATTACTGTAGCTTTATAGTATAGTCTGAAGTCAGGGAGCCTGATTCCTCCAGCTCTGTTTTCCTTTCTCAAGATGACTTTGGCTATTTGGGGTCTTTTGTGTTTCCAAATTGTGAATTTTTTTTGTTCTAGTTCTGCAAAAAATGCCAGTGGTAGTTTGATAGGGATTGCATTGAATCAGTAGATTGCTTTGGGTAGTATAGTCATTTTCACAATGTTGCTTCTTCCAATCCAAGAAGATGGTATATCTCTCCATCTATTTGTATCATCTTTAATTTCTTTCATCAATGTCTTATAATGTTCTGCATACAGGTTTTTTGTCTCCTTAGGTAGATTTATTCCTAGGTATTTTATTCTTTTTCTTGCAATTGTAAATGGGAGTGTTTTCTTAATTTGACTTTCAGATTTTTCATCATTAGTGTATAGGAATGCCGGAGATTTCTGTGCATTAATTTTGTATCCTGCTACTTTACCAAATTCATTGATAAGCTCTAGTAGTTTTCTGGTAGCATCTTTAGGATTCTCTATGTATAGTATCATGTCATCTGCCAACAGTGACAGCTTTGCATCTTCTTTTCCTATTTGGATTCCTTTTATTTCTTTTTCTTCTCTGATTGCTGTGGCTAAAACTTCCAAAACTGTGTTGAATAATAGTGGTGAGAGTGGGCAACCTTGTCTTTTTCCTGATCTTTGTGGAAATGGTTTTTAGTTTTTCACCATTGAGAATGATGTTGGCTGTGGGTTTGTTATATATGGCCTTTATTATGTTGAGGAAAGTTCCCTCTATGCCTACTTTCTGCAGGGTTTTTATCATAAATGGGTGTTGAATTTTGTTGAAAGCTTTCTCTGCATCTACTGAGATGACCATATGGTTTTTCTCCTTCAGTTTGTTAATATGGTGTATCACATTGATTGATTTGCATATATTGAAGAATCCTTGCATTCCAGGGATAAACCCCACTTGATCATGGTGTATGATCCTTTTAATGTACTGTTGGATTCTGTTTGCTAGTATTTTGTTGAGGATTTCTGCGTGTATGTTCATCAGTAATATGGACTCTAGTTTTCTTTCTTTGCAACATCTTTGTCTGGTTTCAGTATCAGGGTGATGGTGGCCTCATAGAATGAGTTTGTGAGTGTTCCTTCCTCTGCTATATTTTGGAAGAGTTTGAGAAGGATTTAGCTCTTCTCTAAATGTTTGATAGAATTCGCCTGTGAAGCCCTCTGGTCCTGGGCTTTTGTTTGTTGGAAGATTTTTAATCACAGTTTCAATTTCAATGCTTGTGATTGGTCTGCTCATCTTTTCTGTTTCTTCCTGGTTCCATATCAGAAGTTGTGCATTTCTAAGAATTTGTCCATTTCTTCCAGGTTGTCCATTTTATTGGCCTATAGTTGCTTGTATTAATCTCTCATGATCCTTTGTTTCTGCAGTGTCAGTTGTTACTTCTCCGTTTTCATTTCTAATTCTATTGATTTGAGTCTTCTCCCTTTTTTTCTTGATGAGTCTGGCTAATGGTTGATCAAGTTTTTTTATCTTCTCAAGGAACCAGCTTTGAGTTTTATTGATCTTTACTATCGTCTCCTTCATTTCTTTTTCATTTATTTCTGATCTGATCTTTATGATTTCTTTCCTTCTGCTAACCTTGGGGTTTTGTTCTTCTTTCTCTCATTGCTTTAGGTGTGAGGTTAGGTTGTTTATTTGAGATTTTTCTTGTTTCTTAAGGTAGGATTTTATTGCTATAATCTTCCCTCTTAGAACTGCTTTTGCTGTATCCCATAGGTTTTGGGTCGTCGTGTTTTCATTGTCATTTGTTTCTAGGTATTTTTTGATTTCCTCTTTGATTTCTTCAGTGATCTCCTGTTGTTAAGTAGTGTACTGTTTATCTTCCATGTGTTTGTATTTTTTACAGATTTTTTCCTGCAGTTGATATCTAGTCTCATAGCGTTGTGGTCGGAAAAGATACTTGATGCAATTTCAGTTTTCTTAAATTTACCAAGGCTTGATTTGTGACAGAAGATATGATCTATTATGGAGAATGTTCCATGAGCACTTCAGAAGAAAGTGTATTCTGTTGTTTTTGGATGGAATGTCCTATAAATATCAATTAAGTCCATCTTGTTTAATGTATCATTTAAAGCTTGTGTTTCCTTATTTATTTTCATTTTGATGATCTGTCCATTGGTGAAAGTGGGGTGTTAAAGTCCCCTCCTATGATTGTGTTACTATTGATTTCCTGTTTTATGGCTGCTAGTATTTGGCTTATGTATTGAGGTGCTCCTATGTTGGGTGTATAAATATTTACAATTGTTGTATCTTCTTCTTGATCCCTTGATCATTATGTAGTGTCCTTCTTTGTCTCTTGTAATAGTCTTTGTTTTAAAGTCCATATTGTCTGATATGAGAATTGCTACTCCAGCTTTCTTTTGGTTTCCATTTGCATGGAATATCTTTTTCCATCCCCTCACTTCCAGTCTGCATGTGTCCCTAGGTCTGAAGTGGGTCTCTTGTAGACAGCATATATACAGGTCTTGTTTTTGTATCCCTTCAGCCAGTCTATGTCTTTTGGTTGGAGCATTTAATCCATTTACATTTAAGGTAATTATCAATATGTATGTTCCTATTACCATTTTCTTAATTTTGGGGGGTTTGTTATTGTAGGTCTTTTCCTTCTCTTGTGTTCCCTGCCTAGAGAAGTTCCTTTAGTATTTGTTGTAAAGCTGGTTTGGTGGTGCTGAATTCTCTTAGCTTTTGCTTGTCTGTAAAGGTTTTAATTTCTCCATCAAATCTGAATGTGATACTTGCTGGATAGAGTAATCTTGATTTTAGGTTTTTCTCCTTCATCACTTTAAATATGTCCTGCCACTCCCTTCTGGCTTGCAGAGTTTCTGCTGAAAGATCAGTTGTTAACCTTATGGGGATTCCCTTGTCTGTTGTTTGTTGTTTTTCCCTTGCTGCTGTTAACATTTTTCCCTTGTATTTAAGTTTTGATAATTTGATTAATATGTGTCTTAGCATGTTTCTCCTTGGATTTATCCTGTATGGGACTCTCTGTGCTTCCTGGACTTGATTAACTATTTCCTTTCCCATATTAGGAAACTTTTCAATTATAATCTCTTCAAATATTTTCTCAGTCCCTTTCTTTTTATCTTCTTATTCTGGGACCCCTATAATTCGAATGTTGGTGCATTTAATGTTGTCCCAGAGGTCTCTGAGACTGTTCTCAATTCTTTTCATTCTTTTTCCTTTATTCTGCTCTGCAGCAGTTATTTCCACTATTTTATCTTCCAGGTCCCTTATCCGTTCTTCTGCCTCAGTTATTCTGCTATTGATCCCTTCTAGAGAATTTGTAATTTCATTTATTGTGTTGTTCATCACTGTTTGTTTGCTGTTTAGATCTTCTAGGTCCTTGTTAAACATTTCTTGTATTTTCTCCATTCTATTTCCAAGATTTTGGATCATCTTTACTATCATTATTCTCAATTGTTTTTCAGGTAGACTGCCTATTTCCTCTTCATTTTTTAGGTCTGGTGGGTTTTTTCCTTGCTCCTTCATCTGCTGTGTGTTTTTCTGTCTTCTCATTTTGCTTCTCTTACTGTGTTTAGGGTCTCCTTTTTCCGGCTGCAGGTTCGTAGTTCCCGTTGTTTCAGTGGGTTGTATATGCTTCCTGGTGGAGGGGACTAGTGCCTGTGTTCTGGTGGATGAAGCTGATGCAGGAGTTTTTAAACATGGCTTTAAAAATAACTGTGATTAAGATGTTCAAGAGATTAAATGACATGTAATTTTTTAAAAAGTACAATTAAGTGACAATTTTATCACTGTACACATAAAAATACAGTAGCTGAAACTGAAGTCAATAGCTGGGTTCTGCAGAAGATTCTACTGGTGATGAGAGAATCAGAGAACTAGAACTGAGATCATAGTATAATAATGTCCAGGTTAAGAACAAATATAAAAGTATAAAAAGAAAAGGTGTAAGAGACATACAATACACAGAGTTTGAACGTATTTTTAACTAGTTTCAGAAAGAGAGGAGAGAGTGACTGAAACATATATTTGAAGAGATAACAAGTGACAGTTTTCCAAAATTGATGAAAGAGAGAAAAACCACAGATTGAAGATACTCTAAGAAAGCTCATAAGGTTAAATAAAAAAAAAAACCATGCCTAAGAACAACATAGTAAAACTATGTAAAACCAGAGATAGAGAAAAATGTTGTCTTTACATGAGCAGCTCTAATACTGATACGATGCAATGGAACTGTCAAAAGAAAAATGGAAGCTAGAAAAGTATGGAATTATATCTTTAAATTAATTAAAAAAACAAAATGCTAAGATATATATATTTTTTTACCAAACAAAAATGTTCAGTAATTAAGGCAGGTTAAGAAGTTTTCAAAGAAAAAACTTTAAGCAGTCTTCAGCAAGGCATATTGATAAAGGAAATACTAAAAGGGATTCTTCACTCAGAAGAGAGATGATCCAGATGGAAAGATAGAGGTGTAGAAGGTGATGAAGAACAATAAAAAGGGTAAATACATTGTAAAAAAGACAATACTTACAATATAAATGAAAAATATTAATACCTCATGGAGTTCAGTAATGAGGATTAAGATTAAACACAGTAATTACCCCAATGTGATAAGGGGTAAATGAAACTAAATTATTTCAAAGTCCTTTTATTGTCTAGAATGAGATAAAGGTGTAAATGTATATTAGAATTTGATCAGTGAATAATGCATATAGTTATGCTTAGAATTATCTATAAAAGAATAGTAAAAATTCAAGGGAATTTACAAGGGAAAACAAAATAGTAGAAGTAATTAAACTGAAACAGAGTTCTTCAGTCTTCACTGTATTGACATTTTTTTTTTTCCCCCCAGTACGCAGGCCTCTCACTGTTGTGGCCTCTCCCATTGCAGAGCACAGGCTCCGGATGCGCAGGCTCAGCGGCCATGGCTCACAAGCCCAGCCGCTCCACGGCATTTGGGATCCTCCCAGGCCGGGGCACGAACCCGTGTCCCCTGCATCGGCAGGCAGACTCCCAACCACTGCGCCACCAGGGAAGCCCACTGTATTGACATTTTGAGCCAGATAATTCTTAATTGTTCTGTGCATTGTAAGATGTTTAATAGCATCCCTGACCTCTACTTAATAGTTGCCAGTACCATCTTCCCCCACAAGGTAAGATAAAAAGTCTCTAGATATTGCCATATGTTCACTGGGGGGCAAAATCACCCCCATTTAAGTACCTTTGAACTAAAAAAAACAGTACAGCTAAGGGAAGGGTATATAGAAATATTGGACAGATAGAAAATAAATAATAATATGGCAGATTTAATCTGAAATAATTTATATTAAGTGTAAACAGGTAGACTTCCACTGCTAAGTAAAATGAAACAGGTGCTGACAGCCATGTTTGGCTGATACAACTGAGTAACCATAGGAATACCAAATATAAGGTCAGTTTTCCCCATAGGCTATTTGGTGAATTCTAGGTTTTAAAGGACAATGAGTGATACAGAGTTGGTAAGGCAGAGAGGGTCTCCTCCATCACTAGGTACTTAGTGGACAAAGTCCTGCTAGAGGGAGAAGACCTGTAAAAAACAGAGGGAAATTTTAACCTATGTGAGAGAGAGAGAGGCTGAAGAGCCAATCTCAAAATATCCATGTGACAGAATTTTCAGTGCTGAGGATATAGACTCTCTAAGCTCGCAATCAAAAACCCAAGGAAAATCATGCTTGAGGAATAAGACAAACTAGTGGAGAGCAAGTTCTTCCCCTGCTCAAAACATGATTTTATTTAGGTATGAGATCTTTCTAACATTTGGATGGAAAAGGGGACACTCACTGGTGGACACTCACTCATTTCTTTCATACACAGTGCCTAGGGCACAGTATAAATTTGCTAGACATAAAAAGGCAGAAAACTGACATTGATAAGGGTGAAAAAAAACCAGTTATAGCAGACACACAGACAAATCAGTTATTGAAGTTGGGAAATAAGGACCATAAAAATAACTGTAGGGGCTTCCCTGGTGGTGCAGTGGTTAAGAATCTGCCTGCCAATGCAGGGGACACGGGTTCCAGCCCTGGTCCAGGAAGATCCACATGCTGCAGAGCAACTAAGCCCGTGTGCCACAACTACTGAAGCCCGCATGCCTAGAGCCCGTGCTTCACAACAAGAGAAGCCACTGCAATGAGAAGCCTGCGCACCGCAAGGAAGAGTATCCCCTGCTCGCTGCAACTAGAGAAAGCCCCGCACAGCAATGAAAACCCAACACAGCCAAATATAAATAAATAAATAAATAAATAAATAAATAAATAAATAAATAAACAAACTGTGGTTAAATATATAACACATGTAAGAATTCTATACTGACAACTCATTTTTGAGAGAAATTTAAGACTAAATGAGTGAAAAGATACATTTTATTCATGGTTTTAATGATTAAATATCATGGTGGAAATTCTTCCCAAGTTGATCTTTAGATCTAATGCCATCTATATTAAAATTAAAGCAGTGTTTTTAAAATAAAAGTCGACACACTTATTCTAAAATATATATGGAAAATAGAAGACCTAGAACAGCTATAACAGTTTTGCAAAAGGAAACGCAAGTTAGAGATCTTACTTTGAGTGCAGGACTTATCACAGTGCTAAAAAGTAAATCATGACAATATGTCATTGGCCCAAGGATAGACATACTGATTAATGAAACAGAATAAAACATCTAGAAATAGATACACATATATGGTCAAGTGATCCTAGAGAAAAACACCAATGTAATCCCAGTGATGAAACGGGACTGGAAATGGTTGTCCAGGCAAAGAAAATGAATCTTAGCCTAGCATCATAACTCATGATTCACACCATACACAAAAATTAATTTGAGATGTATCAATGTTTTGCATGTAAAAAACTGACCATAGTGCCTCTAATAAAAAGTAAATGTAATGCCTGTATATTGTGTTGATTTACCTAAACTAGAAACACATTTCCAGAATTATCTTTTCTGCACAGTTCTGAATTAGCATGGGCTACAATTGATATTTCGTGAGACTTGGAAGGCAAAAGTAAAGCAGGTATCGTATTTCTTTGTTACTCAGCAATTTTGGCCAAGGCATTAGGTGCTATTGCATCGTACGTGCATTTTCATGTATCTTCTGTCTGGCCAGGGGCAGCAGCTAGGCCCTAGCTCCTCTAGACCCCACAAAGGTTAGTATGACCCCTTAAGTCTTTGGCTGAGTACTATGAACCTTTTTCTCTCTCTCCGTCTCAGAAGTTCAGGCACAGCAGATGAAAAGATCATTAAACTTGATTATATAGTGATAGAATCTCTCTAAACTGACACACAAAGAGCAAAATCCTGAGAAAAAATAAAAGAGATCACTTGGAAAGTATCTAGCGTGTGTGTGTGTGTGTGTGTGTGTGTGTGTGTGTGTGAAAGACTCAAGGTAGCTACCATGATCCCCACTTCCTGGTGTTCATACCTTTGTGTGATCTTATCCCGTAAGTGTGAGCAGGGCATATGACTTGCTTCTAACCAGTCAGTTATGGCAAAGGTGATGGGATGTATATGATTATATGTGTGTGATTATGTGATTACATTACATGAGATTGTATTGCCTTTCTTTCTGGAATCCCTCATTTCCTTGCTGGCTTTGAGGAAACAGTCAGCCATGCTAAAGAACCCCAAGTGGCCGGGAACTACAAGCAGCTTTTAGGATCTTAAGGTGGCCTTCAACTGACAGCCAACAGAAAAATAAAACCTTTAGTCTGAAAGCCATGGTGGAGTGAATTCTTCCAATAACTTGGATGAGCTTGGCAGTAGATCCTTCCCTAGTCAAGCATTTCGATGAGACCGCGCCCCCCAAGCTGAGTCTGACACCTTAAACTGCAACTTTGCATAGGAGGCACCTAAGTTTTACCAAGATTCCTGACATGCAGAAACAGAATATAAATGTGTATTGTTTCAAGCTGCTAAATATGTGGTAATATTGTTATACAGCAATAGACAACTAATATAATGTGAGAAAGATGCTGATCCATTGTCTTATCTGATTGTCTATCTCAAATAAAACTCTCCTCTTTAAGTAAAATTTTAAAATGTGTTATTTTCATCTAAACACAATTAAGAAGTAACAGAAATATCTGGAAAATGTCCAAATATTTCTAAATTAATCAACAAAATTAAGTTAATCAATAGCTTTCATAATTAACCTTAGGTCAAATTTTAAAAATCACAAGAATCATGAGAAATGAATGAAAGTGAATGCAAAGCATAACAAAATATGTCAGATGAATTAAAAATTGGTGTTAGACATTTATAGCATTAAATACTTATTTGAAAAATGAAATGTCTGAAAGCAATGATCAAAGCTTCTATTTAAGAAGTTGTAGGGGCTTCCCTGGTGGCGCAGTGGGTAAGAATCTGCCTGCCAGTGCAGGGGACACGGGTTTGATCCCTGGTCCAGGAAGATCCCATATGCCGCGGAGCAACTAAGCCCGTACACCACAACTACTGAGCCTGCACTCTAGAGCTCGTGAACCACAACTACTGAGCCTGTGTGCCACAACTACTGAATCCTGTGTGCCCTAGAGCCCGTGCTCCACAACAAGAGAAGCCACCACAATGAGAAGCCCACGGACCTCAACGAAGAGTAGCCCCCACTTACCGCAACTAGAGAAAGCCAGCACAGCAGCAAAGCCCCAACGCAGCCAAAAATAAATAAATACATTTAAAAAAAATTGGAAAAAAAAAAGTTGGAAAGGTTATAGTCATATTTACATCTGTATATCTACCTATTACCTCCTTACCTGTATACCTTTCTATCTTCCGTCTACCATTTCTGAATAAGGATTCAGACTACTGAAAGAATATTCAAAACAATAACTATGGTAGTCCATTTCCTCACATTTTCCTTTGTAGTAGGCATGCTTTGCCTTCAAAAGAATGGGCAATATTTGGTTAATTTCAATGCAGCTGAGTTTTGTTCCTGAATTCTAGGGGGACAAAGTATCAGAGAGTGTTATTTCATAGTTAGCTTTTCCTGTAATCCCTCTGGTAAGCTTTTCTGTGGCAAGTAAATCATGTAAACATTCCATTGCTGGCAGGCATTCGCCGTAGTTCCTTGTGCTTCTAATTTATTGAACTGTGTCTTCTTCAGCAGCACCTTATGAGAGCTACAGCATTAATCAAAGCTACCCTGTCAGGGCCTTATGCCACCAGCATTTGTTCAGCATTGTTATCAACTCTTGTTTTATGGAAGATTAGATATAATGTTTTTCAGAGCTCTGTGATACTATAATTTAAATGAATATAAAAATTATAACTGTCTCCAGCCTACCACCATTTCTTAACAGTCTTAATCCAAAAAAAATATTATGATCTATGTACTAGTGTTATGTACAAGAGCTGTTGTCAGGCACAAATGGAAACTTACCAAATATTTTTAAATAACTTAAATATTGAATTATTTGTTACTGTCTACTGTGAGCAGACTTTGGAGTAGTTTAATATACTAACCTTGTGTACTATTTTTGTAGCTTCTGATATGATCATCAGAAAAGCTGCATATTTATTTGGGTCTATATGTTTAAGACTATAGTTATGCTGAACACAATACTTATAAATATACTTATACTGAACTTTATGAGAATTCTTGATGCCTTCACAAATGTAAGGCATAATTGTTGTCAGAAGTATAATTGAATTAATGAACCCTAGTGACTGATACTGTGGTATTTTGGTATTAATATCAAAGGGTAAAGTGAAAAGATATTGCTATGAAAATTTTTAAAAATATGCTTGGGATCTGGACAAAGACAGTAGCTTAGTGAAGGACATGAGTAGATTTAAAAGTTTTGGAAAGAAAAAGGTGGCAGATTTTATAAAACAAAGTAAGTATAAGAGTAAACAGAACAAAACTGTAAGTTAAAAATGACCTAGAGTTTCTAGTTTCGTGTTTATTAATTTTTTTACTCCATCATTGTTAGTAAGCTTAGGGCAGAAGAAATTTGAAGAGGGAGAAAACATATTAAAACTCTGAGAATCTTATAGACAGAGTGCCAGTGAATGTTCTCTTTAAATACATTCAGCTATGGAAAGTATTTCATAATATTCTGTAAGCAGTATTTCTATGCGGCTTTTAAATATGCCCAGTAATTGTTCATTGATTTGTTTCTTAGGTAAGGAAAAAAAAGATTAATTATTAGAAAAATACATTTTTTCTTAAACATTTCATTGAATATAGCATACATAAAGGAAATCATAAAATTATAATGTATAGCTTGATAAATTTTCAATAAGTGAACACATTCATAAAACCAACACACAAAATAATAACAGAACATTACTATGTTCTTTCCCCCAATGATAAACACCATCCTGCATTCTAACACCAAAAGTTACTCTTGCCTATTATGAGCATTATGTAAATGAAATCATAATAGACATTCATATGTGTCTGGTTTCTTTTGCTTAATATTTTTGAGATTTATCTAAGTTGTTGCATGTAATTACGGTTCATTCATTTAAAATTCCTCGTTGTAGTATACTGTATGCACATACACAATTTTTATATTCTTTTTGGTGGTGTGTGAAATACTTGGTTGTTCCAGGTTTTGCCTACTACAAATAGTGCTGCTAGTACTTGCATTTTGGTGCAAAATGTACTCATTTCTGTTGGTTTTATATATTGGAGGGAAATTCCTGAGTAGTAGGTTATGTATTTATTATTTAGCTTTTGTAGATACTGAATTTTCTAAAATGGTTGTACCAATTTAAATTCCTATAGCCATGTTAGAGAGTATCTGTAGTCATTCTGGAGTGTATAAAAAGGTCCATTGGTGATTTTAACTTGCAGTTACCTGATACTCATTGATTTCAATATTTTTCTTGTATTTATTTCATACATTTATTTTAGATTCAATATATATTTTTTTAGTGGAGTGCATGTTTATTCTTTCCTTGATTTCTACTAGGTATCTGCCCTTTTCTTTTTGATTTTTATATACTCAGGATACATATCCTTTGTTATATGTATTTATTGAAAATATCTTCCCCTCTGGCTTCACTTTAACTCTACTAATATTTTCTTATTTTTTTAGTAAGCTTTTTATTTTGGAAAAAATTCAGCTTGCAGGAAAGTTGTAAAGATAGTTCTCAGTTTCCCCTAGTTATCATTTCATATAACCCTAGTATATTTGTCAAAACTAAGAAACCAATATTGACAGATTATTACTAACTATACTTCAAGCTTTATTTGGATTTCACAAGTTTTTCCATTACTGTCCTAGTTCTATTCTAGGATCCAATCCAGGGTACCATATTGCATGTTTCTTCAGGTCTGTGACACTTTCTCAGTCTTTACTTGTTTTTCATATGTTAAGAGTTTTTAATACTGTACTGGCCAAGTATTTTCTAGAATATCTATCAAAGTGGGTTGGTCTGATGTTTCTCTTAAATAGTTACAAAATTTTTCTCTTGTGATAAGAACTTTTCATATTTACTCTCCCACCAGTTTCCAGATATGCAATACAGTGTTACTAACTACAGTTGCCATGCTGTAAATTGCATCCCCTGACTTTATTTTACGTAATTGGAAGTTTGTACCTTTTGTCCCCCTTTACTATTTAAGGCAATGGATGTTAACCAGACTTATTGTGGTTATCAATTGGCAATGTATACAACTATCAAATCACTATGTCGTACACCTGAAACTAATGTTATATATCAATCATGCCTCAACTAAAAAAGAAAGAAAAAAAATGAAGGTGAAATAAAGAAATGTTAAGAGAAATAATAAATGAGGAAAGTTTTTACCAGACAACCTGCAACTCTATTAAATATTAAAAGAATTTCTTCTGGAAGAAGAAAAATGATTCTGGATGGAAACGTGGATAGATAGATAGAGAGAGAGAGAGAGAGAGAGAGAGAGAGAGATATCTGTAGATATACACATGTAGTGGCATTATAATTTTTCAAATCAGAGTATGATAATTAAAAATGCTTGTTGTAAACCCAGCACTAAGAATAAAATAGATATAGTTTATAAATCTACAGCAAATTTAAAACTGGAATTATAAGAATTATGTAATAAAGAGGTATGACATTCCCACAACTTAAGATATCTACAATCCTCAGTTTTCTTATCATTCCCTTGCTTTATTATTTTAATATGTCTTTATTGGAGTATAATTGCTTTACAATGTTGTGTTAGTTTCTGCTGTACAACAAAGTGAATCAGCTATATGCATACATATATCTCAATATCCCCTCCCTCTTGAGCCTCCCTCCCACGCTCTGATTCCCACCACTCTAGGTCATCACAAAGCACTGAGCTGATCTCCCTGTGCCATGCAGCAGCTTCCAACTAGCTATCTATTTTACATTAGGTAGTGTATGTATGTCAATGCTACTCTCTCACTACATCCCAGCCTCCCCTTCCTCCCATGTCCTCAAATCCATTGTCAACATCTGCATCTTTATTCCTGCCCTACCACTAGGTTCATCAGTAACATTTTTCTAGATTCCATATATATGTGTTAACATACGGTATTTGTTCTTCTCTTTCTGAATTACTTCACTCTGTATGACAGACTCTACGTCCATCCACCTCACTACAAATAACTCAATTTCATTTCATTTTATGGCTGAGTAATATTCCATTGTATATATGTGGAACATCTTCTTTACCCACTCATCTGTTGATGGACATTTAGGTTGTTTCCATGTCCTGGCTATTGTAAACAGTGCTGCAATGAATATTGGGGCACATGTGTCTTTTTGAATTATGGTTTTCTCAGGGTATATACCCAGTAGTGGGACTGCTAGGTCATATGGTAGTTTTATTTTTAGTTTTTAAGGAATCTCTATACTGTTCTCCATAGTGGATGTATCAATTTACATTCCCACCAACAGTGCGGGAGGGTTCCCTTTTCTCCGCACCCTCTCCAGCATTTATTTTTTGTAGATTATTTGATGATGGCCATTCTGACCAACGGGAGGTGATACCTCATTGTGGTTTTGATTTGCATTTCTTTAATGATTAGTGATGTTGAGCATATTTCCATGTGTTCGTTGGCCATCTGTATGTATTCTTTGGTGAAATGTCTGTTTAGGTCTTCCACCCATTTTTGGATTGGGTTGTTTGTTTTTTCTTGGTATTGAGCTGCATGAGCTGTTTGTATCTTTTGGAGATTAATCCTTTGTCCCTTGCCTCATTTGAAAATATTTTCTCCCATTCTGAAAGTTGCCATTTTGTCTTGTTTATGGTTTCATTTGCTGTGCAAAAGCTTTTAAGTTTCATTAGGTCCCATTTGTTTAGTTTTGTTTTTATTTCCATTTCTGTAGGAGGTGGGTCAAAAAGGATCTTGCTGTGATTTATGTCACAGAGGGTTCTGCCTATGTTTTCCTCTAAGAGTTTTATATTTTCTGGCCTTACATTTAGGTCTTTAATCCATTTTGAGTTTATTTTTGTGTATGGTGTTAGAGAGTGTTCTAATTTCATGCTTTTACATGTAGCTGTCCAGTTTTCCCAGCACCACTTCCTGAAAAGGCTATCTTTTCTCCATTGTATATTCTTGCCTCCTTTGTCAAAGATAAGGTGACCATATGTGCATGAGTTTAATTCTGGGCTTTCTATTCTGTTCCATTCATCTATATTTCTGCTTTTATGCAAGTACCATGCTGTGTTGATTATTGTAGCTTTGTAATATAGTCTGAAGTCAGGGAGCCTGATTCCTCCAGCTTCCTTTTACTTTCTCAAGATTGCTTTTGCTATTAGGGGTCTTTTATGATTCCATAAAAATGTAAACTTTTTTGTTCTATTTCTGTGAAAAATGCCTTTGGTAATTTGATAGGGATTGCATTGAATCTGTAGGTTGCTTTGGGTATAGTATAGTCATTTTCACAACATTGATTCTTCCAATCCAAGAACATGGTATATCTCTCCATCTGTTAATATTGTCTTTGATTTCTTTAATCAGTGTCTTATAGTTTTTTGCATACAGTTCTTTTGCCTCCTTAGGTAGGTTTATTCCTAGGTATTTTATTCTTTTTGTTGCACTGGTAAATGGGAGTGTTTCCTTAATTTCCCTTTCTGATTTTTAATTGTTAGTGTTTAGGAATTCAAGAGATTTCTGAGCATTAATTTTGTACCCTGCTACTTTACCAAATTCATTGATTAGCTCTAGTAGTTTTCTGTAGCATCTTTAGGATTCTCTATTTATAGAATCATGTCATCTGCAAACAGTGATAGTTTTACTTCTTCCTTTCCAATTTGGATTCTTTTTATATCTTTTTATTCTCTGATTGCCATGGTTAAAACTTCCAAAACTGTTGAATAATAGTGGTGAGAGTGGGCAACCTTGTTTTGTTCCTGATCTTAGAGGAAATGGTTTCAGTTTTTCAACATTGAGAATGATGTTAGCTGTGGGTTTGTCATATATGGCCTTTATTAAGTTGAGGTAGGTTCCCTCTATGCCCACTTTCTGAAGAGTTTTTATTGTAAACGCATGTTGAATTTTGGCAAAAGCTTTTTCTGCATCTATTGAGATGATCATATGGTTTTTCTCCTTCAATTTGTTAATATGGTGTATCACATTGATTAATTTGCATATATTGAAGAATCCTTGCATTCCTGGGATAAATCCCCCTTGATCATGTTGTATGATCCTTTTAATGTGCTGTTGGATTTTGTTTGCTAGTTATTTTGTTGAGGATTTTTGCTTCTATGTTCATCAGTGATAGTGGTCTGTAATTTTCTTTTTTTGTGTGACATCTTTGTCTGGTTTTGGTGTCAGGATGATGGTGGCCTCAAAGAATGAGTTCGTGAGTGTTCCTCCCTGTGCTATATTTTGGAAGAGTTTGAGAAGGATAGGAGGCTCTTTTCTAAATGTTTGGTACAATTCGCCTATGAAGCCATCTGGCTCTGGGCTTTTGTTTGTTGGAAGATTTTTAATCACAGTTTCAATTTCAGTGCTTGTGATTGGTCTGTTCATATTTACTGTTTCTTCCTGGTTCAGTCTTGGAAGGGTGTGCTTTTCTAAGAATTTTTCCATTTCTTCCTAGTTGTCCATTTTCTTGGCATAGAGTTGCTTGTGGCAGTCTCTCATGTTCCTTTGTATTTTTATGGTGTCAGTTGTTACTTCTCCTTTTTTGTTTCTAATTCTGTTGATTTGAGTCTTTTCCATTTCTCTCCTGATGAGTCTGGCTAATGGCTTATCAATTTTGTTTATCTTCTCAAAGAACTGCTTTTAGTTTTATTGATCTTTGCTATTGTTTCCTTCATTTCTTATTAATTTATTTCTGATCTGATCTTTCTGATTTCTTTCCTTCTGCTAACTTTGGGTTTTTTTGTTCTTCTTTCTCTAATTGCTTTAGGTATAAGGTTAGGTTGTTTATATGAGATTTTTCTTGTTTCTTGAGGGAGGATTTTATTGCTCTAGACTTCCCTCTTAGAACTGCTTTTGCTGCATCCCATAGGTTTTGGGTCATTGTGTTTTCATTGTCATTTGTTTCTAAGTATTTTTTGTTTTCCTCTTTGATTTCTTCAGTGATCTCTTGGTTATTTAGTAGCATGTCGTTTAACCTCCATGCGTTTGTATTTTTTACAGTTTTTTCCTTTTATTGATATCTAGTCTCATAGCATTGTGGTTTGAAAAGATGCTTGGTATGATTTCAATTTTCTTAATTTACCTAGGCTTCCTTTGTGACCCAAGATGTGTCCTATCCTGGAGAGTGTTCCATGTGCACTTCAGAAGAAAGCGTATTCTGTTGTTTTTGGATGGAATGTCCTATAAATATCAATTAAGTCCATCCGGTTTAATGTGTCATTTAAAGCTTGTGTTTCCGTATTTACTTTCTGCTTGGATAATATGTCCATTCGTGTAAGTGGGGTGTTAAAGTCCCCTACTAGTATTGTGTTCATGTCAATTTCCCCTTTTATGGCTGTTAGCATTTGCCTTATGTATTAAGGTGCTTCTATGTTGGGTGCATAAATATTACACTTGTTATATCTTCTTCTTGGAGTGATCCCTTGATCATTACTTAGTGTCCTTCCTTGTCTCTTGTGACAGTCTGTATTTTAACGTCTATTTTGTCTGATATGAGTATTGCTACTCCAGCTTTCTTTTGATTTCCATTTGCATGGAATATCTTTTTCCATCCCTTCACTTTCAATTTGTATATGTACCTAGGTCTGAAATGGGTCTCTTGTAGACAGCATATATACAGGTCTTGTTTTTGTATCTGTTCAGCTAGTCTGTGTCTATTGGTTGAAGCATTAATCCATTCACATTTAAAGTAATTATTGACATATATGTTCCTATTACCATTTTCTTAATTATTTTGGTTTGTTTTTATAGGTCCTTTTCTTTCTTGTGTTTCCTGCTTAGAGAGGTTCCTTTAGCATTTGTTGTAGAGATAGTTTGGTGGTGCTGATTTCTCTTAGCTTTTGCTTGTCTATAAAGCTTTTTACTTCTCTGTCGAATCTGAGTGAGATCTGTACTGGGTAGAGTAATCTTGGTTGTAGGTTTTTTCCCTTCATCATTTTAAATATATCCCTCCACTCCCTTCTGGTCTGCAGAGTTTCTGCTGAAAAATAAGCTGATAACCTTATGGGGATTCCCTTTTATATTATTTGTTGCCTTTCCTGTGCTCCTTTTAATACTTTTTCTTTGTATTTAATTTTTGATAGTTTGATTAATATGTGTCTCGGCATGTTTCTCCTTGGGTTTATCCAGTATGGGACTCTCTACACTTCCTGGACTTGATTGGCTATTTCTTTTCCCATGTTAGGGAAGTTTTCACCTATAATCTGTTCACATATCTTCTCAGACCCTTTCTTTTTTCTCTTCTTCCTCTGTGACCCCTATAATTTGTACGTTGGTGCATTTAATGTTGTCCCAGAGGTCTTTGAGACTGTCCTCAATTCTTTTCATTCTTTTTTATTTATTCTGATCCATGGCAGTTATTTCCACAATTGTATCTTCCAGGTCACTTATCCATTCTTCTGCCTCAGTTATTCTGCTATTGATTCCTTCCAGAGTATTTTTAATTTCAGTTATTGTGTTGTTCATCACTGTTAGTTTGTTCTTTAGTTCTTCTAGGTCCTTGTTAAATGTTTCTCTTATTTTCTCCACTGCATTTCCGAGATTTTGGATCATCTTTACTATCATTACTCTGGATTCTTTTTCTGGTAGACTGCCTATCGCATCTTCATTTGTTTGGTCTTGTCGGTTTTTACCTTGCTCCTTCATCTCCTGCATATTTCTCTGTCTTCTCATTTTGTTTAACTTGCTGTGTTTGGGGTCTCCTTTCTGCCAGCTGCAGGGTCGTAGACTTCTGTTGTCTGTCCCCAGTGGGTGAGGTTGGTCCAGTGACTTGTGTAGTCTTCCTGGTGGAGGGGACTCTTGCCTGTGTTCTGGTAGGTGGACCTGGATCTTGTCCCTCTGATGGGCAGGGCTGTGTCTGATGGTGTGTTTTGGGGGGTCTGTGAGCTTAGTATGACTTCAGGCAGTCTGCTAATAGGTGCAGTTGTGTTCCTGTCTTGCTAATTGTTTGGGGTAAGGCTTCCAGCATGGGAGCTTGCTGGCTGTTGGGTGGAGACAGGTTGTAGTGTTGATATGGAGACCTCTGGGAGAGCTCTCACTGATTAATATTCCATGGGGCTGGGAGTTTTCTGGTGGTCCAATGCCCTGGACTCGGCTCTCCCACCTTGGAGGCTCAGGCCTGACCCCAGCCAGAACACCAAGACCCTGCAAGCCACAAGGCATGCAAGAAAAGGAAGAAGAAGAAAAAAAAAACCAAACAACAAAAGCCAAAATGCAACAAAACACCCCAAGTGTTTTGAACAAATGAACAGATAAAACCCCAAGACAAATGGTAAAAGCAAAACTAAACATACACACATGCACTCACAAACAGAAAAGAAAAAAAGAGAGAAACAAAGAAGAGAGCAACCAAACCAATAAACTCCAAAATAAAACAAATACGAAAAAGTAAACTAACAACAACATAAAACCAGAAATAAATCAAATGCAGAAATCAACTTAAAAAAGACAATGAAAGCATAAAACAAATACACAAAAATGATCAAAAACAAAATGTAAAGACAAAAAAAAAGATGAAAACAAAATTAAAAAATACAAAACAACAAAGTAGTAGAGTAAAAATAGAAAAAGAGAAAATATAGTTAAAAATAAAATGAAAACAAAACAAATCAAAGGAAAAAGCAGACACAAGGAAAAAACACAATATAACAAAAAAGTACAGTAGAAATAGGAAAATAAAAATATATTAAAAAGAAAAGCATAAAAAAGAAAAGATAAATTAAAATAAAATTAAAAAAATAATAAAAAAAAAGAACAACAGTTCCCCCCCCCCCAAATAAAAGTGGTGATGTTTTCCTGTGGCCTTAGCTGTCAAGTGTTCCTGCCCCCGCAGTGAGCCACAGCCAATCCCTGCCTACGCAGTACTTCTCGGTAGGTCTCTGGATCTGCTGTGGGCATTGTGGGGCCAGCTCAGACTCTGATCTGATCTTACTCCCATGTGTACTTGCCCCCAAAGTGTATAGTTTTCCCCAAAGTCTGCAACCTCAATTGTGGGAACACTCATTGTCTCTTCAGGTATTCCACAGATGCAGGGTTTTCCTGACCGATTGTGGGGATTTAATCTGCTGCTCCTGTGACTGCATGGGGATAGTTCCCGTTCTCTTCTTTGGTTGCATAACCCCTGGGATTCAGCTTTGGTTTTGGCCCTACCTCTGCATGTGGGCCGCCTTCAGGCATCTGTTCCTTGCCCAGGCAAGAGCGGGTGAAAGCCGTGGCTGATTAGGGCTCACTTGCTCACTCAGGCCTGGGAGGAGGGAGGGATACAGCAGTCAAATTGGGATGTGTGGCGAGTGCCTGCAGAAGCAGAGTCTGGCGTGAAGTTGCAAGAGCCTGAGGCACACCATGCATTCTTCCGGGGAAGTTGGCCCCGGTTCATGGGACCCTTGGCAGTGGTGGTCTGCACAGGCTGCTGGGAAGGTGTGGGCAGTGACCTGCCTTGCATACAGGACCCTTGGTGGCAGTGGAGGCAGCCTCTGGGTTCCGAGATAAGAGCCGTGGCCTGCACTCGCGCTTGTGTAGGCATTGCCGCACTGTCTGTGAGTGCACGGAGCAGGAAGCACCTATGGCGGGCCCCCCCCCCCCCCCATGCACCCTGCAACAAAGGTCTCCTGCCTTTCCAGCAGGCCCAGGCTTTTTCCTGGACTCACTCCTGGCTAGCTGTGGTACACTAGGCCCCCCCAGGCTGTCCTCATGCGGCCAAACCCAGTCCTCTCCCAGGAGTCTGAACTCCGAAGCCCAAGCCTCAGCACCCAGCCCCCACCAGCCCCAGCGAGTGAGGTGACAAGCATCTCAGGCTGGTGAGTGCTGGTTGGCCCCGATCCTCCGTGTGGGAATCTCTCTGCTCTGCCCTCCGCACCTCTGTTGCCACCCTCTCCTCTGAGGCTCCGAAGCTCCCCCGCCCCATCCCCACCAGTGAGGGGATTTCTTAGTGTGTGGAAACTTTTCCTCCTTCACAGCTCCCTCCCAGAGGGCAGGTCCTGTCCTGATTCCTTTGTCTCTCTCTTTTTTTTTTTTTCTTTTTTCTTTTGCTCTACCCAGTTATGTGGAGATTTTTTCACCTTTTTGGAAGTCTGAGGTCCCCTACCAGCATTCAGTAGTTGTTCTGTAGGTGTGTTCTACACGTACATGTATTCTTGTTGTATTTGTGGGGAGAAAGGTGACCTCCACGTCTTACTCCTCTGCCATCTTGCAGGTCTCCTCCCTTGCTTTTCATATATTTACTTTCACCTGTTTTTAAACTCTTAGAATTACACTGTATACATTCACTGTGAGCATTCATTTTATTCAAATTATGTTAGTTTTTGTAGTTTTACTTCATTTTCCTTCATCTGGAGTATATTAAATACTAGATAATTTATCAATTCTACTGTCAATGAAAATTTAGGTTTTGTTTGTATTGTTTTGTTTTGCTATTTCAAATAAGACTGTAGACTGCAATCAACATTTTTTTGCAAGAGCTCAGCACGCCTCGGGCTCCTGCAACTTCATGTTGGCCTCTGCTGCCACAGGCACTCCCCGCACATTTATAAGGAGACATTTGTCTCCTTATAAATGCATTCAAAAGCTTCTGTGTGATTTAAACCCAGAAGTGGAATTTATGTGTCTGAGTATGCCCATGCTCATTATTCTTAGGAAATCTCAAATTCTTTCTATAGTCTCATATGCCTTAAGATGGTATGAGTATTATTGTTCCTCCATACCTTCAACAATGCTATGTATTTTTAAATTCAAAGTTTTGCCAATTCTGTGGGTAAGAAGTGTTGTTATGTTTTTAATTTGCATTTCATGATCACTGTTAAGGTAAAATACATTGATGTGGACATTGATTAATATGTGGTTCCCAAATGGCTATGGTGTTTTTGTCAGTAAATTAAATTTTGTAATTTAATTGTAGATAGTACTTCAGATAATTACCATTGAAACAATGTTACATAAGATTTGATGATTTTGAATAATTGCAGACTAGGATAAAATGTATAAAGACTTTATAAAGGCTCAGGCATTAATTATCCCATGTCTTATTCTTGAAAATTACCTTTAAAGATATTGGGGGGGCAATTTCCTAGGTCGTGTCTATCTGTGTTAAAATCCCCAAATGTAAATCTATTTTTCTTCATAGCACTCCTAAAAATTTTGGTTACAAATTTGATGCATGCCTGTTTTTACGTTTAAGGGGAGGGAAGAGTGAGTCAACGCTATTACATTGTTTTCTGTGGCTATATAGCATGTTACCAAAAACGCGGTAGCTTTAAGCAACACAAATCTATTCTCTTCCCGTGTTGGTACGTCTGAAGCTTGGCACAGGACTGAATTCTCTGCTCACCAGGTTAAATCGGGGTATGCCATCCTCTTCTAAGTTCTTTGTCTCACGTTTTCCACATGGTCCCTTCCATTTTCAAGCTGTCAGTTGCACATTTGTCTTTCTTGTGATTTTACTTCTCTGACTACTAGCTGGAAGATGTTCTTTGCTTTTAAGGGCTAATGTGATTAGGTTAGACCCACCTAAATAATCTCTTTTGGTATACAATTTAACATGATCATAGATGTGACAATAGTGTGATTTGCCTAACAAATTATCTAATACCTTTCATTGACTTTAAAACATTAAGCTGAGAAAAATATCTGTGCATATATGAATTACACAGGGGCCTACTGATATGATATGATTAAACATATGGTATAGAAAAGGCAACCTGTTTAAAAATTAACCTTCTTTCTTTTCCCAGTTCCTTTCCATCTGTTATAATCCATGAATTCTGTCTACTTGGTTTTGGGGCATTTATTTATTCATTTGCTTATCAAGCATAAACCACACTACATATCATAAAGTATATAGACAAGAAAATTCATATCATTTTAAATATTGCATTAATATAAAACAAGGGCAACATTAAACATTAGCTATCTCACTTGTTCATCTGGATTAATCTATTTGAAGTGTGACCTAATAGTCGCTATTTCCACCTAGCATGCAATTTGGGAAGCTCTTATTTTAATGAAGAGTAAGAGGCAAAGTTAAATTTTCTGCATTGACCAGTGCTGAGAGATTAGTAACCCTTTAAAACAAAAGTAACTCCAAATAGAGATATCTTACTGGGTGAAAGTGATGTGTTCCTGAATGTAAAGGAGAATTTGGGACCAGAATGTATTCATTTCACATTTATCTCATGTGACATCCCTACTTGTAGTAATTTATGAATACAACATATTCTTGATGACTAACAACTGTGAGAAATTATGAGTTACATAAGATTCTTTAGAAATAAGACTTTTGCTACTATATATTTTTTTGTACAAGGGGTTTAATCAAAAGACTTTTAGTTCATACATATTCAGTTTCAGATTACTTAGCCTTTTTTTTTTTTTTTTTGCGGTACGTGGGCCTCTCACTGTTGTGGCCTCTCCCGTTGCGGAGCACAGGCTTTGGACGCGCAGGCTCAGTGGCCATGGCTCATGGGCCTAGCTGCTCCGTGGCATATGGGATCTTCCCGGACCGGGGCATGAACCTGTGTCCCCTGCATCAGCAGGTGGACTCTCAACCACTGCACCACCAGGGAAGCCCTACTTAGCCTTTTTATGCTTGGAATCAAGCTCAATTAAATGTTAATAGTTATTAGTTGAACTAATGTAATGAAGAATTCATAGATGAGTACCCCAAATAGATCTTAATTTATTCCCATGCTATAATATTTTATTCTTCAAGACATATATAGCCTGTAAAAGTCATTAAAGAAATTCACATGATTTAAGAAGTTTAAATAATTTTATAATGGCAAATATTTTAATTTTTTACATTTTATTTCTTGAAGGACTTAAGTTGAAGCAATGAAGTAACTTTAATGTTGCAAGAGTGACCTCCATGTTACTTCTAACTTGCTAGTTTAATAAAATTTATGTATGTTTGTATGACAAAGAATTAATAGATTATCAATAAGAATGTGAAACACACAAACCATAGACTGGCAGAAAATATTGATACTTGCAAATTATATGTCTAATAAAGGGCTTACACTCAGAATATATAAAGAACTCCTCTATATTAACAAGACAATTCAGTTTAAAATAGACACATATTTAAAGAGGCATTTCTTCAAGAAGATGTACAAGTGGTCAATAAGCATATGAAAAGATTCTCAACATCATTAGTTGTTAGGGGGATACAAATAAAACCAAAAGGAGGTACTAGAATGGCTTCAGACCCACTAGAAGAGCTGTAATCAAAAAGAAAGATGATAAAAGTGTTGGTGATGAAGTGGTGAATTTGGAACCCTCGTATGTTGATACTGGTTATGTAAAATGAGGTAACCACTTTGGAGAATACTTTGGCAGTTTCTTAAAAAATTAAATATAAACTTATCATATGATGTAGCAAACCATTCCCAGGTATCTAACCAAGAAAAATGAAAAATATGTCTACACAAAGACTTGGTTGTAGATTTTCATGGGAGCATTATTCATGGAAGCATTATTCTTAATAGCCAGAACCTGGCAACAATCCAAGTGTCCATCAGCACAATATGACTTATCCACATAGTAGAATGCTGTTCAGTAATGAACAGGAACAAAGTATTGAACCGTGCTACAACATAGATGATCCTCAAAAATAGTTTGCTAAGTTACAGAAGCCAAACATGAAAGATTCTTATATGTATGATGCAACTTGTGTGAAATTTCCAGAATAAAGCAAATTTATAGAGACAGACAGAAGATCAGTGGTTGCATAGGACTGGAAATGGGCACAGGGCTTCACCTTAGATGGGCATGGAGAAATTTTGAAGAGTGATGGAAATATTCTAAAACTTGATGTTGGTGATGTCTGCATACATCTATTAATGTATTAAAATTGAGTTGTTTACTTACAGCAAGTCCCTTTTATGGCATGGAAATTTTATGTCAGTAAGATTATTTTAAAAATATCGTATCAGTTTCTCTCATATTCAGCTGGGAAACTGGTGTTTCACATTTTTTTGTATCTTGGATCTTTAGTTAAATCCTTTTATTTGCAAACCTGTATCTGTAAAACCTAAGGGAAAAACAATTCCTTCAAATACCAGCAATGATATTAATTACACTTTTTAGTAAATATAACTAACTTACTGTTATTTCACAAGGAACACAGCTTTATTGCTTTGCATTTTGGGATGCCAGCTGAGGATTTTCTTTTGAAGAAGTCAAGTCTCAGAGATTTTGTGTACATGTATGTGACATACCCATAAAAGAGTTATTAACCTCATTAGAATCTGACGTATGTGACACAATTTATTTTCTTATGGAGTACATACCAAATGATACCGTTAAAAAGTCTGTCTTGTAATTTATTTAAAATCATTACTCAATTCTAGAGATGGACAATCTTGGTGAGGCTCATTTTTTTTTTTTTTAATTTTTGAGAAAATTTCATCCCATGAATGCTTAAACTACATTTCACAAAGGAAAACTTTCATTGCTTTTTCTAGATTCAGAGTTTTATGTTTGTAACTATTTTCATTCAGTTGATATAATACAATTAGAAAACTTAGAGTCCATGTTCTTAAATAATTTATGAAAGTTTAACAAGTAATCTCATTTCCTATGTACAACAGATCTCTTAGTATCAATAAGACAATTTGTTATTCACATTTACAAATTCACTTGTCCTGAGAAAACAAAAATAAAAATTAGTTTAGCAACTTATATTGGGCAATATTTTGAGCCCTATCTACGTACCAGGCCTACAGTTAAGCATTAGGATTGTAAATATTACTTTCGTCTCAATCCAGCTGTACACAAGGACATACAAGCAAATGTATGCAATATTCAGCCTTCAACTTCCAGCTGTATTTTTACCTCCTTAATCATACTTTGTCCTCTCTTGATATTCTAGATAGCTTTACTTGCTTGAAATATAAACAATATATATTTGGGAATGAAAGGTCATTTCATTTAGTTCCTTATAACTGGAGTTATTAATCAACATTTTTATTTGCTGGTTGTATGTACTTATACTGAAAGGAATTTTATTTTTAATTCAAGAATATCTCACTACCCTTATAATACACAGTATATTTTAATTTTTAATAATTAGGTGAAGTTAATGAAGTTTTAAATTACTTATAATTAACCATAAAGACAGCAGAAAAGTTCAAATTGAGTATGTAAACAATATTGAAAATAATTATTGAAGTGAAACTCTAAAATTATGAGCTGTAAATATATTAAGCTTTTTGAAATCATGAATATATACACTTTCAATGTAGTCATGTTTCCTTCTAAAACAGCTTTGAATTCAAATAAGACTGAACAGAACAAAGGTTTCATAATCTAACATGTAACAGTTATTTTTTTATTCCTGTAACATCTTGGTTTCATGGAACACTGGGGAAATAGATGAAGTTTACCTTTTCAATCCAGAGGGACTAAACACAACAAAAACATATATACTATTTATTTAATCTGGAAGGAAAATTTAACAACATAACTCTCTCCTCTCCCCTTACTCCGTGCATATTTTCTAATGAAATCATAAAGTGAAGTTTCTTTACTTAATCAAGAAAACTTTGTTCATTTGTTCAGCTTTTTTTCATCTCTGCTTTTATTGCTTGGCCTTGGGTCTATTTCTAAAAGTTTTTGAAATTAAAAAAAAATGTATCTTACGCAGTTTTTTGTTTTACTCTAGTTTGCTTCTTTGTTTTGCATTTTAACTGATAACTGTCCGTTATCCCAGACTCTAGAATTTTTTTCCCAGTTTACTCTGTTGAAAGTTGTGAAGTTCATTGGAATAGCGTTTTTACCTGCCGCAAATTCCAAAACCTCAGAAAATGTCAGCAAAACTAATTAGACCAATTCTGTGATCCCTTAATAGAAACCGCCTTATTTGGCTTAAAACTGTGTGATGTGAAGAATGGACTATAGGCAAAAAAAGATTGTGAAATATGTTGCAAACTCCTTTTTGAGATGCATCCAATAGCCACATAGTAAAATTGTCATGTGTTTTGTGGTGTCAAGTGATCAGAAGTCAATCACATATTTTTAGACAATATCCGCAAAATCATATTTGTTACAAACATAATATTCTCCATTAATCTACTTCTGCAAGTTTTTCTTGAGAACGATGAATCAGCAAAGGAAGAAATAAAGGAATGTTCCTATTCAGAAACTTTTTTCACCTAACTAGAACAATTTAATTAAATTTATGTTTTGCTTAAACATAAAGAAAACTCTTTCTTTTTTTTTTAATTGAAGTATAGTTGATTTACAATGTTGTGTTAATTACTGCTATATAACAAAGTGATTTAGTTATACATATATATACATTCTTCTCCATTATGGTTTATCATAGGATATTGAATATAGTTCTCTGTGCTATACAGTAAGACCTTGTTGTTTATCCATTCTATATAGAAAAGCTTACGTCTGCTAACCCCAATCTCTCACTCCATCCCCCGCCACCTACTCCCCCTTGGCAACCACCAGTCTGTTCCCTATGTCCATGATTCTGTTTCTGTTTCATAGATAGGTTCATTTGTGTCATATTTTAGATTCCGCATATAAGTGATATCATATGATGTTTGTCTTTCTCTTTCTCACCTAGTATGATAATCTCTAGTTGTGTCATATTTTAGATTCCGCATATAAGTGATATCATATGATGTTTCTCTTTCTCTTTCTCACCTAGTATGATAATCTCTAGTTGCATCCATGTTGATGCAAATGGCATTATTTCGTTCTTTTTCGTGGCTGAGTAGTATTCCATTGTATATATGTACCACATCTTCTTTATCGATTTATCTGTCGATGGACATTTAGGTTGTTTTCATGTCTTGGCTATTGTGAATAGTGCTGCTATGAACATAAGGGTGCATGTATCTTTTTGAATTATAGTTTTGTCTGGATATATGCCCAAGAGTGGGATTGCTGGATCATATGGTAATTCTATTTTTAGTTTTCTGAAAAACCTCCATACTATTTTCGACAGTGACTGCATCAACTTACATTCCCACCTACAGTGTAGGAGGGTTCCCTTTTATCCACACCCTCTCCAGCATTTGTTATTTGTAGACATTTTAAGGATGTCCAGTTTGACTGGTGTGAGGTGGTACCTCATTGTAGTTTTGTCATGCCTGGTTTTCCATTCCCTCATTTGTTCCCTCTCATGGGGAGAGGGATAATTTATCTGATTGCCAAATTAAACAGAGGCTAACATTTCTTGAGCCACACAAAGTAGGGAATGCATAACCATATTAAGCTATATGGGACGCAGACAACATAGTCTATAGTCAACATTCTGTCTCCTTCATTCTCCCTCTCTCTTCATTTCATGCATTATAAGAAGGGATCCAATGTTGTGCTAAGTTTAGGCTAAGTTTAGCAATACAGCTTTACCAGTACTAAAGATGATAAAATATTTTAATCTGTAGTGACCTTTTCAAGATGAGAAAATTTATTATAAATATTTCTTATTGAATAAAAACAGCAGTACTGTATATTATCAAGGTTTCTAATATGCTATTTCAGTTTGCGGCTTTTGATCCAAAATAACATTTAACTAAAAAATTACTTGTTTTGGTGAATTGGTATTTTGGGTTATTCAGTAGTTTCTTTCTCTTAGACAAGTCACTACTTTACAAAGTGAGGTTCTGTATTTCACTTTTCTAATTGACTGAGACATTTGAGTCAAAGATGTAAGGTTATATAAGGTCCCATAAGGTCATGTGAGAGAAAGACTTATTACCAGAGACTGAGGCCTCCCAGAAAAGAATTGAATTGATATATGGATTTTTAAAATACTGGAGTAAACTGAATAATCATGGAAGGCCAAAGAACAGAGCTTAATACCTGTATACAATAGCAATTTATTATGAATCTAGCGTCTGTCAACTGTGGTGTTGTTTATCTGAGATGTGACTACAATCCTAAAATGGAAATTTGAAAGACAAGTTACAAGATGTCTGAGAAAAAGCAAAAATAAGAGAGAAGAATTTTTTATTTGTTTGTTTTATTATTGTTAGTTTGTTTTTAATCAGAGCCAATTATACTGCTCCTTTTGCTGTAGAGGGGCAATGCCATTTGATTATGTTACAGTAGATAATTTATGGCCAGCTGAATCTTTGACACACCACTTGATTTCTCTGGTTATTTTCTTTAGATGCCCATTGATAGGTTTGAATTAAGCCATTGATTGTTCTTGACGTATATAAATTTCTGATTTTTCTAAGTGTTTTAAACATCTAAACTTAAGGTGGCATATTTGTCTTCTTTCAAATAAAGTACTTTTCACATAGGTATCACTAATTTTTAACAAGTTGTTATTTTCTAGACTGATATTCCATGGTATAGTTTCATAAGTCCCCTGGTGTTTGTAATTTAGTACTTACATAATAATGTAAGACAAGTATGCTCTATAACAAAGAGATTTAAAATGAAATAAGAATGTATTGAATATTTTTCACTATATATGTTTATTTTAGTTTCAGGAATAATAGCACTACCAGTAATCTTCTGTGATTTTTGAGTTGAGACTCTGATTTACCAGTGTGTGATAATGTACACTAGTGGATATTATAAATATGTCTAATGCAATGGATATTTAACAGAGCTATATCTTAATCATTATCCTTGTAAACACACTGATGCATGCACAGAGCCCAGGATGAGCACTATTATTAAATCATTGATTTTTAATGAAGTTAAAATAATTAATTGCATCTTGCTTTCATAGTTCTCCAAGTTATAATAGTACATAAATATCGCCCAGAGTAGACATTCTTAATAATGATTTCTTCCTTAGAAATTACGAAAAGCCTTTTTATGATGCTTGTAAAGTACTTAGCATCATGTCTGGAACAGAGACAGTGCCCAATAAATAGGTCAGTACTAGCATTACTATTTTATTACAAGTCATAATTTAAACATTAGGCTGCAGAAAAATCTTAAACTTTCTCAATTCTCATTCAAGCTTACTTGTATATCCATAGTGCAAAAGTATGGGTAGATGTTAAATACCAAATAAATATAATTGTAATTTAAATCTCACAGTCTAAATTTCACCTTATTTTTTACATGAAAAAATAAATGCCTGTCCTCAACAAATAAAGATACTAGACATCTTCTGTTTTAGCAGGCACACATATTTATTTTTCTTAAAAAATTAATAGGCTAATAAGCCTATTAGAGTAGTTTAGGTTTATAGAAATATCGAGCAGAAAGTATACAGAATTCGCATATACTCCCTTCTCCTTGTTCCTGCCCAGTTTCTCCTGTAATTACCATCTTGCTTTGGTGTGGTACATGTGTTACATTGATGAACCAATATCAATGGTTGTTATTATTAACTAAAGTCAATAGTTTACATTAGGCTTCACTTTCTGTTTTATTTTTATTTTTTCATTGAAGTATAGCTGATTTACAGTGTTGTGTTAATTTCTGCAGTACAGCAAGGTGATTCAAAGTGATTCAGTTATACACATATATATATATATATACACATTCTTTTCCATATTCTTTTCCGTTATGGTTTATCACAGGATATCGAACATAGTTCCCTGTGCTATATAGTAGGACCTTGTTGTTTATCCATTCTATACATAATAGTTTACATCTGCTAACCCCATACTCCCACTCCATCCCTCCCCTACCCCTCCGCCCCCTTGACAGCCACAAGTCTGTTCTCTATGTCTGTAGGCTTCACTCTTTGTGTTTTGACAAATTCATAATATCATGTTTCTACCACTGCAGTATCCTACAGAATGTTTCCTCATCCTATATATAGTATTTTGATTTTTTATTCAGTACTTAGTGACTTATTTTATATAATCAATTGAGTCTTTCTTAATTTCTTTATGTTTCTTTCTACTAAGAAATCTTTTTTTTTTTCCTGAAATTTTCAAATACATAGGAATTCTATCTACTGGGGCTCCTCCATAGTTAACTATGGTTACCTATCAGCAGTATATACCTGTAATTTTTCTGTCTTATACTGAAAAGTGTATAAAGTCGTACATAAGTTTAAAAGTTGTGTGAAGGAGATTGTGCTTCTGAATATAAAGAAAGCTCTGATAACAAAAGTTAAACAATTGATTTCATTAATATAATTTCATATTCATAAAATCATTAAAACTCTCAGTATAATAATAGAAATATCTACTATTCATTAAGGAATTAGTATTTTCCAGTTATTGGGGGGTGGGGTGTTTACAAATATTACCTAAGGATCTCACCATCCTGCAGGTTATGTTTCCAAAATTTGCAGATAAGAAAACCAGTGCTTATAAACTTTATGTAATTCATCCAAAGTCACACAAAAAACTAAAGTACAAGCTGAAATATGCCTGATTCCATGGCCTCTGAAGTTCACATTATACCATAAAAACATTGTTTTTATATAAAACATAAAATGAAAAGAAAAGGACATGAGGGGATAGGAGGAGGAGAAAGAAGAATAGCAAAAAGAAAGAGAAGAACAGGACAACGAACAGGACAAAGAGGAGGAAGGCAGAAGTACAAGAAGCCTCTTCATCCACACTGATTCTACCCATCTCATTTCAGAAGGATCTTTAACTTTCTCTGTGTTTATAGAAATGGTCCAAATCTATAAAATTACTTAGTGTATTCATTATTTGCATTGGCTTTAAAAATGCTCCCCGAGAACCTAAGGAAAGTCAGTTGGATTTCTCTGCAGCAGTGTAGGTAGCCTGCATGATAAACCAGAGCTCGTAGCAAGCAGTTCTCAGAAAAGTTCATTTTTTAATTTTTATTTTCTAGAGAGAGGGAGAAAGGGAGAGAGGGAGAGAGAGAGAGAGGGAGAGAGGGAGAGAGTTCTTTAAACTATGAAATGGTATTTTCATAAAATCTTTTAAAAATATTAGTTTCCTTCCTTTTCCCTCCCTTATTGAGCCCCCTTGTGGTAAGTATCTGTAATTTGTCCTTTGGGACAGCTTTTTGAAGGCCTCAAATGGAATACACGGTATTTATTTACTGCATGAATTGTATTGCATCTAAACAATTAAGCAATATCATTTAATAACTTGCTTGAAATGTAATACAATGTGAAAGGAAAAAATGGTTTATAGAACTTTCTTTTAGAAGTATTTTCACCTATTAAATATATAAATATATATTTAGCACTTTAAAGAATATATGAGGCTTCTCTTGTTGAAATTCACATACACTCATCTATATACATATATATGTGTAAATATATATACACATGTACATACAACAATTAGAGTTTATTATTAAATATCTATGAATGAAAAATACTACTTAAAATGTTAAGGCCATAAAAGGTTTGGCTAAAATGTAAGTGCAGTTTTGGGGGCTAGACTGGATTGAGTTACAGTAGGAGAACCATTTTCCTCAAGGTTATATTCTGCGAGCTGTTATCAATGGCTTTTTAGGATAACAGACATCAGAAGCATCAAAGCCATCTTCATAGTATAATTTGCAGAATGGCCTAGGGAAATCTATAACAAACATAAAGACTGAGAGAACCACCACACAGAAGGAAAAAAGAACGAATTGCCGAGTGTATTATTTGCTAGTAGATCTTACGTCTTTCAGAGGTTTGGACTTCTTTTCCCACTTTCCTTTCTGAGACCTCTAACTGGGTTCCATTTCCAAAGAGCCTTGCTTACCAATGCCAGTACCTTTACTTTTATCACTCATTGATTAAACCTTTAAATTATTTTCTCAAAGTATTTCAAAATTCGAAGAAGTGATTTCTATGGGCAGAATTTTGATACTCTTCTTGAGAAGCTGAGAAGATTCATGCATTTTTTTTCAGTATATTTAATTAAGTATGGGTTTGGCACTGACTAAGATGCAGATATATAAAGGTAAACAAGGCCCTCATGGAGCTTAGTATATGAGAATGCAATAGTGATGGAGTTTATTCCATAAGAATGCAGAAAACTATGAAATAAAATATAATAGAAAAATGAAATGTCAAATTATATTGCATTTAATAAGCTTAAATATCGTTTTCTGGAATTTTATTTCAGTTTGTATGTAGGTGTGTATGTATGTGTTCTGGGTTACAATAATAAAATAGTCTTATTATGGGTCGTGTTGAAAGCATTTAAATATCACCACAAGTTACCTGATGAAGATTGTTGCTCCAGATTAGAGAGAAAGCAGAAAAAAGTTAATTAAACTTTAGTGTTAGGAGTCAAGATTAGAATGGCTCAAAGGCATGCCATAGCAGAAGATAATTCTTATTATACTCTTCAAGATTATTGAAAGACTGTGGTTTGCCTTTGAACTTTAAATGCATTATTATTTGATAGTTCATGGCTTTCCTGTTGGTGGCACTGTGCACATAGGAGTCACGAAAAATTTATGGGGGAAACCACTTTATTTATAGCTATAAATTCACCACTTGAATGATGCCTGGCTGGTTGAAAATTTCAGAGCAGCACTTTATGCCTCGTTGACCATAATATTCTTATCTTTTCTAAAATATGTTCCTATGGTATCTTTTACCTAGTACTGGCAGTTTTGAGATTCCTCTGAATTCAGCTGAACTGCTTTTTAAAAAAGTAGCGATTCCCAATTGCTTAGTTTCTCATCAAGTTTTTGGTGAAAAATAATCACTGTCTGGTATTTCAGGCTTCTACCCATGACATGGTCTATCATAACAATAGCTAACAAAAATGGCAAGAGACAATCCTTAAATCAATAAAGAAACATTAACTTTGTGATCCATTTAGGTGTTTTATTGATTCCCTTATACTCGTTTCAATTCATGATGTATTTTTGTAACAAGGAGGCTATACACTGAAAACAGGGCTGGAAGCAGGGTTGGAAAACAATATCAGAAGATGCTTTCTAGAATCTTAAAGTCTTTGAATGAATAGATAACCCTCCAGTTAGAGCAAATAGGATAAAAGAAATTTACCTGGTCAAGCTAATTCAAATAACGATGGAACACTGAGATTCCTGCAAAAAGAAGCAAACATTTATCCAGTACAAGAGGTGATCTCAATGGACATTATCCCAGAATGAAAGATTTATGTTGTCAACATTACTCATTACAAATGATGTTTGGTTGTGAATATCTGCTGTTGGACCTTAAATCAATACTGATATCTACATGTAGTATCAGTATTGTGTTAGGTATATTGTAAAACACAAGTAAGCATATTGGTCCTGAATTGAGGATCACATTAACAGATTAGAGGGAGACAAGTTTTTTCCATCTGTATGTGAGCACTGCACTTTAACTCCTCTATAGAAAAATTTTATTTTTACTCTTTCTTTACTTTAATCATTTCAGTCTATATACAAACAATTTGTAAATTTTCTTTGGCTTTTAATAAAGTCAGTTGGCTCACATAAACAGAATATTTTTCAATAACCAAGTTGTTTTAAATGCAAAGAAAAGAAACTCCCACTTAAAACCTGCTTATTTCAGCAAGGTAAGTGAGCATCACAGATAAGAAACTAAACCATGTTCCAAAAAAAAAAAAAAAAAAATCAGGTATTACTGTGTCCTACCAAAGCTGTTCTCTGTAATTCTTCAACACAATTATATACCTCTTCATGTTAATATGAAGGTCACCAAATTACAAATCATGAAAACCTAATGGCATATGTGTATTTAATCATACATTATTCTATTTTCTAGAATGTGATATTGAAATATAATTTGACTGTAATTATATCAACTCATTGTTATATCCTAGAAAATGATGTTGATTTGTAAGCCTACAATCACTAATTAGACCAAACAATCAATGGTAAGATAAATACTCATATTTGGTAGGATGGTACTGCCATGACTTTGAATAGACCACCAGTAAAATCCCTAAGAAAAATACAGGTTAGACGATGTTTGGTTTTAATACTCTTCCCAATCTATGTTTAGATGCCAGTTTAATATCTTCTTTGTTCAATTACATTTAATGAAAATTTAATGAATTCTACTGTTTAATTGCCATCCTGAAGGTAAATCCCTCTAGTTAATTAATCATCAGATTCACATTTGGTATTCTTTTTACTGCCCCATTTTTTATTAATACACTTTTTTAAAAGACATGTTTTAGATTCACAGCAAAATTGAGAGGAAAGTGCAGAGAATTCCTATATACCTACTGTCCCCACACACCCACAGCCTACTCCACCATCAACTTATCATACCAGAATGTTCACCTTTGCAATTAATGAAGCTACATTGATACATCATTATCATCCAGGGTCCACAGTTTACATTCTATGGGATCAATAAAAGTATAAGACATATATCAACCATTATAACATCATACAGAGTATTTTCACTGTCCTAAAAGCCTTTGTTCTCCCATTTATCCCTACCTGCCAACTTCTGACAAACATTGACCTTTTTACTGTCTCCATAGCGTTGCCTTTTCCAAAATGTCATATAGTTGGAATCATACAGTAGATAGCCTTCTCGGATTGGCTTCTTTAACTTAGTAATGTGTATGTAAGTTTCCACCATGTCTTTTCATGACTTGATAGCTCATTTCTTTTTAGTGCTGAATAATATCCCATTGTCTTGATGGATCATACTATTTATCCATTCACCTACTGAAGGACATCTTGGTTGCTTTCAAGTTTTGGCAATTATGAATAAAGATGCTATAAACATCTGTGTGCAGGTTTTTGTGTGGACATAAATTTTCAGCTCCTTTAGATATATACCAAGGAGCATGATCATATAGTAAGAGTATATTTAGTATTGTAAGGAAGTACCAAACTGTCTTCAAAAGAGGCTGTAACCCTCTTTGCATTCCCACCAGCAATGAATGAGCATTTCTGTTGCTCCACATCCCTGCCAGCATTTAGTGTGGCCAGTGTTCTGGAATTCGGCTATTCCATTAAGTGTGTAGTGGTATTTTATTGTCTTCATCTTCAACTCCTTAATGATGTATGATTTTGAGCACATGTAGTTTTATATTCTTAATATGCTTATTTGACATCTGTATACTATCTTTGGTGAGGTGCTCAGATCTTTTGCCCATTTTAAAATCTAGTTACTCTTTTTTTTATTATTGAATTTTAAGAGTTCTTTGTGTATTTTGGATAATGGTTCTTTATCAGATATGCCTTTTGTAAATATTTTTGCCCAGTCTGTGGGTTGACTTCTGGTTCTCTTGACCTCATTTTTTTTTTTCAAGGAAACTATAAATCCCATTGGTTGAGAAAACATTATAAATATTGGGAGAGGGAGGAGAGAGGCTGGTGGGGAGAAGGGATATTATTGAGGACTGACTTGCTCAATTTCAGTTCCATCCTATTTCAGTTCAAGATATTGAAAAGTTAAAAATGGCTTTTTTTAGATTCCATTTCAGCTAAGACTTACTGTGCAAAATTGGTCCATCAGGAAGATGCACTCACACGAGATTTGAAGGTGAAAATGAGTCAGAGACAAATTTTGTCATGGTTGCAGTTAGCAGTGAGAGCTGATTTGTGTTTACATACACTGACAGCAGCTGAGCTTTGCCTGTGAGTGTCAGTTCACCTCTTGGTTGGACATGACTGGGTTGTGGGGCAATGGAGGTGGAGGCAGCAGCAGCCTCCTGACTGCCACATCTCAGCTTCTAAGGGGGTCCCCTCAACTCACTGGTCAAGTGCTGGCCCCTGAGGACCTTCTGATAATTTTATAAGTATCTAATACCTTGTGTTACTTCCCTTGATACTCCTCCTATACTTTTATAAGTGTCTCATACCTGGTAATGATTGATTTTTTTCTGTTTGAAATAACACATTTTTTTCTTTTGTACTAAGCACTCTTCAATTATTAAATTATGTATAATATTTAAAATACAGACATCTTAATATGCTTTTGAATCTCCCATATTTTTATAACTTGGAGATTTTATTGTGTGGGAGAAAAATCTTTGTTTAAAGGAACTTAAGAGTCTATTTGGAAAGTTAAGTTGTGATTTAAAAGCATTAAATAACAAAACAAAATTAAAATAAGGTATTAAAATTCCAGATTGGAAAATTTGTTAAAATTAATTACAAAAATTAGGAGGGAGTATGTGTTGTTAGGTGGCTAGAGCATGCCTTCCTGTAAGGGCTAGCAGCTTTAATATTCTCTTACTATCTTGACCTTTAGAAAAAGGTGAAAATGCCAAAAGAGAGTCCTGGTGTATAGTTATCAGTACAAGCAAAAACAATCCCCAAATATCGGTCTTGCATACTTATATTTTTCAGTCCCAACTTCGGTTTCCCAATTGCTCTGCTCACATCTGATTATGATATTCTATCTGACATCCTCTAATTCCTAGTTCACATCTGGTTCTCCATTAAAATTCAGATTTATGATATAGTAATTTTCTCCTTGTCCTAGTTTAAGAATACTTTTCCTCTTTATCTATACTAAGGCTAGTCTAAATTAGGCCATTTACAGTTTTAGTTCTTATTCTGAACAAAACTGAAGTTTTTTTGACAGATGGCAAGGTAGAGTTTGCAGGATGTCTGCTGACCAGCTTGCTAACATGGCTCTAGAAAATATTGAAGAGTTATTTTGATACAGAAAAATGTCAGTTAGGAAAGGCAGTTTGCCTTTATTGGCAGCACTCTCTATAATAATTTTTTTTTTTTTTTTTTTTTTTTTGCGGTATGCGGGCCTCTCACTATTGTGGCCTCTCCCGCTGCGGAGCACAGGTTCCGGGCACGCAGGCTCAGTGGCCATGGCTCACGGGCCCAGCCGATCCGCGGCATGTGGGATCCTCCCGGACCGGGGCATGAACCCGTGTCCCCTGCATCAGCAGGCAGACTCTCAACCACTGCGCCACCAGGGAAGCCCCATCTATAATAATATTTTAAAAATTCATTTATCCATCCCACATACATTTATTTAGATATGTTGAGCAATCAGTGAAAAACTAGATATGGTAAATGTGCTTGTGGACTTTAAACTGTAAAGGGAAATAAAAACTCTATATCAGTAATAACGAATAAGGCATAGATGGAAAATGAAGGAAAGAGCTAAGAAATTTGCAGTAGAAAACTTAATCTTGTGTGATCAATCAGAGACAGTCTCACTGAAAAAGTGACACTGAGTTTGTGAAGGCATGGAGCCAGGATCTAGTGTGTGTCCCTCTTGGCAAATTAAAAGATACTCATGTGTTTGTAGCAGTACAGCTTGTAATGGAGGGTTTAACATGAGATTAAGCTGTAGAGAAAGTGAGAAGAGACCACTGAGGGCTTTATAAGCCAAATGTAGGGATTTACTTGGCAATAGGTATAATTAGAAATCATAGGAAGATATTATTCAAGGAAGTAACATGATAAAATTTGAGTTAATTTTGACAGCACTGCAGAGAAAGGAGACAGAAATGACAAGAAACTAAGAGATTAGAATGGTTGTGACAAAGGTGGTGGCAACTAAACTATTTAGAAAGCAGACAGGAATAATTTAGGGGTAAATGAAACATATTTGGTGATTGTTCCAGAGAGGGAGATATAAGGACAAAAAAGGGGGGTATCAAGGTAGGAATGACTGATTATTAGGATATCCAATTAAATTTGAATCTCAGTAAAACAATGAATAATTTTTTTTAGTATAAGTAGGCCTCATGGACTATTTAAGGCATACTTACACAAAATTATTCATCTTTTTTTCTGATATTCAAGTTTATCTGAGTGTTCTATATTTTATCTGGGAACCCTATATCTGTGAACTAGAAATGTATAAAAGGGTGAATATTTGGTTTAATATGATGAATTTAATATGGGAAAAGTTGTTGAAGATACCAATAAGATGAAAGTGAGAATTCAGAGTAGGTATTTTGAACATTTAGGTCTGGATGTGAGTGAAAGAATTCTTTTTGTGATACATCTGTTGCAACACCAAATAAATGCTAAAACAATAGAAATTGATTATCTTTTCTAAGTGTAGTATATAGAATGAGAATAAAAGAGAATCTGAGTCAAGGTAGAGAGGGAAAAAAAAACCCAACATTTAAAGGATAAATACAAGAAACATCATCGAATGCACAAAAACTTAGTGGCAGAAAAGGAAGCAGGACAAGCAGAACTGCCGTCACAAGAGTTAAGGAATATGAGTTATTTAAGAAGCAGGGATTGTTAAAAGGGTCAAGACCTTCCCTGTTCTTTTCATTTAGCTATTATTACTCCTGCGGGTCTGTCTTTATCAGTATGTAGAAAATGTTGCTGGTTCCCCTGTCATATCCTTAACATTTCAGTGCAAAATAATTGGATTTCCAAATATTAGCATCTATATCTTTTTGCCTATGGGCAAAGCATACGTGAACACCCAAAGACCCCTTGGTGCAAGCTCACAAAAGGCCAAAAATGCTGAGGAAGAAATCCTTCAGGAGAGCTGCCCCATCCAAGGACTGATTGGAGTTGATATGTAAATACAGCAGCATTTGAATTACTACGGAATTCCATATTCTTCATTGTCTCTCAGAGTTCTACAGTTCTAATTAGGTTCCAATTATTCTTAATGGTAACTTGCTTGATAGTACATTTATCAATAATTATATTCTTTCTGTATCTCACTTCCCACTTTCTGGACAGTGTTTCTTGGGATCAGGACCGAAATAATCATTTTGTCAGGGTCTGATTCTGGGAAAACCCAACGTAAGATGCAGAACTTTGACAGAAATCTGTTATTTTTTCCCAGTCAAAATCATAGCTATAATTGGAAAATATTAAGACCTATCAGTCTATTAAAGGTTATAATAAATTCTGAGCATGGAACTTTCTGTGTTTCCCATCTGTTTAGGCTACTAAAATAAATGAGACAATCTACAGAAACCCACTTTACATATAGTGACACATATTGTTTAAAGGTAAATGAATGGAGAAAAATATACGATGCTAACACTAATCCAAAAAAAGCAGAAATGGCTATACTAATTTCAGACAGAGCAGAATTCAATGCAAGGAAAGCTATCAGGATAAACAAGGACATTACATACTGATAAAGCGGTCAGTTCTCCAAGAAGGCATAACAATTCATAACATGTATATGCCTAACAACAGAGTGTCAAACTATGTGAGACAGAACTAATAGAATTGCAGAGAGAAATAGATGAAGCCACTCTTATAGTTGGAGACCTCAACACCTCTCTATCAGAAATGGACAGATCTAACAGGCAGAAAATCACTAATGACATAATTGAAGTAAATAGCACCATCAATCAGCTGGATATAATAGACATTTATAGTCAGCTTCATCCAACAATAGCAGAATATATATTCTTTACAGGTTCACATGGAGCATTTACCAATAGACCACATTTTGGGTCATAAAACATCCTAAAATTTGAAACAATACAAATCATACAGTGTTTGCCCTCAGACCACAGTGGAACTAAACTGGAAATCAATAATAGAAAGATAACCAGAAAAATCACACAGTATGTAGAGATTAAACAATGCCCTTCTAAATAACACATGGGTCAAAGAAGAAATCTGAAGATAAATTAAAAACGATTTTAAACCTAATGAATATGGAACCACAATGTTTCAAAATTTGTGGGATGCAGTGAAAGTAGTGCTTAGAGGGCAATTCATAGCCTTGAATGCATATTATAGAAAAGAAGAAAGTTGTAAAATCAGTTATCGAAGTTTCTACCTTAGGAAATTAGGGTATAAAAAGCACATTAAATATAAAGTAAGCAGAATAAAAGAAATAATAAGAACTAGAACAGAAATTGACAAAATTTAAAACAGGAAATCAGTAGGAGAAAATCAGTGAAACCAAAAGCTAGTTCTTTGAGAAGATCAATAGAATTTATAAACCTCTAGCCAGGCTAGCCAAGAAAAAAAAGGGATAAAACTAGAATTACTAATATCAGAAATGATAGAAATAACAACATTAATGATTCTATGGGTATTAAAAGGATGATAAAGGAATGCTACAAACAACTCTATGCCCATAAATTTGATAGCCTAGATGAAATGCACCATTTCCTTGAAAGACACATTTTGCCAAAATTCACTCAAGAAATAAACAATTTGAATAGGTCTATATCTATTAAAGAAATTGAATCAATAATTAACCTTCCCAAACAGAAAGCATCAGTCCCAGATGGATTTACTGGTGAATTCTACCAAACATTTATGGAAGAAATTGTACCAATTCTCTATAATCTCTTTCAGAGGCTAGAAGCAGTGGAGTGCTCTTAACTCATTCTATGAGGCCAGAATTACCTTAAAAACTAAGCCAGGCAAAGACACTATAAGAAAATTGCAGACCAATATCTCTCATGAACATAGATGAAAAATCTTCAACAAAATATTAACAAATCAAATCTAACAATGTATAAAAAGATTATATACCACAACCAAGTGGGATTTTGAAAATCAATCAGTGTAATCAATCACAGTAACAGGTTAAAGAATAACCACATGATCATATCAATAGATATGGAAAAAAGCATTTGACAGAATTCAACACCCATTTATGATAAAAGCTCTCAGTAAACTAAGAGTAAAAGGGAGCTTCCTCAACTCGATAAAAAACATCTACAGAAACCCTACAGCTAATATCATACTTAAGGAAGAGAAAATCCAAGCTTGCCTTCTAAGATCAGGTACAAAGCAAGGATGACTCCTGTCACTATTCCTCTTCAACATCATACTGGAAGTTCTAGCTAATGTAATAAGACAAGTAAAGAAAATAAAAGATATACAGATTGGGAAGAGACAAATAAAACTGTCTTAGTGCAGAGGTGATGTGATAGTCTATGTAGAAAATCTGAAAGAATTAACCAAAAAAAATCCTCCTTGAACTCAGTGATTATTGCAAGATTGCAGGATACAAAGTTAATATACAAAAGTTGATTGCTGTTCTATCAATGATTAAGTGGAACTTGAAATTTAAAACACAATGCCATTTGCATTAACACTTAAAAAATGAAATACTTAGGTATAAATTAACAAAATATCTACAAGATCCATAAGAAGAAAACTACAAAACTTCAATGAATGAGATCAAAGAAGAGCTAAAGAAATGGAGAGATATTTCATGTTCATGGATAGGAGGGCTCAACATTGTGAAGCTGTCACTTTTTCTCAACTTGATCTATAGATTCAATGCAATCCCAATCAAAATTCCAGCAATATATTTTGTGGATATTGACAAACTGGGAAAAAGACCCAGAATAGCCAACATAATACTGAAGGAGAAAAATAAAATTGGAGGTCTGATGCTATCTGACTTCGAGACTTACTATGAAGTTACAGTAATCAAGACAGTGTTCTATTAGCAAAAGAACGATAGATCAGTGGAACAGAGCAGAGAGCTCATAAATTGATTCCAATAAATATACTCAACTGATATTTGACAAAAAAATCAAGGTCAATATAATGGAGCAAAGATGGTCTCCTAGAAGATAACATAGGGCAAAACCTAGATGACCTTGGGTATAGCAATACTTTTTAGATACAACACCAAAGCATGATCCATGTGAGAAATAATGGATAATTAAAATTAACTTCATTAAAATTAACATCTGCTCTGCAAAAGACAATGTCAAGAAAATAACATACCACGGACTGGGAGAGAGTATTTGCAAAAGATTATATATATATATATATATATATATATATATATATATATATATATATAATAGTCATGGTAAAAGAATATGACCCAAAATATGCAAAGAGTTCTTAAAACTGTATAGTAGGAAAACCAACAACCTGATTAAAAATGGGTCAGAGATCTTAAAGTGTACCTCACCAAGGAATATGTATCGATAGCAAATAAGCATAGGAAAAGATGCTTCATGTCACATGTTTTCAGTGAAATACAAATTAAAACAATGAAATAGCACTACACACCTATTAGAATGGCCAAAATCCAGGACACTCACAGCACCAAATGTGGAGCAACAGTAATTCTCATCATTGCTGGTAGGAACACAAAATGGTACAGCCACTATGGAAGATAGTTTGGTACGTCCTTATAAAACTAAACATACTCTAACCATATAATCCAGCAGTCAGGCTCCTTGATATTACCAAAAGGAGCTGAAAACTTATGTCTACACAAAAACTTGCACAGTGATGTTTATAGTAGCTTTATTCATAGTTGCCCAAACTTGGAAGCAACCAAGATGTCACATCTGTAGTAAATGAATGGGTAAATAAACTGTGATATATCCAGACAATGGAATATTAGAACTAAAAAGAAAAAATGAGCTATCAAGCCATGAAAGGACATGGAAGAGCCTTAAATGCACATTACTAAGTGAAAGAAGCCATTGTGAGGAGTCCAACTAAATGACATTTTGAAAAAAACAAAACTATGGAGACAGTAAAAAGATCAGAGGTTGCTAGGAGTTGGGGGTTGGGGAGGGACAAAAAGGGGGAACACAGGATTTTTAGGATAGTGAAACTACTTTGTCTGATAATATAATGATGGATACATGTCATACATTTGTCCAAAGCCATACAACGTACAACCCCAAGAGTGAATCATGATTTATACTGTTGATTCTGGGTGATTATGATATGTCAGTGTAGGTTCATCAATTTTAACAAATCCTACCTTTCTCTTGGGTGATGTTGATAAAAGGAGAGGCTTACTTTTTATTGACATGTAGTTGATTTACAAAGAGGAGAGACGTACTTTTTACTCAGTTTTGCTGTGAACCTAAAACTGCTCTAAAAATTGAAATGTTTAAACACACAAAACAGAAACATTGAGGATACTCCCCAAGAATCAAGTAACCCATGGTACACCTAAAACTAATATATTGTAATAAATTAACTGTACTTCAAATAAATAAATAAATAAATAGAATCAAGCAACCTATCTACTGCCAGAGGTCACTGGCTAAGCCAAGGTGGTAAACATTTTTTTAGAGTACAGTCTATGTACCTGTCAAGCCTTGATTTGATGTTGGTAACCTTAGGCATTTTTATGCAAATGAGTTCTGGCTTTTTTCCTAAGACCTGGCAATGAGCAATTCTATTTCACTACTAAATGTCATTTTCAAGATTGTTTTGTGAGGCTCCACTAAAATGAGGAGGCATAAATGCCTAAGGGTTTGAGGACTTCGTAGTTTCATTTTCTGAATGGAATATGTTACTTTAAAAGCCAGAAGATCAGAATGTTTCAATAAGGATGGGGTGCTAAATTCTGGCAAATACTTCTGAGAGATTAAGTAACAGAAAATAATAAATGTACTTCAGATTTGGCTAAAGGAAGGATAGCATTTTCAAAGAAAAAGTAAAAGCAAGAACAATGAAATATTTCCAGGAAAAAATGTGGGTAACCTAAAAAAGATACAAGAATCCAACTGGAATCTGATTACTCATCAGCAATATTAAATGCTGTAATACAGTGGATGCTGCAATACATTCTTAGGTATTCCGAGGGAAAGTGATTTTTTTAAGCTAAAATTCTGTAAGCAGTCAGGCTTTCAATTAGTTTTACTCAGATATCTAGAGACACAAAATTTTGGACATGAATCTATTTTAGGAAGTTTCTTTAGCAAGTATGAGAAAAGAACAAAGTGGAAAATCAAGAGAAGTTTACTGGAAAGAAATTTCAAGATGATTCTATGCAAGTGAAATAGAAAACAAGAGGTACAACTTAGAACACAAAATCAGTGTATTTCCAAGATATATTTAAGAAGATCATTACGGATTTCAATCCACAAAGAAAATAAGCAAGCACTATAAATTATTGGTGATATAGGGAAGGAGGTATATAATATTTTTTCAAGATTAAAACAGAAGATAGTAGGGAATCTTTGGAGTTTGGTGCGGGGACTTGAAAAAAGCCAAGGTGCATATACAAAACGAATTTAAAAATTTTGAGCAATTGGCAGACTATAAGAAGTTAGAACGTTTTCTTTAATAGAATAGATGCTGCATCATTTGAAAATTAGCAAAGGAAATGGGTTAGCTCTGTAATCAATGATATTTCTGTAGTAAAAATAATGTGAATATCATTTATTTTCAACTTTTAGATTGAATCTATCAATAGAGTACAGAAGAACTGCAATGATCACAAAATGTAAATGCTATTAATCTCACATAGTAAGTATAAAGTAATAAATAAAAGATATTTGGAAGTGAAAATGTGTGGAGAGGTAGAAAGAAAAGTGAAGACATACATTATTATTCCTTTTCCAAAAGTGGACTAGAAAAGTAAAGAGGAAGTGGAAAAAGCGTACGTTGACCACATTTTTGAGAGATTTAATAGTATACCTAGAGGGAGGTATAGGAATGAAGAGGGTGAAATTTTTTCTGATATGTTTTAATTTATTTTTCTTTTTTCAAAAACAGAGCATGTCAGTATACTGGTGTGAATGACTGAGTAAGGAAGGGACAATTGAAAATACAGGATAGATCAAGACTACCTAAGAGCAATCCCTTTGAGAAATTATGAAAAATGGAATTTGAAAAATCTTTATTTTTACTATTAACATGTATAAAAGTCAAAGAAACAGGGTATTTTAAAAAACTCCATTTTGCTCAAAATCAGTTTGACTGTTTTAGCTGAGAAGAAATGTTTTATCTCAAAGAGTACCATATTATACAAAGTGTAAAGCTGTTCCTTAGTTTTTGTTTGTTTGTTTATTTAATATTTATAGTAACTTTGTTGAAAACCCCAAAATACACATCTTCACAAGTGTTCTCCTTGGTCTTCATGGTACAGCTTTACCTGTGAGGAAATCTCATTCAAATCTTTGAGAGAGGGCTTCCCTGGTGGCGCAGTGGTTGAGAGTCCGCCTGCTGATGCAGGGGACACGGGTTCATGCTCCGGTCCGGGAAGATCCCACACGCCGTGGAGCAGCTGGGCCCGTGAGCCATGGCCGCTGAGCCTGCGCGTCTGGAGCCTGTGCTCCGCAATGGGAGAGGCCACGACAGTGAGAGGCCCGTGTACCGCAAAAAACAAAAACAAAAACAAACAAAAATCTCTGAGAGAGGTGCATCGCAGAGTTTTTTAATGATATTTTCTGTATTTGTATGTTTTCTATTTGTACAAAATAATCATCATCAAGTCATTACTAGAAACATACTTTCTCTGAGTATAGAGATTTTGTTTTTCTCTGATTATATAGGTATATTATTTAGATTTACTGTGACTAAATTAAATATTTCAATTATTCTAGAGAGCTTATTATACTGTGTTTCTATTTAGGGGCAATAAATGGTAAAGCTATTGATCAGAAAAGTGTGATTTCAGAATTACTTTACAATAACAACTTTGTAGCAATTTATTTGCCTTTCATCAGTGATCCATTTCCTAATAAGGAAGCTCATATATGATCTTCAATATACTTAGCATATGTTTCTTTTTTTTTTTTTTTTTTTTTTGTGGTACGCGGGCCTCTCACTGTTGTGGCCTCTCCCGTTGCGGAGCACAGGTTCCGGACGCGCAGGCCCAGCGGCCATGGCTCACAGGCCTAGCCGCTCCACGGCATGTGGGATTTTCCCGGACCAGGGCACGAACCCGTGTCCCCTGCATCGGCAGGCGGATTCTCAACCACTGCGCCACCATGGAAGCCCAGCATATGTTTTTTTATTGGATAACATATCAGATATATATTATTATTATTCCTCCTTTGTAGAAACAGCAAAATAAAAGCTTGACCTTAGCTAATTATTTATTTTATATGTTTTGTTTACAAAATAAAAACTTTTCATATCTCAACTAAGGAGAACTAATGCAGTGATTGTTTTAAAACAATAAGTAAGCTTTATTGAGGAAAGGTTGAATGTGGTACAGTTTGAGAAAGAATAAATATATATTATATAATTATATAGCAGAAGTAGAAGTTGATATTAATAGCATTTACATGTATAAATTTTCTGGTTTTTGAAAGGGTGCAGCTAAAGTATACTTGTATGCTTAGATTTCTATAATCTGTAGGTTTGTATACTACTATGAAACAAAGTAGATCAGTGTTTTTGGATTGTGTTTGAATTCTGAAAGAGATTTCCAGATGACTAGTCTATAATAGCTATGCAGGCTCTGTGCTCACCGTACATGGGATCATAGATGTGCGTTGATATGGAAGGAACTACTCATGATCAGTATAACAAGCAAAAAATTTACGGATGAATTAGCTATGTGGATTTTATTTTTTCAGAGGGTAGAAGAGGGAAACTACTCATTCTAGAGAAAGGAAATTGCAAAGCTTACTGACCTTAAATAGTTGTCTTATTGAACATAAATTATTCCATTACAATATGGTTCAATAAGAGTATTCCCTATCAGTATTTCAAAAATGATTGGATGCATTATGCTTTGAGGAAACCATTTGATATATGTAGACCTAATTTACAAATATAAAGATAGAAAGTTGTATAAATAGTGATTCAATTAATATCATTATACTATAACCCACAGTTACTATACCCCTAAAAGAGTCTTATTATTTCAAATCATTACACTATTTTACAATTAAAATATTTTAGAAATATAACACACATACAGAAAAGTGGACAACTATGCATACATCTGGGTTAATGGGTTGTAATGTGAAAGAACTTTTGCAACTTCCACATAGGGCACAAAATATGAACACTTGGGAAGCTCATTTCATGTTGCTTCCTAATCACTAATCTTCCATGTCCAATTTCCAATTATTCTAACTTCTAACAAAATATTATTGGCCTGTTGTTAAGCTTTATATTAATAGAATCATATAGGGGTATTTTTTGTGTCTGGATTAATTTCTTTTTTCTCTCTCTTTTTTTTTATGGAAATATAGTTTCTTTACATTGTTGTGTTAGTTTCTGCTGTACAGCAAAGTGAATCAGTTATACATATACATATATCCACTCTTTTTTAGATTTCCTTCCCTTTTAGGCCACCGCAGAGCACTGAGTAGAGTTCCCTGTGCTATATAATAGTGTGGAGATTCCTTAAAAAACTAAAAATAGAGCTACCACATGTAGTCATTTCTTTTTTTTTTTTTTTCTTTTGTGGTACGCGGGCCTCTCACTGTTGTGGCCTCTCCCCTTGCGGAGCGCAGGCTCTGGACGCGCAGGCTCAGCGGCCATGGCTCACGGGCCCTGCCGCTCCGCGGCATATGGGATCTTCCCGGACCGGGGCACGAACCCATGTCCCCTGCATCGGCAGGTGGACTCTCAACCACTGCACCACCAGGGAAGCCCTGTAGTCATTTCTTAATCATTTTTGTGAGACTCTCCCATGCTGTTTCACACTACAATTGTTCATTTATTTTCAGTGTTATATAGTGTTCCATAGTGTAAACATACCACAGTTCATTTATTTTTTCTATTAGACATCTTGAGTTCCTTCCAATGTAGAGATATTATGAAAAATTTTGCTATGAATGTGCACGTACCTGTCTTTTAATGCACATGTATACACATTTCTGTTGGATATAACTCAGGAGTGGAATGCTAGTTCAAATACTCAAATTTAGTAGAAAATGTCAATTTCTTTTTGAAAGTGATTTAACCAAAACACACTATGACCAGAAAAATACAAGAGTACATCCTAACCACCATTTGCATTGTCAGTCTATTTAATATTAGACATTTTAATAAGAAGGTACTGGAAGTTTATTATGGTTTTAATTTTATTTTAATGATTTCTAATGAAGTTGAGTACCTTTTCATAATTTATTGGCCATTTGCTTACTATCCTTTGTGAACTGCGTACTCAAATTTCATATGTGATAGATATTTCTTTGGGATGATATGTCTTTTCTTATTTATTTTAAAGACTTCTTAATATGTGTACTGGATGCAGTTTGTAAGTTCTACATATTGCAAGCTGGGTTTTGAAGAATAGAATTTCTCAAATTTTATTCAGTAAAACTTACCGATATTTTCTGTATGTTTGTGCTTGTGTGTGTATTTTCAAATTTAGATATACAATTCAATTAGAATTTATTTTTGTGCATTTTGTGAGAGAGAAGTGAATTTTCAATTTTTCTTATAAAAAAGGGCACAGATAACTTTTCTGAAAAGCATTGTGTGATACCTGCATCACACTTTATTTTTATTTATTTATTTTTTTTAACTGCATCACTCTTGATTTGTGGTGTGTACCAAGCAACAGTGGTAAGCAGTGACCTCACCACATATGGTCTCTTTGCAACTACTCAACTCTCCCATTGTGCTCAGAAAGGAGTCATATATATAACACATAAATAAACAGAAAAATGTGGCTGAGTCTCAGTCAAATGACAGATACTGAAATTTTAATGTAATACAATTTTAATGTACAATGGAATATGATTATTCCTTTTACATGACTGGTATTATTTCTTTCCTTAAATGTCTGATAAAATTCTCCAGTGAAGTCATCCAGGCCTGGAAGACTTTGTTATGGGAGGATTTTCAATTATGAAGTCAGGTTATTTGATAGAAATGGGGCCCTTCAGATTATTTATTTGTTGCTGCATTATCTTTTGGGAATTTATTTATTTTATTAGATTTATACATTTAATAAAACTGTTTTATTAAACTTAATAAAATTATAAATTTATTTCTTGTTCATTTCAATAAAATTGTCAAGCATATTTTCATAAAAGTTTTCATAATATTCCCTTGTTAATATTTCATTGTCTATATCATCTATAGTTATAACTCTTTTTTAATTCCTGATGTTGATTTATCTTTTTTTGTGTGTGTGATCAATTATATAGATTTTTTAAAAGAAAAACTTTGTTTTCTTTGATTTCTCTATTGTTTAGTTTCTTTTTTGTTGATTTATGCTTTTTTCTTTTATTATTCTTTTCTGCCCTTTTACTTTGGTCTTAATTTTCTATTTTGATTTTCTTATTTTGTGTTGAAGCTTATATCATTAATTTTAGATCATCTCTAATGTAATTTATACCACTCAAAGCCACAAACTCCTTTTGAATAACTCTTTGGCAGCATCTCATCAATTTTGATATGTTGTGTTTTTATTTTTATTCAATTCAAAATATTTTATAATTTCCCTACTGATTTATTTCTTGCCCCAAAGGTTATTTAGAGATGTGTTTATGAGTATTCCAAATATCATTCTGTTTTAGATTTCTGAAAGCAGCTCTATTATTTTCAGAACTCATACTTTGTATTATTTCATCCTTTCCAATTTATTGTTTTGGACAGAACATGGGCTAAATTGGTTAGTGTTCACAGGTACTTGAAAATAATCTGGCTGTTGCTGTTGTTGGCTGGAGTATTCTATAAATGTCAATTAGGTCTAATAATGCAATTGTTGTTTCAGAGTCTTCTTTAACTGATCTTTTCTATCCACTTGTTCTATCAGTTGCTTCCAATAAAGTGTTAAAATCTTTTACTTTAATTGGGATTTATGCATTCTTCCTTTCTGTTCTGTTAGTTTTTGCTTCATACATATGAAGTTCTGGTAAATACATATACATTTAGGATCATTAAGACTTTTTGATAGATGGCCCCTTTCATAGGACATATTGCTCTTTATCACTAGTGATGTTACTTGTTCTGAAGTCTATTATGTCTGTTGTTAATATAGACACTTCAGAATTCTTAATCTTAGTGTTCATATATCTTTTTCAGTTACTTTAATTTTAACTGATTGCTGTGTTTGTATTTAAGGTGCATTTCTTGTAACCAGTATATAGTTGGGTGTTTTAGGCCAGTCTGACAATCTATCTATTTTGATAGTCTCTATCTATTAATTGGTTGGATTTAAATACATCATATTGCTTTATATATTATAGATGTCCACTGTGTTCTTTATTCTTTCTTATTGGTTATGCTATATTTTGTATTAATTGAACATTTGTTATTGTTCTATTTTTATTTCCACTATTAGCTTCTTTGTTTTACTTATCATTCGTCAATCTCAGGTTTATATTATATGCTGTATCAAAGTTTATCTTCAAATTATTATGTAGCACTTCTCCTATAACATGAGATCACTATAGTAGTATAGTTTCATTTCCTTCCTACTATCCTTCATGATACAGCTGTCATACATTTATCTTCTACATGCTTTTGAACATCAAAATATGTTATTTTTGCTTGAAAATAAATTATCTCCTATAGAAATTATGAGTGAGAAAACAAAATTGTGTATATTTACATATTCATGATTTTGACCCTCTTTACTCTTTAGTATAGATACAAGTTTCCGTCTGTTATCTTTTCCTTCTGCTGAAGAACTTTTAAAAAAAAATATTTATTTATTTATTTTTGGCCGCGTTGGGTCTTCGTTGCTGCATGCAGGCTTTCTCTAGTTGCGGGGAGTGGGGACTACTCTTTGTTGCGGTGCACAGGCTTCTCTCATTGTGGTGGCTTCTCTTGTTGCAGAGCACAAGCTCTAGGTGCGTGGGCTTCAGTAGTTGTGGCACGTGGGCTCACTAGTTGTGGCTTGCAGCCTCTAGAGCACAGGCTCAGTAGTTGTGGCGCACAGGCTTAGTTGCTCTGTGGCATGTGGGATCTTCCCAGACCAGAGGCGACATTGGCAGGGGACAACATTATCTGTGTCCCTCTGTATGTGATATTATTTTCTTCATTTAGCTCTTTTGGAGATTTTTCTTATCACGTTTTCAGCAATTGCATTATAATATGCCTGTGTGTGTGTGTGTGTGTGTGTGTGTGTGTGTGTGTGTGTGTGTGTCACAGCAGGGTGGGTCTTATTCCTGTGTGGGTGTTTATCTTGTTTGGAACTTACTTAGTTTCTTGAGTCTTTTGATGTATATTTTCTTCAAATTTGAAAAAAAATTGCCTACTATTTAAAAAAATATTTCTTCTGTCTTCTTCCTCTTTTCTTTCTAGGACAATAATTATTCATATGTTAGACCACTTCTTTCAGACTTTATTATTCTCTTTTATGTTTTATAAATATCTTCTTCTACAATGATTTAATAATTTCAGATATTGTATTTTTGACATGAAATTTCATTTAGTTCTTTTTATTTTTTCTACTTCTCTCTTCATTATATGTATGTTTCTTTTTAAATAAGTATATGCAGTTGTAATAGCCATTTTAACATTCTTGTCTAATAGTTCCATAATTTCTATTATTCAACTTTTTCTGTTGAATATGTTTTTTCTTTGATTATGGGTTGAATTTACTGCTTGGTTATATGACTAGTAATTTTTATTTGATGCTGGAGATAGTAGATATTGCAATAAAAATGTCTGGATTATTATGTCTTTTAACAATTTTGTTTGGAAACACAGATGTGGGTCAGTACAATGCCTTTGAGTCATGTTTTATGCTACATAAGGGCAGATTTGGGCTACTTTTCAGTTTCTACTATGGCCAGATTCCTGTGAGATCTATACTGAATGATCATATCATTACATGTTGCTGATTTATTTTACATTTATTTTCATAAGTGAGATTCTTATACTTCTTATACTGTGATGGTACTTTGATTGTCCCATATACAGGCATGTCTATGAAGTTTTTCTGTATTTCCATAGTTTGAAAATATTTGTTTTCTCTTCTTTGAGTACTTGTCAACAACTGCCTGTGAAATTTATAGTACTGAAGTTTGTACAAATGAATTTTCAACTTCTATTTCAATTTGTTTAATGGTTTCACTATTATTCCTGTTGTATTCCATTTTTATTAATAGACATACAGACAAATCCACAGTTATATTTGGAGACATCACGTACATATGTGTTTCTACTCTTTAGACTCTACTGTTTCATTGTACACCTTCTTGTCAGTGTCATATTCTCTTGATAACTGTAGCTGTTATCCATGACTTGAAATCATATAGCATGAGTTTTCTAAGTATATATATATATATATTTTTTTTAAATTATTAATTTTTTATTGCAATTCAGATTTAACTGAGCATCCTACTTATTGTTTTTTAAAGAACCATTTTGGTTTTTTGGTGTTGTTTTGGGTTTTTTTAAAATAATTTATTTATTTATTTTTGACTGTGGTGGGTCTTCGTTTCTGTGCGAGGGCTTTCTCTGGTTGCGGCGAGCAGGGGCCACTCTTCATCGCGGTGCGCGGGCCTCTCACTATCGCGGCCTCTCTTGCTGCGGAGCACAGGCTCCAGACGCGCAGGCTCAGCAGTTGTGGCTCACGGGCCCAGTTGCTCCGCGGCATGCGGGATTCTCCCAGACCAGGGCTCGAACCTGTGTCCCCTGCATTGGCAGGCAGATTCTCAACCACTGCGCCACCAGGGAAGCCCCTAAGTATATATTTTTATGATTGTATTTTGAAAATTCTAACTTTTAATTTTTGTGCTATGTGCAAAGTAAGATACTATTACTAGACAATAAATTGATTAATGAAAACTGTAAATTGAAAATCTTAGGAGAGTCACTATAATTTTTTAAATAGGTATGAATAATAGTCCAGTTATGGAAAAATCAATAAAAAATACACAATGAGTACAAAGATAGGAATAAAACAAGAAAAAAGGAAGAAAATTATGGAAAATATTAGAAAACAACTAGCAAGATAGTAGATTTTAATCTAACCATATAAGATTATTTTACATGTACATGGTCTAAAGACACCAATTAAAAGACAAAGAATGCCAACTGTAATATGAAATTCATACTTAGGTGTATGCAGTCAACAGAAAAGCCTCTCAAAATATAAAGATACAGAAATGTTAAAAGCAAAAGGATGGAAAAAGAAATGCATGCAAACACTCACCAGTTAAATCTAGTGTGGCTATATTGATATCATACCAAGCAGAGTTTAGAACAAGGACTATAACCAGGGATAAAGAGGGATGTTACCTAATGATGCTGGGGTTGAATTTTTGACAAGAGGCAGCAATCCTAAATGTCTATATACCTAACAAAATACATGAATCAAAATCTGATGAATCAAAACCACTGTTATAGTTGGAGACTTCAAAACTCTTCCATCAACAATTTGCCAATCTCAGGGTTGTGGACCCTGAGTTCTTCCACTGGGCCTGTCTTTTCCTCTGTTGAAATAAAGAACCTAATCCTCAGGGTTATAGGAAACAAACAAATGAAGAATCATGGTACCACTATGGCACAGTCAAAGGGTTAATTCAAACCTGACTTAAGTTTGGGGTTTTCAAACACCATAAAGCAACCATTGCCATAGGGGAGGTCCTTTACTCCGAGGATACATATTTGAGGCTGTCTGGAGCAACAAATTTATGAATATTAGAATGATACAACCCTTCCTCACCCAAGTATATTCAGTGAGCAAAAAGAAGAAGAAAAAAGAATGAAAGTAAGAAAGAGAACTGTATTCAAGAAGAGAAAACAAACAAACTGAAAAAAGCCTCCACAATTTAACCCAATTGGAAAGCCAAAATTTGCTAAAATAACTTATACACAAAGATAAAAAGGTATTGATTGGCTTTTGGACCGCTACAGTATAGGTTCTAAATTAACTTTAATGTCTACTGAAATGCACTAACTGTCTAACCTTCATGGTCTTAATCAAGAGTAGAACTCAAATTACAGTTATATCTGTTGATTTCACTAAATTTAAACAAGGTACCCACAATAATCTTGGGGGGGTGGTTACTGAATATAAAATGGAAGACAAATATATATGCCTTACCTTAACCAGCAGAAGTATTACCCTGCCATGGTCATAAAACCCATTGCCTTAATTTAGGACATTCTCAAAGTGGGCATGAATGCTCTGACACATTGAGTAACAAAGTAAAATTAAGTCTTTTGGCACCTACCAATTGTCTTACAAAATGGGACTCTTTGAAGTGCCTTCCCACCCCTGGCCTGCTGCCCTCTGTTAAAATAGTTAATACAGTCCAATATAAATTAAAATAGGGCCTTCGAGGATTGAAAGATATTATATAAAACCTAATTAGTGAAGGGGTTAATAGCCCCACTACTTCACTGCTTTTCTTAACAGTCCCATATGTCCAGCTCTTAAGCCTGGAAAGAAGAAATTTTTTCACAGTGAATTACTGCAGCCTTGCTGTGGTCCCACCCATTATGACCCCCATATCCAAAACATTTGAATTTACTGACTTCATCCAATTAACATTCAGTAAATATTTTCTATTATAGATTCACCTAATATTCTCTGTTCAATGCCTGTTTCAACAGGCTCTCAGCCTATGTTCATCTTTACCTTTAGAGGCACAATACACCTTTACCTGGCTACTTGTTGGAGTAACTCAACACTTCTTTCATCATACGCAATCTTTGCAGGCAACATCCTAACTGCATTCAACACTCTCCAGGAGCACAAATATGACATTATATTGATATCTTCATCCAAAGAGTTTCATTTGACATACTTATTAAGGGCATACGGATACTTACAAAAGACCTTATAAAAAAGTGGATGGACCATTGCCCCACAAACAGTGCAAGATCGTACCACCTTGGATAAATTACTGAATATTATTTGGTGAACAAAATTTCCTTCCATCCCTGACATTGTCAAGAAACAGCTATTGACTTGCTTTCAACTTCTTTTAGGCCTTTTTTGACTCTGAGATGACATATTCCGTGTTTACAAATTTTACTTAATCCCATCAATGTTCTTACTTGCAAATCAGCCCATCTTGAATGGATCATCCTCCGCCCAAGACTCTAGAATCTTCCTAAATTGCCATACAAAAGACACTCCCATTAGTGCTCCTGAGACTCCTTCATTGTAGAGGTTTTACCAATCTCCTCTCACACTTTCTGAAATCTCTAGACCACCCATGATGGCTGTACAATGTTCTTAGGTTTCTAATGCAAGAAACTGCCCTCCTCAGCCCCACCCTGTATGCCATTAGAGCTGTAATTGTTAAACATGTACTGGGATCTCCTGGAAATAGAAGCTTTCACAGGTTTTCAGTCTGTGGCCTTCTGCATTCAGCTGCCAATTATGCTTTAGGTCATGGAAGCAGCACCCCACAAGCTCAACACAGCCACTGAGGCTTCCTTGCTATAGGATGGAGTCAAACCTGGATCCTCTGGCATATCTCACCTGCAGAAGGAGGTGACCTCCCCTGTGCTTAGTCCCTTGCCAGATATTGTAGTACTGGAGGAGGTCAACTCTCTACTAGGTTTCCTGGCTACTTGGAGAGCCTCTTGAGATGAATTGAGTAGTAGCGAAAGGAGTTTAGTTTGTGGACTTTACCAATGGCATTGACGCCATTATACATGGTGGAGCTTAGTAGAATGTTGATGCTTTCCATCCCTTAACTAGATGTCCTGATAAAGGACAAGATCCAGAGTCAGCACAATTGCTCAAACTTTAGGCAGCAATCTTAGCAGTGGATCATTTTGCCAAAAAATGGATTTATCTTCACATTTTAACCCACTATTGGCCATTGCCTAAGATTTGCACACTTGGGCAAAAGAACTCTGTGAATCTTTTTCCTCGAAAATACCCAAAATATAAATCAAGATAACACATGTTTCTGCATATACCAAGGGCACAATACAAGGCCTTACCATGACACTTCTCCTACCCTTTGGAGGATTTCCAGATGTTACTGATAGTAACCAAGGTAATCATTTCATTTCTCAGAAAACAAGATGCTGGGATCTTGCAGAAAGCATTCAATGGAAAGTTTGTGTCTCCAGTCTCAGGCAGCTGGTTTAATTGAGAAGCAATTAAATGGGCTCCTCAAAGAACTCTTATTTAAGTTACAAAATAGCAAGTTGACCCCCCTGCTGGTGTCACTATTGCCACAGGTATTTATTAATATAATTCATGCCCTCTGGTGACTTGCATTCCCTACCCCAATATCACACAGTTCCCTCAATTGCCTTTATTGTCTATAAAGGGCTACATCTCTAAAGTTCATGTTTTTGATGACCATCTCACCATGTTGCCTCCTTCCTCCTGGTTAAGTGCCTAATTCACTTCCTAAGAAGGCAATTCTCCTGCTCCCTAAAAGTCTCAGTTATTACTAAGGTTTAAATTGAAGTCAAGACGTCACATGTCAGTTTGCTATGAGGCCTGAAATTAAGTTTCAGTATTAAGTGCTGTCTTGTTATCTGATAAAATCAAATGGTCTAATTGCAGGTCACTCCACGTACTTTGCTCCCATGTGTAAGATCTTCTGGCTAAATGTTTCCTTATTATTGGGACTGGGCATAGTGCCTGCTTATCTCTGAGTGGCAGGCTTCAGTTCTTTGCCAGTCCATGGAATTATTCAAACAAGCCAACATGTCTTCCTTTGGTAACCAGGGGTCACCTCATCCTCTTGTTACTACAAAGCCTGCTTCCCATAATTTCTCTTGTTCACTCTGTTCCCATGTGCAATCCTTATGTGGCCCTACATTGTGTGGTGTGTTCCACCCCTTGGTTGTGAGTGTGTGCGACTAAAATATTGTTGATCTCATCTGTCTAGGGTTGGGTGTCATGTGCTTGGCCATCCTCATAACTGTAGGATGGGAAAACCTCCCTCACCAATGAGGTAAAGAGTAGGAAATCAAAACGGGGTCTACGAACTTCATTCCCTCCTCTCCCTTTCTTTCTGTGTGAAGAAATGTGTTTTTGGCCAACCTAAATTGTTCTGGGTAGAATTGTGTCCACCTCCCAAAAAGATATGTTGAAGCCCTAACTCCTACTACATCAGAGTGCAATCTTATCTAGAAATAGGGTCGTTGAACATATAATTACTTAAGTTAAGATGAGGTCATACTGGTATAGGGTGGGCTGCTAACCCAATATGACTGGTATCTGTATAAGAAGATGAACATCTGAAGACCCAGAGATACATAGGGAGAATGCCATGTGATAATGAATGTGGAGATTGGAGTTGTGCAAGTTGCAAGCCAAGGGATGCCAAAGACAGTGGGGAGACCACCAGAAGCTACGAAGAAGCAAGGAAGCATTCCTCTCCCCTACAGTTTTAGGGGGAGTATGATCCTGCCAACACCTTGATTTTAGACTCTTAGCCTCCAGAACCATGAGACAATAAATTTCTCTTGTTTTAAGCCACCCAGTGTGTGCTACTTTGTTATGTCATCCCTAAAAAATGAGTATACTGGGTTTTGCTATTAATATGGTGCCCTCTGGGAATTTTCTAACAGATCTTCAAAAGTACTTCTTGGATTAATATGATTAACTGGTTAATATGTCCTAGTTTACTCTATAATGTAGGTGTTTTATTCATTTCATGTATACTGTTTTATACTTATTTTGAGCTTGATAGATGTTTGAGGATAGTCAGACTTGAGGTGTTTTACTTTTTGCCCGAGAGTATTATTTTATTAAATTACATCATCTGCAATGTACAACTTCTTCAATTCTGACTTTTTAAAATGAGTTAATTTTTTGTTGGTGTCATTTGTTTTAATAATCTTTTTTCAAGGATTCTGACTCTTGCATATCATATATTTTATTGCCTTGTCATAAATAAAAAATAGCATAAATTCTTGAACCTCTGAAACTTCCTCTCAGAGATATGTACCTTTTTTCTTTTTTTCCTGGCATTTATTATTATGAATAAATCTAAGGTCAACAGATTTGTGTGTAACCATGAATCTTCCCTGAATTGATGTTTATAAATATGCAAGATTAGGAATTTAGTTAATGCAGAAAATGATTACTTATGTTACTATTATTATTCTCTGTGAATTTATTTTATTCATCAGAAATACCAATAATTCATAATTCGAATTCATATTACCTCTCCTACATTTGAATAAGTTTCTTCACGTTTTTGACCTTGTCTTTGTAATCTGAAGGCCTTCCTGATTTTGGCCTTTTATATAATAATGGTATTTTTTAAAATGATGATTATATATTTTTGAATCTAATATGACTTGAAGAATCTCATTGTTTTCCTTTCTTTATTTTCATTGCTTGAGTCTTGAAACATCCCTATTTTTGCCTACCACTTCTCATTAGCTCTCTTTTTATCTTTGTTTGAATGGCTTTATTATAGTGTTCTAGTCTTCCACCATTGGTTTTATAGATTTCATGCTTTCTTGAATTCTGTTGTGAATTAGAACAAATACTTCCTAAATGTGTCTGTAGTACTTTCTCTGAAGCCACATTTTTCCTACCGTCACCAAGGCCGTGTTCTTATTATTTTAAAAATATTAATTTATCCTTGAATAATAAGATGTTTGCTCAGTCCTGATATGTGTTTTCATCTCTTCAATTCTACATATTGTTCTTGATATTTTAGAATACTCCAGGGAACTTTTATCTATGTGGAAAGGAATATTCAACACATTTTTATTGGTGATTTGTTTAATACTCCACTTATGAGGTATCATTCGTTTCTTTTTTCTTTTTTTTGGCACACCTTGCAGCTTGCAGGATCTTAGTTCTCTAACCAGGGATTGAACCTGGGCCCTCAGCAGGGAGAACACGGAGTCCTAACTACTGGACTGCCAGGAAATTCCCTAGATATCATTCTGTTGAAACTCTTTTCTAAAATGTAATACTAATCACAGAGCTGGAACTATAATAACTTCAACTTTTTATACATGAATTATCTCAAATATTGAAACATTGATCAAAAATTCATTTAATATAATTCTTCCAAAATCTGATAAAACCATAAGTTTTAATGCCAAACCATAATTTTTCATATTCAAATATTTTAAATATTGCAAAATATTATAAAATATGCAAATGAATACATTGATAACAAAATGTTACTTTATTTATACATATTGTTTTTTAAATACAAATATCGTGTTTAATTCATTTTTTGAAATTAGCTTTGTACTGTTTATAATACTCTTTCTGGGATTAAAGAAAGAAAACACTGTTTTAGAGTATTAGAATTTGCAGATTTTGTTTTGAGACATAAGACTTGATAATACTGTCTATGTGATTCAAACCAGAGAAAACAGACAGCATCTTTTCATGTATTATGTTAATATTATACCCTTTACCTTGATTTAATTTCTTAAATCTAGTTTTTTAAGTATGCTTTGGCCAGAGTAAAACTTAGCACATCGTCATGTTATTATCACATATTGGCCTGTCCTGTTAGCATTTTGAAATCCCATGTAATGAGGAGATACACTGATTGACACTAAAGTATTTTTGTTTTACTCTCAAGAGAGGGCATGCATAACTAAAATCCCAGTCTGCTCAGACTATCACAATTCTTCCTGCCATTGCTTCATATCCGCATATACAAAGCCCACATCCATCCATTTCAGCCCGTACCTATATTGCATTTCTAAAAATTTTATCTCAAAATATACAATATATACCCATGCTCTGACTCCAAAAATCTAGTAAATGCCATTCTCTGTGTTTAATTATGGTATAAAGAAACTGCACAACCCAGAATATTAGACCTATAGCCTCAAACCGTGCAAAAGTATGGGATTTATTTATTTATTTTTTGCATTATGGTGGCTTATTTTGAAATCATATTTAAGAACAAGTACAGATTAGGCTCTAAGACCCTTAGTTCATAATAAATATGTGAGCTAATTGAAATGAGTAATTTCCACAAAAATATTGTGTTGCTATAATGTAAAAATACTTCCCTTATACCTGTTGGGGATATTCATGGAAATACAATGATAATATAAGCTAAGTGCTGCTAATTAACTACATGTTATTCACATCTGGGGTATTGCATATTAATAAAGGTCAAAAATCCAATATTTCATTTCTGAATATTTTCCTGACTAGATGAGTCAGAGACTTCTTCTAGAATTCCCATATTGGAAATCACTTTTCTTGATGAATGCCAAAATACTAAGATACTCCCCTTCTCATTAGTGGACTGCTTTTCTCTCAAAAGAAAGTCTAGAGGGGCACTATTTACCTTCTCCATACAGGTTCTCCATTCCAACACAAAGTTATGTTTATATTTATTTTAATTTATTTTGTAATATGTACGGTCAGCAAGAATCATTTGTCAATTCCACTGACTTTCCATCGTCCTTTCAAAGTAATTTAGATATTCTCATTCCTGTATTTGCTAAAGAACATAGCTCAGTAAATTTTAGTTAAACAATATCAGTACTTGTCAAAAAAGTTTTAACATTTTTAAATTAAAAGTAGATTAGATTAAAATTTATATTTTCTAGTGGTTGTCTATTTATATCCCTTAACTATATGTAGTAATAAACAGGGTTAGTTTTGTCAGTAGTTTCATAATAACAATGGATTAAGTTTATGATTGACCAGGGGGAGTAAATAGCAGATTCTACCGTCTTTAATATGAGTACTCCTAGTGATCATAGAGAGAAATTTTATATTTCTACAAGCTTAAGCTACTTGCCAGAACGGATAAATGTGGTGTTAACATGCACGTACACACCCATACACATACTTGCACACACAAACACCACACCTTTATAACATTTGCCTTCAAAATAGCATACAATTCAGTAATACTTTCATTTAATATTAATTAGCACATAGTGATTCTTTGGTTTTTTAAAAGAAAAAAAATTCTACTTTGTGCAAATGAATTTCACTTGCACTGCCGTGTCAGTATATATGGAAGGATAAACAAGCAAACAAAATAGGGAAAAAAACACAACTGTGAAAACCAGCTGTTCAGCCAACCTGTTCTGGCAAATCTGAAGAATATTTATAGTTTCTTTATTAATAGATCCAGGTCAGAAGTAACCTAGATATCTGAGGGATTTCATTTGGTTGTGACTGTGCTCAAACTGCTTCGTACTTTATAGACATTCTGCTAGGAAAATATTTACGTTTTCAGAAGCTTCCTAGGGAAATTTTTACACATTTACTTTTCCTTTTGTTAGCAGATTCTCATCTGTCTATAGTCAGACTTCACTGAATAAATGATAACATTATTTCATGCCTAATAGAATTCACAAAAGATTTAGGGATTCTTTATAAACCTTACTTTCTTTCAAAACAAGTGTTTCAGTTGAGTAAATCTTTAGAAAATTGCACTACAAATGTATTTGTTAGTCATATTGTCATCCATTAGTCTATAAATATTAAAAATAAAGTCAACTGCAAAGACTCTTGAATAATAATATATTTGGATAAGGTTGAATTGTTTTAACTGATTTTTTTCCATATGAAAAGGAAAAGCATTTTCAGCAAAGCAGCCAGACACAAGCTATTCCTCCAGTGCTGGCTAATCATTCAATCGAGCAGCAGAAATTGCATGGACCATCAGAGGTTCTTTTTATATCTGAGAAAGTGAAATATATAAACTAAGACGAATTTTCAAGATGAACAAACACAAAGGGCACATCACCTATCAGAGAATTTCAAAACTGAATTGGCTGAGAAAATAGCTGCTGCTATTTGTAGTCCATTTTATTTTTCATCTAGAAACATCTCCACATGGAAGTCAGGTAAAGGGAAGATACAGTGACTTATTTTTACTTTGCTGTCAGATTTCTTCAATGCCAGATTTTATTTTAGTTTTTAAATTAATTTTTATTGAGTATACTTGATTTACAATGTTGTGTTAGTTTTTGCTGTACAGCAAAGTGAATCAGTTATACATACACATATATCTACTCTTTTTTAGATTCTTTTCCCATATAGGTCATTACAGAGTATTGAGTAGTGTTCCCTGTGCTGTACAGTAGGTTCTTATTAGTTACCTATTTTATATATAATAGCGTATATATGTCAATCCCAATCTCCCAATTTATCCCTCCCCTCCATTCCCCCCTTGGTAACTGTAAGTTTGTTATCTACATATGTGACTCTATTTCTGTTTTGTAAATAAGATCATTTGTACCATTTTTTAGATTCCACATACAAGCGATATCATGTTGATACTTGTCTTTCTCTGTCTGACAAATATTATAGCAAACATAAAAAGGTAAGTAAATTTTGTATCTACTGTGTGTAGTAATAGTGTTGGCTGTTAATGATTTCTTTATACAGAAGCCACTCAATTTGATTTAGAATAAACTGCTTATAATGACATTCAGGATATTAATTTAAAATATTCTCACAGTGTATTTTGAGTACTCTGTCTTTGTTGCTACAAGGGAAAGGAGGCTTTAGAATGCACTTTGCAGAAACTGAAGCAGTTGGAGTCCCCTGATATTGAGGAAAGAAGAAAGCAAGATAAATAAAGAAAAAAAATCCAACAACAACAAACTGACATAAAGAGTTATTAAAATGTAGAATCTCAAATCAGGCTTTCCACAGTGCTGTTTACTGTTATCCCCTGTGGTTTGACTAAAATATAAAAAGTTGAAAAAAGGAAGAAATGTGACCCAGGCTGTGTATTTTATTTTATTGACTCCATTAAGACATTGACATTACATCATTTTCTATAAACATAGTTTAATAAATGTTTCTAAAATTTTAGTTTAAATTTAAAAATTCTTATAATTAAAAATAACCTATCTATGTCTTTGTATTTAAAGTGAGTGTCTTTTAGAGAACGTATAGTTTGGTCTCACAATCCTAATCTTTTAAGTGATATCTTTGTATCATTCACATTTCAAGTGATTATTTATATGGTTGGATTAAAATCATATTGCTTGCTGTTTTTTTTTTTTTTTTTTTTTTTTGCGGTACGCGGGCCTCTCACTGCTGCGGCCTCTCCCATTGCGGAGCACAGGCTCCGGACGCGCAGGCGCGGCGGCCATGGCTCACGGGCCCAGCCGCTCCGCGGCATGTGGGATCTTCCCGGACCGGGGCACGAACCCGCGTCCCCTGCATCGGCAGGCGGACTCTCAACCACTGCACCACCAGGGGAGCCCTGCTTGCTGTTTTTTGTTGTTGTTCCATTTGCTCTAATTTTTTTTTTCTGGACTTTTCCTATAAGTAGAATCATACAATATATGTTCATTTCTGACTGGTTTCTTTCAATTAATGTAATGATATCAGGTTCATCCATACTGTAGCATGTATAAGTACTTCATTCCTTATTATTGCTGAATATTATTCAATGTTATGGGTATATTTTCTTTATTCATCAGTTGATGGATATTTGACTTGTTTCCTTCCACACTTATGGTATTATGTAGAATGCTACTGTGAATATTTACATATTTTTATATGGGCATATGTTTTCTATTCTCTTGGAATAGCATTGCTGGTTGTATGGTAACTCTATGTTTAACTTTTTGAGGAACTCCTAAGCTGTTTTCCAAAGGAGCTGAACCATTTTATGTACTCAGCAGCAATTTATGAGGACTCCAATTTCTCCACTTTCTCCACATCTTCACCAACACTTGTTATTGCTCATCTTTATTTTATTATAACCATTCTAGTGAGTGTGAAATGGTATCTCATTGTGGTCTTTGATTTACACTTCTCTAATGTCTAATGATGCTGAGCATCTTGTGCTTATTGGCTGTTTGTATATCTTCTTTCAAGAAATCTCTATCCAAATCTATTGCTCATTTTAAATTAGTTTATTTGTCTGATTATTGTTGAATTGTAAAAGTTCTTTATGCTGGAAGCAAGTCCCTTATTATATATATCATTGGAAAATATCTTCTTTCAACTATTGGGGTGTTTTTTCACTTTATTGTGTTTATAGAAGTTTTAAAATTTGATGAAGTCCAATTTATCTCTTTTTTTCCCTTTTGTCACTTGTGGTTTTGGTTTCATATATAATATTAGCCATTGCCTAATCCAAGGCCATTGAGATTTACTCTTTTGTTTTCTTCTGAGAATTTTCTAGTTTTAGCGCTTACATTTAGGTCTCATTAAGCTAATTTTTGTGTATGGTATGAGGTACAAGATGTGAGGTCTTTGCATGTGGATATTGTGTTGTCTGAGCACCATTCGTTGAAAATATTATTTTTCCCCATTGAATTATCTTGGCACCTTTGTCAATATTTAATTGACCATGAATGTAAGGGTTTTTTTTTAATAAACTGTAAAATCTTTTTCATTGATCTATATGTCTACTCTTATATCAGTACCACACTCCCATAATTACTGTAGCTTTGTAGTAACATGTACTGTTCTTCTTAATTTATTTATTTATTTTTGGCTGTATTGGGTCTTCGTTTCTGTGCGAGGGCTTTCTCTAGTTGTGGCAAGCGGGGGCCACTGTTCATTGTGGTGCACAGACCTCTCACTGTCGCGGCCTCTCTTGTTGCAGAGCGCAGGCTCAGTAGTTGTGGCTCACAGGCCTAGTTGCTCCACGGCACGTGGGATCTTCCCAGACCAGGGCTCGAACCCGTATCCCCTGCATTGGCAGGCGGACTCTCAACCACTGCGCCACCAGGGAAGCCCTGTACTGTTCTTCTTTTCTCCTCTTCCTCCTTCTCTTCCTCCTCTCCTGCCTCTCCTTCTTTTGCTTTCAGTTTTAATGGGAAAAATCTGCTTATAGCTCAATCATCTCTCAACTCAGCCACCTGTCTGATGGCTCTACTTTATGAGTAATAAAATGGCATAAATTATTTTGATACTTTTTTTCTTTATTCTTTACGCATATCAAGTCTAATTTTGTGACCCTCATTCAACAACTTTGCAGGATACTTAGTTATTTAATTTTGCTGTTAAGAGTACTTTTAGCTAGTTCTAAGTGTATGGAAATTTTATATTAAAATAATTTAATATATAAAATTTGTGCATATGTTGTATAAGCCTTTGGTTTTTAAAATGTACTTTTATCTTATAAACATGATTTAAAAATTAAATTCAAATTAATTTTATGGCTTCATGAATGATACTAACTCTTACTGGTATTAATTCAACTAGAGGATGAACAGCATAGAAACCCACTATAAGTTACAAAAACGAACATTGTCGTCTGTTATACAGCAGGAGAGGAACAACTGCTTATTGATTAAAGGAGATCTTTCTGGAATACACATATCAGTTATGAAAGCTGCTTACCTTGTAACTGTACATCCATCAATCCATTCATTCAAATCAATAAGCAAGCACTGACTAGTCATTGTTCTAGACATGGGATATATATCCAATATTTCTGGCTAGAAAGTATTTATAGTATGATATAGACATAAACAATTAAACAGGAACTGTTCATGGTGACAAGTACTAAGATATAGACAAACAGAGAGAAGAGGTTCCTATACCAGATTTGAGAGTCATTGAAGGCTAGAAGAAGTAAAGTTTAAGTTAACGCATGAAAGATAAGTAGGGCTAGCATGATGAAACCTGGTGACTATTACTACTGCCAAGTGAACTTTAAATTTTCTGTCTTACTTCACTAAAAATAATTTGTTTCTAATTATATTTTAATACTACCCCCAAACACAGAAGTATTTGTGAAACTACAAGTTATTAAAAAAGTAAAGACGTTAAGCTGAAGATATTTTAAATATTAAGCCAATGTTACTAACTGTGGATATGTGTTGAAGAGAACAATAAAGGATCAAGCTGTAAGATCTCTGTTTGGTGCCACTGCCTTAAACAATGTTGAAGAGTCATTCTTGTAAAAGATCAATGTTGCTATATCATATTATGTTCAAAGCCTGGGATACCTTTAGGGAGGAGTGGAATTCAATGGTTGCTACTCCAGTCACCTGCTCAGTCACTCAGTGGTTTGAGGAAGAACTGAGTGTGGTCATAGGTCTACAGATCCTCTCTTCTAACCCGGGGGACATACAGCATGTATTCACAGCAATTCTGCTCACAGACATCGTAACCTCTCATTGTGAAAATTTCTTAGTCTATCTGCAGTCTTACAGTTCGACTTAACTGAATACCTCCCTTCATTGTTTGAGAGCAGAATCTGATACATATTTCTTAGAAGAAAATTATTACCATAAAAATCTGATATTTTTATTAAAAATTTGACACCCAGAAGAAAACTCATCATTCTTTCCTCCCAATAACATAGCATTTTTGTTATACAAAATGAGGTTGCACTGTCATTAGGAGGAAAACAGTATCATAGCACTTGCTACTGTGTTTATTCCGCTATAATCACAACTACTAGAGAAAAATCAACTACTTTTAGGCAAGAAAAATACTATGCTTGAAAATAAATTTGTATACAAACTCTGAGTTAAATATTATGTTTCAGTGAGATTAGCAAGCACCAAATAGCAACAATGAAGAAAAAGCCACTGAAATTCTTAAGAGCAAATAATCTGCCATTCTATGCTTCTGTATCTGAATCTTATCTGCTCAAGCTATCAGGAAGAAGCTGTCAATCATCTCTATTGCTGAAATGAAGGAGTAGATGGTACAGTTTAATTTCATTATGGAAATTGATTTGCATCCTTTATATTTCTTGATTGAAATCTTTCCAGGTAATGGCATTGAAGAAGACTCATAAAACTGCCATGACTGGGGTAATAACTATTATTATGATCAAATTTAATAAAAAAAAAACTTTCCTACAATATGGGAACTATGAATAATTCATATAAACTGTTGCTTAAAATGTGATAGAGAGGAACAGACTTGTAGAAAAAATCTTAATGTATCCAGACAGGGATGATAATTGGTTTTTGCAAATAATGAATACTTCATGTACAAACGAAGACTAACAAGGCTAGAGGAGAGGACTCCACACAGAGGAAATAATTCCATGTATCTGATTTTTGCAAGATAAGAAGGATGGATTTTTTTAAAAGAACTGTCACAAAAAGCATATTCTAAAAATTATATTTTAGAACATCACAATGCTTCTTTTAAATAAGCAATGACTTGAGGAATATTTAAGATAAGTCTGTTTTCATATGTTTGTGAATGATCTGTGCAAAAATGAACATTGATCCCAGTGCTCAAATTTAGCATTTTCCTGTATATTATTATTTAACAGTCACAGTGGCCTAGAAATCCAAGTTAACCCTAAAGAATTTGCATAAAATCAATATCAAAACAATATTTGTTTCAAAAAAGAAGTTTAAAAATGGTTGTTTGTACTTACTTGATATATAGAATTTTTACATGCATAAGTATATCTCTAGCTATAATTAATTTTTTTATTTGAGTTTTGTTTCAGTTTACTTTTATTTCTTTTAACTCTGTTAATTTCTCTGCTTCCTGCTTTTATTGGCTACCATCTGGTGGAAAAAATTGTAATAGCAGAGCAAGTTTAAAAGATATGTAATAAGACAAAGGTTTTAATTGTAAATATGATTGCCACATAATACTGCTGACATGGGTAGCAAGCTTGATAATACAATTTTGTTCTTATTATACTCAGTTCCATTATGATTATTACTATTCAACTCTTAAATAATTTGGAAATTTATATTTTATGGTTTATGTATAAGATAACTATCATATTTTAATGAGTTCTATGAAGGTAGGGAACAATTTGTTGTGATTATTGCAGTGTAACCAGTAAGTCCTTGTTGCCCTTGACAGACTTATTTTACATGTATTATTTCAGCATAATTATTATTAGTGCCCACTTTCACTCTCAAACTATATTGCTTTAGAAAATAAAATACATCATTATTCTGTTTATAACCAGCAATTAGCGTGGTACCTGTGGATACACTGTGCATTAAATATTTTTAATTTTTTCAGTATTTAAGGGTTTTTTTCTACTTATGTTAGATAACTTAGGCATGGATTCTCTTATTTTAGAATTTCTTCATGAAGACAACATTAAGAATTTAAACATTCAATTTTGAATAAAAAATGTAGTAGTTGACTTCATGTCTTATTATTTTGGAAGTATATTGCATAGACTATAGCTTATAAAACCTACAAGTTTTTCTTAAGCAGTTAATAATACAATGTGGAATACAAACATGTGTTCTTTGTTGATTACCTCATGATGTCTCAATAGTCATCTTCCTGCACTTGTTAGTAAATGTGCTGAGAGAATGACTTGACAGATACAATGCATTGTGAAATACATCTTACCAGTTGAAGGAAAAAATTGATATAGTTACATTCACATGTATGCAGATAAGCTGTGTATATCACCTGGCAGAATAATTATATTGTCATTTTATTAACTAATACATTCTCACTATTTTGCACAGAGCATTCCTAAAGATTAATCTCTTAAAGGGTTTATAAATCTCCAAATTCATTTTTATTTATACTCTTTAAGTTATAAATTTTAATCTTTAAAAATTCTAAATATGTTATTATTTCTATGTAATTTTTTTGTTAACATATTTTAATGACCCCAGAAATCACATAGTCAACCTTCTTGATTAAAAGCAGCAGAGGTTATATTCTAATCTGATGCATGCTTATTCCTTTATAAGTTACAGTAATTATCTTCAAAATACTTTAATGTGACAACAGAAATTAACACAGTATTAAATTTGTTGCAGCTAGTTGAATTAAGTATATACCTAAGTCATAAATTTGTTGTTCAAACTGGGTTAATCATTTTCCATTTCTCTTTAAGTAATTTGTTACCCTGGCTATTAAAAAAGAAATGTTACGAGACAACTGGAGAAATCAGAAAACTCATTGGATAGCTGATGATAATAAGGAACTTTTTATGATAGTTGATGATATTATAATCATGTTTTTGAAAGATTGCTTATTTTTAGAGGTACATATAAAATATATAAGGAAGAATGAAATAATCTCTTGGTTTAGCTCCTTAAACAATGTGAAATGGGGTTAACTAGTGGGGATAAAGATAAAATAAAATTGGTCATAAGTTTTTATTATTGAAATTGAATGATGGGTACAGGGTTACACTACTATTCTCTCTCTCTCTCTATGTATGTATATATATATATATATATACATATATATGTATGTATATTCATATTTGTATATATAAAATTATATATTTGTCTTTCATGGATATTCTTAATGTACTCATACTTATTTTAGCTTTTCTCCTGAATGATAAATGATTTTCTTTCATGTAACATATCTTAGGCTTACAGTAGGCTTAGTAATATTCTGTGTTGAGATAAGGATGCTTCTTTCTTTGAGTTATAATATTTTTATGTTTCAGTGTTATTTATTCAAACACATGAAAAGAAGGAATTTATAAAGTACATTGTGTGTAAAATAATGACATATAATTTTGTTCTAATGGTTTATGGATGAAACCTTTGAATGACAAAATATTTCCTTTACTGGATCATGTATATGTGCCCAGAAAACTCTGCTTAGTTGTTTCAAGTATTACCTCTAAAATGTATCCTGTATCTATTCATTTCAATATTGTATATACTGTTTTGGTTCAAGTTTAAAAAGAAATGATGAATTAGATAAAATATAGAGTGATAATGAAAGTTGTGGTAAACATGGTTTTGATTAGGCTCACTTTTAAACTTTAGCAGTTTAATCATTTATGCATAAAGTGTGTGTTGCATTAAACATCCTTGCTATAATCAGTTTCTATGACAACTAAGAAGCTGGCAGATTATATTGATTCATGCAGGATGCTTTCCAAGTTGTAACCAATTTATTAGACGTAATTATTGTATTAGAATGACTGGCAATGATAACTCTAATATAAGTGATAACATTTCACTGTTTAAATTATTCTTACACTTCATGGGATACTTACATACTTAAAAAATCCTTATGCTAATAATTGGAGAAGGCAAAATTGAAGAGCGGCTTAAAGTACATATTAAGCTAATGAAACTAGAAAAAATATAACAATTATGATTTAAGTGTAAAGAACCAGATTAGTTTTTATTTGATATTAGGAGGGTGGAAATAAATATTTACCCACGAATCTATATTGAAAAATCATCTCAGAACCTTTCAAATGACGTTAAATCTTAAAATCAATAAGCCGTGTGTCTTATTTCAGGCTGCTATAGCAAAATACCACATACATTATTTGTCATAGTTTTAGAGGCTGGAAGTCTGAGATTAGGACCCCAGCACGGTTGGCTGAAGACCTTCTTCCGAATCAGAAGGGGTGAGCTATCTCTGTGGCGTCTTTTTTATAAGAGCACTAACCCCATTCGCAAGGGCTATTCCTTTATGACCTCAGCAATTCATAAAGGCCTTACCTCCTACTACCATCACATTGTGTACTAAGAGTTCAACATACAAATTTCAAGGGGGACACAGACATTCAGGCCACAGCAACATGTTACCATAATCTTTATCATTTCCTCAAAACAAGTATCCTTTCTGTCCTAAATTGCTTTTCACTTAAAATTTTTGTTTTGGAAGTTACAAGGAAAGGATGGAATGATGGTTCTTTACCCATTGTATACGAGGGCTCTAAAAAAACTAAGTAGTTTCCTTTTTCGGAGGTTATGGATTGGGTTTGAGGAACTTTGCATTGCCTTTATAAATTGCAAAATAAAATAGTATAGATCTTTGTCTCTCAGAGCAGCACCATGGTCATTGGCAAGAACAAGCATCTTACAAAAGGCAGCAAAGAAGGAGCCAAGAAGAAAGTAATTGATCCATTTTCTAAAACATACTGGTATGATGTAAAAGCACTAATTACCTATGTTCAATGTGAGTAATGTTGGAAAAACTTTAGACTCAAAGAACCAAAATTGCATATGATTACCTCAAGGGTAGTGGGTTTTTTGTTTGTTTGTTTTTTTTGCTGTACGCGGGCCTCTCACTGCTGTGGCCTCTCCCGTTGCGGAGCACAGGCTCCGGACACACAGGCTGAGCGGCCATGGCTCACTGGACCAGCCGCACCGCGGCATGTGGGATCCTCCCGGACCGGGGCACGATCCCGTGTCCCCTGCATCGGCAGGTGGACTCTCAACCACTGCGCCACCAGGCAAGCCCCAACAGTAGTGTTTTTGAAGTGAACCTTGCTGAGTTTCAGAATGATGAATCTGGACCTAGAAAATTCAGGCTAATTACTGAGGATAATCTGGGCAAAAACTGCCTGACCGACTTCTATGACATGAATCCTACCAGTGACAAAATGTGCTCTATGATCTAAAAATGGCAGACCATGATTGAAGTTTATATTGAGATCAAGAGTACTGATGGTTATTTAATTCATCTTGTCTCTGTTGGTTTTACTAAAAGAACATATAACAACCAGATTCATAAGACCTCTTAATCTCAGGACCACAGGTCCCCAAAATCCGGAAGAAGATTATGGAAATCATGACCCAAAAGTTGTAGACAAATGACTTGAAAGAAGTCATTCCCTACAGGGAATGCGGTTACTAACAGGCCGCAGACTGGTACCAGTCCGCAGCGGGGGGGTTGATGACCTCTGCTTTAGTTTGTGCTCTTTCCCATACAATTTAGAATCAGCTTGTGAAGAAATTCCTCCTGACCTATGAGAGTTTTTCCTATATTGACCCCTAAAAATTCTACAGCTTTTCCTTTTACATTTTTAAACTATCTCTAATTTTTTATATATGGTGTGAAAGTAGATTAGTTTTCTTGCAGTTCAAATGTGCGTGTATGTGTGCCCATGTGCTTTGTGTGTGTGCATACATATTTTGGGGGCTTCTTTATGTTCTAATTGTCAATAAGGCTATGCTATTCTTTAGGTCAGTGGTCCCCAACTGTTTGGCACCAGGGACCAGTTTCGTGGAAGACAGTTTTTCCACGGTCAGGGGCGGGGGCAGGGGAATGGTTCAGGCGGTAACGCGAGCAATGAGGAGCAATGGGGAGCAGCCTGGGGGTTGGGGACCCCTGCTTTAGGTTGTGCTCTTTCCCGTACAATTTAGAATCAGGTTGTCAATTTCCATAAAATATCTTTTGAAATTTGCATTAGAATTGCATTTATTCCATAGCCCTATTTACATCTTTATGATCCATCTCTACATTTATTTAGTTATTTTAAAATCTTTCAGTATAATGCTATAAACCTTTTACTGAAAGTTCTGTAACAACTTTTGTTGGATTTATTCCTGATCATTTTATAGTTTAAATCCTATTAATGGTACATAACTGTGAAATTATATTTTATGTTGTTGCTCTTTGTAAAAATGTAATTGATTTTCATAGAGTGTGATATCTGCAATCTTAATAAACTTACTGAATTTTATGTTAGCTGTAGTTTCTTTAGAGTTTTCTAGGTAGACATTTATATGCTCCATAAATAACTTAATAGTGGTGATAGTGAGCTACTTTGCTTTGTTCTTGATCTTGAAGGAAATCATTATAACATTTTATCATTGTATAATATCTGATGTAATTTGTTGGTGAATATCTTTTAATGTTTTAAGAAAATGTCCTTCTGTTCATAGTTAGCTAAGAATTTTTCCATGAGCTTATGTTGTACTTCTTGGAATACTGATTTTTCTGCCTCTGTTGAAATGAATATATGATATTTTCCTTCAATAAGGTGAATTATTTTAACTGTTTCTAATACTTAGTCAATCTTACATTCCTGGGGTAAACGCCCCTTGATGATGGTAAATTATATTTTTTATATATTCCTGGGTTTGGTTAATAAATATTTGTTTAGGTTTTGTATCCTTGTTTATGAGTAAGATGGGGCTAGTAATTTTTTTCTCATACTGACCTAGCAGATTTTAGTACTAATGTTATATTGACCTTACAAAATTAGCTGATGACTATTTCCTTTCTTTTATTGTCTGGAAAAAAAATAATGGAATTATTTTTTCCTTTAGGGTTTAATAAAGTTTGCACATAGAACCATCTAAGATTACTGTTGATCCGTATCAGAAGATTTTAAAACATTTATTTATTTTTGTATGTTGTTAAAGGGCTACTCAGGGTTTTTTCCTTCTAGATTCGACTTTTAGAAATTCTGTTATTTCATAGAATTCATTTAATATCAGTGTTAAATAATTTGCCCACAGTGTTCATAGCCTCTAATAATTTGTAATAACTATAGTATTAGTAATTATTGTTTTTTAAATTCTAATATTGTTATTGTGCCACCTGTTACATTTTCTTAATTTTTCAGAGTTTTCTCAATATTATCAGTTTTCTTTCCAAGGAACAACTTTTGAGTTTGTTGATCCTACTTATTGTATCTCTGGTTTCTGTTTTATTCATTTTAAAATTTTTCTCAAGTATTTTCTTCCTTTTCTGCAGATTCAGGTCCTTTCTCATTTTTCTATCTAGGTTGCAGAATTTTTGTTGATGATTTGCAGAAGTTCCTTTTATATACTAAATATTCCCTTTCTGACTTGGACCAAACAATAATGTTTTCACAGTCTTCCATGTATGTTAATTTTGATTTTGGTGTCCTTAATTGAAGAGAAGTTGTTAATTTTGATGTATCACACTAACCATTTTTCTTTTGTTTTATAGTTTGTCTTTTGAAATTTTGTGTGATATTTCTTAGCTATTACCCTTGCTCCTTTGTCACAAATACAGGCTTCTTCATTTACTTCTATAACTTTTCAAATTTTATTTTGGCATGTTTCCTTTAATCTCTTTGGAACTCCTTTGTCTGTAGGTTTAGTTAAAGAACGAGTTTTTACGTTTCCCCATATTTTAAGCCACTTAACGTCAATGTCTTTGGACAATATTTCATTTCACCATTCATTTATGCTGCCAGGTTTATCCTATATTAAATCTCTGCTATATGTGAGTCCATCTGTAGCATCTCTAGCTCCAATAGCTTGTTCTTCTCTTATAGGAAAACAAGGATTTTTATTTCCATGAGTGTGCACTCTGCCTTACTGTTTGATAGGGTTAATCAGTATTTTTACTTTCCAGCTTTAGGTTTACTTAGTTATTTGTATATTCTTACGTATAATTTTTAATGTATCAAATTTATTTAGAAGTCCAAATGTCTTAAAACACATTTTAAAATATTTGATATTTAACTCAAATATATGTAATTTATATATATAAAATGAATATCTGGATCATTTCTGGGTTTGCTGCTATTGTCTCTTTGTTTTCTTGATTATTAATTATATGTATTACTTTTTGTATATTTATAAATTGAAAGTTTATAAATATTTGTGGTATATGCTAGGCATTTTGTCAAAAAATAGGATTTCACATATACGTATTTTCTCTCACTGTACATATTTTTCTCTTTTTTACACTGTCAGACAACTAAGGTAAGGGAATTATTTATCCTCTCAATCCATTCAGAAATTTGTCTTGGTCAGGGCTGGACTGCAGCTTTGGGAAGACTTAGTCGTCTTTTGTTTCACTTTTATTTGCAGGTGTGCTTTCTAAATTTTCTAAATTATTGGATTGTGAGCCTCATAGTGTTCTGTCTCTTCAGCTCTGAACATTTGCAAGAGTTTAGAGATTTCTTGCCCAGCTCTTCAGCTACCTGTCCCGTACAGCATCATAAACAGGCAGATGCCTAAGGTAGAGGACGGTATACTGTGCTTAAGGCTATCTCTTTCTTTACCAGGTCTTTGTTTCCTAAACCAGTCAATACTACGGGAGATTTTCTTCTGTCTTTTAGAAATTTTCAAATTAATTCTTCAGGCTCTCACACTGTTCACAGAATAGCCAGATAGCAGAATAGCCGATAACCTATCACACAGTTATCTCATGGGGAAGCATAGTCAGGTGGTTGCAGACCTTCAGGTTATAATGTGTTACTCCATCTGTGCACAGCTGCTAAAAAATAGTTGGTTTCTCTTTCCCAAGCACTCTTACCCCAGTCTTCAGCTAGTATCCAGGATCTGCAAATGCCCCCAGGAGTGAAATGTTTGGAGATAATTTGACCTAAGTGATGAACACACAAATGGACAATGGCAAGACTGTATATGAGAGCAGACATGTGACCACACACTCTGTAGCAAACAGTCAAGAAAGGCAAATCAAAGTCTCTGCAGCAATCAGAACAGTCAGGACTTGGACAGTGACTATGGGCTTGCCTAATTTTTGCCCTCACTTACAACTCAGAGCCAACTGGAGAAAGCCAAATATGCTCCCCGAAACAATCATGTAAAATGCCCCACTTGTATGTAGTTAAGCTACCTCCAGCTTCCCCATGCTAACAGCCTCCGATGGAAGCAAACCTAAGCCTTCTCTTTTTTCCACCATAAACCTTTTCTACTACACTGCCTGCCTTTGAGTCTCTGCCAGCTGCTATGATGGTAGCTGTGACTTGCTTCCTATAGCAAGCTCTGAATAAATAACCTCTGTTCTCACTTGGTTTGCCTTTGTTTATTTCCACATAATTCATCTCAGAAGGGTTCGTCTCTCCCTGGAATTTTAGATTATCTAAATAGTTCATGATATTAATTTATGAGGTTTTGTTTTGAATTTATCTGATTTTTTTTCTGGTTTTGGCAGCAGACACAGTGATATGTCATGAACTCCTGCATTTTTGCTAGGAAAAGAGGTCTAGATCAAATGTTCTTTAAAGAATCCTCAAAGTCTGGGACAGTTATGGTGTTTAACTACATGAAGCCCAGCTACCATCTCACGATGAAAAATTCTCTCACAGACACAGAATGCTGTCCATGCTTCACACCTCCAATTCCTTAACCTCAAAGTGTCCTGGGAATTATAATTGAATGGTTTAGAGCAAGGGTTGGCAAATAAGGCCCTTAGGGTAAATCTAGTTAGCTATCTGCTTTTGTAAATAGAGCGTTACAGGAAGATAACCACACTTCTTTGTTTATACATTGTCTATAGACTTTGCTTAAGTGCTACAATGGCAGAGTTGAATAGTTGTGACCAAGAGTGTATGGCCCATAAAGGCTAAAATACTTACAGTCTGGCGCTTTACAGGAAAAGTTTGATAACTCCTAGTTTAGTGTATGTTTTTCAAATGTTGTGTTTTTTCAGCTTTACAGTTTTTACTGGATTCTTTCTCATAGTTTTAATCTCTCTCCTCATTGAGTTTATGCTTTTCTTTAAACACTTGAACATACAACAGCTCTTTTAAAGTTTTTGACTACTAATTACATCATATCTGTCATTTCTGCTTCTCTTTATGTTGACTAAGGTTTCTCCTGGTCATGAATCACATTTTCATGCCTCTGTAAGTACGGTGATTTTTAATTGGTATTGTGAGAGTTATACTGATGAAAGTCTGCGTTTTGTTGTCTTTCTTTGATGTGTGTAAGTATTTGGGTTAGTGACCAGTTAGCCAAGCTTTGTTAGAGCACATCTAGATTAGTTATAAATGTAGTTTAATTTTAATAAGAGTAGTTTAATTATGAGATCAGTTAGAGCATATCTGAATTAACTGTAAGAAGTGGTTTAATGCTAAAATGTGGAATTTCTGGGGTCTCTACTGAATGCTCTTGATATTTAACTATGTCTCTCTACTATGCCTGTTTAGAATTTGATATCTGACAGCCAGCCCTGTTCAGTTCATGGCTAGTGCCTTTTGTAGTTGTTTTCTATCTAGTAGTTATTCTTTGATCAGCTTCATAGAGTCTCACTCTATCCATGTGCAGTTTAGTATTCAAAAAAGATTCAAAGGAATAGTGTGCAAATTTATGGAACTCTTCATCTATGTAGCTTCCTCTTATCTTATGTTCTACCTCAAATTTAAAGCTATTGTAGCCGTCCTGAAACCTGATCAACTCAGTAATAATTGCTGTGCTCTGCTTTAGTTATTGCTTCTTGTACTGCAGTCTGGAAAGTGTCTCCAGGCAGAAAGCCAGGGTGATTGTAGGGCTCACCGAGTTTGTTTTCCTTCTCTCAGTCCTATGCTGAAAATAGTTATTTAATATATTTTGGATAGTAATTTAATTATTTACAGTAGAATGGGTAGTTTGTTACCACTAACAACACCATGGCTGGTTGAGTATTGATCTACTAGTCCTATTAGAAAAGCAACACAATTAAATGATAAATTTAACAGGAATGCAAGGTTTTATGGGCTGAATTTTGTCCCCCAAAAGTTCATATGTTGAGTTCCTAAGCCCCAGTATTCAGAACATGACTATGTTTGGAGACTGGGTCTTTCAAGGGGTAATTAAGTTAAAATGAGGTCGTTAGTGTGGGCTTTAATCTGATACTGATGTCCTTATAAGAAGAGGAAATTAGGACACAGACACACCCAGAAGGAAGATCATGTGAAGATATGGGGAGAAGATGGCCATCTACAAACAAAGGAGAGAGGCCTCAGAAGGAATAAACCCTGCCAACAGCTTGATCTCAGATTACTAGCTTCCAGAATTGTAAGTTTCTATTTAAGTCACCCAGTCTGTGGTACTTTGTTATGGCAGCCCTAGAAAACTGGTACACAGGGTTTACTTTAATTAACGTTAATAGTTGGTAAGCAATAAATGGATCTGTAATCATCTGCATGAAAGTAAAGGGGTGATATAAAAATATTTAACTACCAGTAAGGCATAATCAGTACCAGTAAATCAGAATGATGCCAGCTATATCTGCATTTACTGGTTGAATATAAGTCCTGAATAAAGTGAATGGGATAAAAAATTTGTAAAGCAAATATTCTATATTCAAATGGCAAATAATATATGTTGTTATATGAGCAAGTGTATTCATTGATGGTCTTCAAGTTATCTATAAACTCATTGAAAGTGTGAGCAATGTTATGGAAATTATTGTTCTTGTTTATTTTTTTCTGGAGATGTTTTTGTAGCATTCAGTATGTGCTGGTCAACATCTTGAGACCAGTAACTTAAGGAGAATCACTAATCTATGATTAGGTACAGTAATATGCTGTAAGTTATACTAGTATTTAATAACATAAACTTTATGAGTGTATACAACATTTTAAAGATATCTTCATATATTAAAAAATGTTATTGCTCTTTAAAAATAATAAAGCATGATATTTGTAGTAATAACATGTGACTTCTAAACCATTTGATTGATTTCTGAAATATGCTTTTAAAATGTCAACCTATCAAAAAACATCTGTTGAAAGCTACTGTGTTCTCAGTATTTAGCTATATAAAACAGTTACTCATCAGGGTAATAGTATACTGGGTCTAATAATCTAGTGGACCTACATACTGAGCACTATTCTTGGCCCAGAGAAGAGGGCTAAACCTAGGAAAAGAAAGTTTTGGGCCATGGTCATAATGTGGTAAGGTAAATGGTATTAAAAGAAACAAATAAACTGAAAGGCCTAAGAGAAGAGGCTGACAATTATGAGATGAAGTGTAAACCACAAGCCTTTCTGGAATTGCAAGATGTTAATATGCTGGGCTGCCTTAACAAAATATCACAAATTGGGTGAAATAAGCAAAGGGGATTTATTGCTTCACAGTTCTGGAGGCGAGAAATCTGAAAGCAAGGTGTCAACAGGGTTAGTTCCTTCTCAGGGTTGTGAGGGAAGGATCTGTTCCAGGCCTTTTTCATTGGCTTATAGATGACTGGTCTCTTCCTTGTGTTTTTGGTTTTTTTTTAAAAACATCTTTATTAGAGTATAATTGCTTTACATTGTTGTGTTGGTTTCTGCTGTATAACAAAGTGAATCATCAGCTATACACATACTTATACCCCCATATCCCCTCCCTCTTGCATCTCCTGCCCACTCTCCCTATCCCACACCTCTAGGTGGTCACAAAGCACCGAGCTGATCTCCCTGTGCTATGCAGCTGCTTCCCACTAGCTATCTGTTTTATATTTGGTAGTATATATATGTCCATGACATTCTCTCATTTTGTCCCAGCTTACCCTTCCCACTCCCCATGTCCTTAAGTCCATTCTCTACATCTTCATCTTTATTCCTGTCTTGCCCCTAGGTTCTTCAGAACCATTTTTTTTTTTTAGATTCTATATATATGTGTTAGCATACAGTATTTGTTTTTCTCTTTCTGACTTATTTCACTCTTTATGACAGACTCTAGGTCCATCCACCTCACTACAGTTAACTCAATTTCGTTTCTTTTTATGGCTGAGTAATATTCCATTGTATATATGTGCCACATCTTCTTTATCCATCTGTCGATGGAGACTTAGCTTGCTTCCATGTCCTGGCTATTGTAAATAGTGCTGCAAAGAACATTGTGGTACATGGCTCTTTTTGAGTCATGGTTTTCTCAGGGTGTATGCCCAGTAGTGGGATTGCTGGGGCATATGGTAGTTCTATTTCTAGTTTTTTAAGGAACCTCCATACTGTGCTCCAGTTTACACTCCCAGCAACAGTGTAGGAGGGTTCCCTTTTCTCCACACCCTCTCCAGCATTTACTGTTCGTAGATTTTTTGATGATGGCCTTTTTGACGAGTGTGAGGTGATAACACATTGTAGTTTTGATTTGCATTTCTCTAATGATTAGTGATGTTGAGCATTCTCTCATGTGTCTGTTGGCAATCTGTTTATCTTCTTTGGGGAAATGTCTATTAAGGTCTTCTGCCCATTTTTGGATTGGGTTGTTTGTTTTTTTGATATTGAGCTGCATGAGCTGCTTGTATATTTTGGTGATTAATCCTTTGTCAGTTGCTTCATTTGCAAATATTTTCTCCCATTCTGAGGGTTCTCTTTACGTCTTGTTTATGGTTTCCTTTGCTGTGCAAAAGCTTTTAAATTTCATTAGGTCCCATTTGTGTATTTTTGTTTTTATTTCCATTTCTCTAGGAGGTAGCTAAAAAAGGATCTTGCTGTGATTTATGTCATAGAGTGTTCTGCCTATGTTTTCCTCTAAGAGTTTGATAGTGTCTGGCCTTACATTTAGGTCTTTAATCCATTTTGAGTTTATTTTTGTGTATGGTGTTAGGGAGTGTTCTAATTCCATTCTTTTACATGTAACTGTCCAGTTTTCCCAGCACCACTTATTGAAAAAGCTGTCTTTTCTCCATTGTATATTCTTGCCTCCTTTATCAAAGATAAGGTGACCATATGTGCATGGGTTTATCTCTGGGCTTTCTATTCTGGTCGCATTAATCTATATTTCTGGTTTTGTGCCAGTATCATACTGTCTTGATTACTGTAGTTTTATAGTATAGTCTGAAGTCAGGGAGCCTGCTTCCTCCAGCTCTGTTTTTCTTTCTCAAGATTGCTTTGACTATTCAGGGTCTTTTGTGTTTCCATACAAATTGTGAAATTTTTTGTCCTAGTTCTGTTAAAAATGTCATTGGTAGTTTGATAGGGATTGCATTGAATCTGTAGTTTGCTTTGGTTAGCATAGTCATTTTCACAGTGTTGATTCTTCCAATCCAAGAACATGGTATATTTCTCCATCTGTTTGTATCATCTTTAATTTGTTTCATCATTCCTCATGTTTTTTCATATTCTCTGTATGAATATGAGAGAGAGCTCCAAATTTTCCGTTTTTTTGACACCAGTCATATTGGATTAGAGTCAACCCTAATACCTCATTTTGAATTGATTACCTAATTAAAGACTATATCCTCAAATAAGGTTACTGAGGTTCTGAGGGCCAGGACTTCAAAATTTGAATTTTGGGGGATTATAATTCAACTCATAACACAAGACAATTGAACAAATGACACAGTGGCCAATAATTCCTCTTTTGCAGTGATCCAGCTGTCTATTTGAAGTCCATTTCCAGTTAGATTTAGGACAGGAAGTGAATTAGGTTGGTTTGCATATAAACACGAAATAGCAGTGGTTTCAAAAAGCTAGCAGTACAGTTTTCTCCCAAGGGAAGGAAGACCACATCTAGACCAGAGTCTTCACGAATATTAGGGATCCAGCTTCATCCTACTATTGTATGAAACCTTCTGGACATCCATTATCAAGGCCACTTCATATTCTAAGAGATCTGCTAGAGCTCTAAAAATCATCACTGTATTCTCAGGCTGTTTCCCAGGTAGTCAGGTCTCATTAAACAACTTTCTTGGAAATCCTAAACACACTTCTACTTACATCTCATTTACCAGAATTTAAGCAAATGGATTGCTGTAGCTGAAAAATGTAGTATTATAGTTGGTTATATCACTTTTGTAAATAAAATTTTTAGTTTTTAAGTGAAAATGGGAAAATGGATATCATTTAGCTACTATAAGCCTCTGCATCATTTGTCAAGGATGATGACAGATATTGCAGAATGGAAAACTAACGCCCTGCAAACAGACTAAGGGTCAAATAAGAGAAGTTATTTTATTTAGAAAAACTAGAGAATTTCCCAGGTTCTTTAGAGAATTGCTCTTAGAGAGGGGAGAGTGGTAATCAATGGTGAGGGGAAGAGTTGCATTACCATTTACCCGTTTACCATTGTGAAAAAACACATTTCTAAGCTTACTTCTCTATGGGAACTCTGGGTATGATTAGAACAATTCCGTTCCTACACTCTGATAGTCAGCAAGATAAGAATAGCTAGGTCTGCAAAACAATGTACAAATCCATATTAGCTATGATGTTGCTGTCAGGGCATGAATTAACAATAAGGGCTGTAGGCCATGCTCAATATAATATAGGCTCTGATGTGTTCAATTAGATTTCTATATAGACAGACCAATAAAAATTATGTTATTACAAGCTACCAGTTATTAAGTCTACCAAGCACTGTGCTAATTATCAATTATCTAATTATTACTTTAATTAACTCTTTATGACACAGGTTACATTCCAATTTATCAAGAAGGACATTGAGGCTTAGAGAAGTTATTTAATTTTAATGGTAACACAGTTGCTTAGTGGCAGGTTTGGGATTCATAGCCACATCTATCTTACGTTAAAGCCATTATGATAAGATGAACTCTATATGAAAGTAGGCAGTAAAATACATTCTTTTGAAATCAGACAATTGAGGCTAAATCAGTTTTTTTGAGAAAAACATGTCATGGTTTTCTCTCTCTTCATGACATATTAAAAAAGGCAATCAAGTAAGCTAGGAATGTGCATCCTGGAGAAAGTCTTAGGGGAAAATAAATAATCTTTAATTATATAATGGCCTATAATATTGACAAGGCAGTACTGTTTATTCTGTATGGTCTCAAGAATAGAAGTAGGGAAACAGGGCTAATGTACTTAGGCTATAATGAAGTTAGTTTTTTGTATGTTTGTTTGTTTACTGTAATTCTGAGCTGTCCCCTGATAAAATGGGTAATTTCATAAAGTGTGGGTTTCTAATGTCAGCAGAAGTGTGTAAGCAGCGTTACTTGGGATTTCTCTGTGTCGTAATAGTGAATGGGTTAGTGGAGACGCTTTTGAGCGTCCCTGTTGTGGGTTGATCTGTGTTCTCCCAAAAGATATGTGGAAGTCCTAACTCCCCTAATATGCGAATATGACCTTATTTGTAAACAGGGTCTTTGCAGATATGATCAACTTAAGATGAAGTCATACTTGATCAGTGTGGGACTTAAATCCAACGACTGGTGTTCTAATGAGGAGAAAGAGACTTAAGAGACACACAGATACACAGGCAGTCATGGGGAAACGGAGGCAGAAATTGGAGTGAGGCATCTACAAGCTAAGGAATGCCAAAGATTGCCAGTAATTACCAGAAGGTAGGAAGAGTCAAGGATGATTCTTCCCTAGAACCATTGGAGGGAGTAAGGTCCTGCTGACACCTTGATTTTGGACTTGTTTCCAGAACAGCAAAGGAACAAATTTCTCTTGTTTTAAGCCAGCTAGTTTGTGGAACTTTTCATGGCAGCAGTAAGAAACAGATACAGTCCCGTTCAAACCTGAAAACCTCCAGTCTGTTCAAAGAGATTATAGGCCTCATGGAAAAGAATCCTGAAAATATTCCAAGGAGGCAGTGATCTGGGGTTAGTTTGTAACTAATGAGAAAAAAAAGTGAAGTCAAATAAGGAGAGGGAAACCATGTGAGCCCACACCCAAAGGTTAGAATAGGATGTAGTTTGTGTGTATACAGAAGGAATTAGGAGACCAGACTGACTGAGGCAGCTAGTTTGGAATATTGTGAAATAAGCCTGGGATGATTAAGTGTGGCAGACTATAGATGGTATGCAGTCCACTACAAGGGATTCAGTCTTTGATGGGTTAAGGAGACAGAATGAAGGATTAAAGCAAGGAATATATACAGAGAAACGGGTACGGGAATAGTCTGGAATCACCTGGAAGTTTGGCTAAAGAACAATGATGTAAGGTTAACTCTGTAAAAAATGAAGTTCTGGAAGTGGTGGTTAGAATACAAGAAAAAATAAATGTGGGCAATATTCAAGAGGGTGAAAATTACAGGAATAATTGATAAAAAGAGAGACAGATAACAGAGAGTGACAAGGAAACAGAGAAAAAGACCACTTAGAGTGCCCACGGAAGGGGGCAGGAAGGAGGGAAAGAAGGGGAACCAAAAATGGTAAACGTGTGTTTTGAATATCTGGGACAAAGGAAAATAGTGAAATGTATGTTTAGATCTCTTGTCTCTATAAAGGGTTAGGAAGTAAATACAGGTTTTTGCAGACCATAGTCTCTATCACAAGGATTTTACTCTGTTGTTGCATGTAAATAACAAAGATATATAATTTTCCAGCATTTTCCCCTTCAGGACCACATGATAATTTGCCATTTCTTAATACAAGTGGATTTTACAGATCCTCATCTGATATCCAGGTACCTTGAAGTAGATAGCATTGATTTTTAGAAACTGTGATTTAATGTTTCTTTTCTATGGCTTCAATTTTTTCAAATATTCCTTATCCTGAAATGAAACTTAATTTCATTTCACTGTGCTTTTATATTCTTTAGGCATGTGATAAAATAATATCTTGAGGAGTATCCAGGTATTAATGCAGTTAGAGGGAGAGTATTTCCTTCTGAGTATTTCTTCAAATGGAAGCCTAACAGTTTCCATGATAAAAAATATAAATCTGTACAAGTCAGAGAGATACATCTATTCTTTCCTTTCAGTAATAGGTTTGCATTTTTAACATGCCTTTCATGAACCAATGTCATTTCATTGCAGGTGATTGCTTATAAGCAAGTACTTCTGATTTTATCTAGATCATTTCTGATGCAGGGTGTTATGAAGGCTTCAATTAGGAGCGGAAATGTGCTGTTCTACTTTCACATTTCCTACAAAAATTTAAACCTAAATTCAAAACTGCCTGCCAGGTCCTTAATGTAAGAGCATCTTTGTTCATTTAATATTTTTGTCAAATAATGTATCATACCTATCATGGCATGTAATTGCTATGATATGTGTACAGTATTCAGTTCTTGATATTCCTTTTATTTATATAGGGCTCTTAGAAAATTATTTTTCTCAGTTTAATAAATGCTTTTTATTCCTCAGTATGATTTAAATAAACGCTTCACTGACCTTTTATGTTTCTTTTTTAATGCTACAAAAAGGGTCATATTCCTTGGTAATTGAAAATCAAGTGAATATTAACAATCTGGTAATCAGAGAGTAATTTTATAAAACACAGCCTATAAATTATTCACCATTTGAAGTAGTGTATTTATATTTAATTTTATAAAACTGCCTTCCAGGCTAGTGACAAGACACTTAGTGGTGCTGTGAGAAAAGTGGTGTATCTAGATCTCTTATATCATTTGATATATGTTTGAGAAAACATTTGGAAACTTCATTAATTTATGTAAAATTTGTAGAGTCGCTTTAACTGGATTACTGTACACTTTAACTTGAAGTTGAATTCAAGTGCACCAGGTTGATTCTTTCTCTTGGCAAGAAATTACAATGCTAATGAAGCTGGGAGGGGGATGATCCCACTTCATTCTCTGCTGTGTGATGTGAGGATTTAAAAAGTGAAAAAGGTTTTTGAGAATTGAATGATGAATATTAATTATTTGGGATACTGTAGCATTAGAAAGTAATTAGATAAAAGTCATTATAGGGTTAAAGATTATCTATTTTCCTCAAGTTGAAAAATGGTGTATTTCAAATATTTTGCATGTTTAACTGAGAATAGAATTTTGACTTAGTATCTTTCTCTGAGGAGCTCACAGTTCTTTTTTCTTTTTATTGGAGTATAATTGTTTAACAATGTTGTGTTAGTTTCTGCTGTACAGTGAAGTGAATCAGCTGTATGTATACATATATCACCCCCCTCTTGGACCTCCCTTCCCCTCATCTAGGTCATCACAGAGCACCGAGCTGAGCTCCCTGTGCTCTACAGCCGGTTCCCACTAGCTATCTATTTTACACACAGTAGTGTATTTATGTCAAACCTAATCTCCCAATTCATCCCACCCTCCCTTTCGCCACCTGTGTCCACACGTCTGTTCTCTACGTCTGTGTTTCTATTCCTGCCCTGCAAATAGGTTCATCTGTACCATTTTTCGAAATTCCACATATATGCGTTAATATATGATATTTGTTTTTCTCTTTCTGACTTACTTCACTCTGTATGACTCTAGGTCCATCCACATCTCTACAAATGACCCAATTTCATTTCTTTTTATGGCTGAGCAATATTCCATTATATATATGTATCACATCTTCTTTATCCATTCATCTGTCGATGGACATTTAGGTTGTTTCCATGTCCTGGCTATTGTAAATAGTGCTGCAATGAACATTGGGGTACATGTGTCTGTTTGAATTATGGTTTTCTCAGGGTATATGCCCAGTAGTGGAATTGCTGGGTCATATGATAGCTCTATTTTTAGTTTTTTAAGGAACCTTCATACTGTTCTCCACAGTGGCTGTATCAATTTACATTCCCACCAACAGTGCAAGAGGGTTCCCTTTTCTCCACACCCTCTCCAGCATTTATTGTTAGTAGACTTTTTGCTGATGGCCATTCTGACCGATGTGAGGTGATACCTCACTGTAGTTTTGATTTGCATTTCTCTAATAATTAGTGATGTTGAGCGTCTTTCCATGTGCCTCTTGGCCATCTGTGTGTCTTCTTTTGTGAAATGTCTGTTTAGGTCTTCCACCCATTTTTTGATTGGGTTGTTTGTTTTCTTGATATTGAGCTCCATGAGCTGTTTGTATATTTTGGACATTAATCCTTTGTCCATTGCTTTGTTTGCAAATATTTTCTCCCATTCTGTGGGTTGTCTTTTCATGTTGTTTATGGTTTCCTTTGCTGTGCAAAAGCTTTTAAGTTTCATTAGGTCCCATTTGTTTATTTTTGTTTTTATTTTCATTACTCTAGGAGTTGGGTCATAAAAGATCTTTGCTGTGATTTATGTCAAAGAGTGTTTTTCCTATGTTTTCTTCTGAGAGTTTTATAGTGTCTGGTCTTACATTTAAGTCTTTAATCAATTTTGAGTTTATGTACTAACATTTACATGCTCATTCTACTTCTGTCTAGAGGAAGATTCTGGGCTTTCAATAGTAAGATAAACTTAAACAGTATATTGTTTTATAAAATATGATAAAGTGAGTGGCATACAAGTTCATTATTTCTCTGACTCATATAATTTCCTTGTAAATGCCACATGTGCCGTGTATGCAATTGAAGATATGGTACATTCTATTGAATAAAAAGAGAAACTGGGATTTCTAGATAAGTTTTTCTATGGTCAATCTGAACTATAGAACTTTAATTTCCAAAGCCAGTAATTATTCCAAAAGGCATGATTACTTATAAAAAGTGATGAATCAAAGTAATATTTTAACCTACAGATTCCCGTGAGAGATATAGGCAAGTGATCCAGGGCCTTTATGTTTCCTTAATTCAATTATGCATTGATCAAATATGTATGGAGTATTTATTATGTGCTGTAAATTGTCCTGGACATAAAAAAGATGAATAAAAACATACCCATGATTCCAAGGATTATGCAGTCTAGTTGGGAAGACATATGCAGAATTGGGTAATATAAAACAATGTAGAACATGCAGTAATAGAAGGGTGCAAGGGACATTGGCCCTTGGAAAAATGGTTCAGTAGACAGAGCTTGAATATTTCCATGCCACCATTTTATTCATTACTTTTTCAAGAGACAAACAGGCTACCCTGTTTCCCATAATACAACACTCCAAATGCCATATTTCCCATCATTGCTTCCAAGTTTTGCTCTCAGTTCCATGGCTCTGGTCATCTGATATCTACTGTTAGAGGTAGAGAAACTTGAATGTAAAGAAGCTTCATCTGCAGGGCCCCTGTCTTAGCTTGGGCTGCTATAATCAAATGCTATAGACTTGGCAGCTTAAAAAGAGACTTTAATTTCTCACGGTTATGGAGGCTAGGAAGTCCAAGATCAATGTGATGGCAGATTCAGTGTCTGGTGAACGCCCTCTTCTTGTTTTCTCATTAAGTCCTCATATGGCCTTTCTTTGATGCTTGCGCGCGCGCGCGCGCGCGCACACACACACACACACACACACACACACACACACCCCGTTCATAAATTTAAAATCCGTTCTATCTATATCTTTCCTCACATGCACTCCCATGATTCCTCTCCAGTAAGTCCATCATTAAAACACCAGTAATTAGGGAAATAAGTGATAGGCAATTAAAACACATTCATAAATTTAAACATATTGGAAAGCTACCCATAATCAATTACATTTTAGTAGAACAAGAATGAGCAATCATTTCTAAATAATGTTGTTGTATTAAATTTATCTAATAGTGACACTCTACCTTAATCAATCCTAAATTGGATCATTATTTAATGAAAATAGGCACTAATTAAATACTCCTGATTTTCACTTGTATCATGAGATAAATTTCCTGATGAAATTCAGTGTGAGGATTGGATAGAGTTAGATTCCTGTTTTCAAATTTCACTACAATGGAGAGAGCTCATTGTAAGAGGAAAGGTTTTATAAGCTGTTGTCACTATAGTTCAGTAGCTGCAGTGTTGTTTTATGATCACAGATCAGACAACGCAGGAAAATCAGGATAAATCTAAATGGTACCAGTTTATTTTATGATCTGTGATGGTTGTAAATTGAGACTTGTATTCCTTATTCACGAAACACATAATTCTAGAACATAGGATCTGCAAATATCCTTAGAATCTCTAAATGGAATGACCACATTTTGCAAGTGAATAGTAGGCCCCTAAATACTGTAGATAAAAGACTTAGCTATTGAGCTGAGGCAAAAATCGTATTTCCTGACTCCCAACTTGTGCTTTTAGCAGTGCATCACATTCAACACTTTTCACATTAATGCATTTAACTGGCTTAGAAGTTACCCATTCTGTTTTCAACACAGCCAAGCACACCCCTCCTTTGATGTTGGGCTTTAGCAATGGCTGATGTAGAGGCATAATTGCTTCACTCTCTAAAGAATGCCGTGAAAGATGGTAATGTCTACAAAACCTAGATAGGTCTTCATTCTATTTGCGCCACTAATCTTTTCTACTAACAACTGTAAGGTTTGGAACTCCCTGAAACAATATATCAATACTTTCCACACATATCTTTGTAAATCATCAGGAGACAGACATCTCAATTTTCAGACTCTAAAACTTGAGGGAGAGATCATTCAGTGTGGGGCAAAAATAAATACCAAGAGAAGGGAAAGTAGAAGTTGTAGTTGGAAGAAAAAAGAAAACTTACAACTGATTTTAAATGCCTTGGTTAGTAATAGGCTTCATAATATTTTAAAAAATCATTATGATTGCATGTTAAATATCACCTACACTTGCATGTGTTCAATTACATAGCTTTTACAATTTCTTTACAGTTTCCTTTGCATGAGATATAGGAATCTTTGAATATGACAGGGAATATACTTAATTTATGTTCTTAGCTTTGCAAAATATATTAGTTTTAGACAGATGTGATTAATTTCAATAGAATTATAAAGATGACATCTGTGAGGGACAATCCTATTCTGACAAAGAGTGAAAGGGTTAAACAACCCCTTAATTTCTCCATTTTGGCAAACCTCCCAAGGCTTTCACTAAGAGACTGTTTATGCTTTCTGCCAGGTGGATGCAAATTCACTCTACAAAAAAGAATTAATTTACTAAGGTATGATGCATCTTTTCTCTTTTCTATTCTGGTAATTGAATATTCATCACATAACAAGTGCTGCTAATTTGCAGATGATTCCATTTACTGGCAAATAACGAACTTGTTATTCCTATCAAAAGAAGCAAGAATTGAAAAAATTTAAGTTTTTATTTGGTTACTACTGCTCAAATAACTTTAAAAATCCTCAGAACATACAATGCATTTCACTGTAAGGAATCATTATTTCGTAACTACACATAGGATTTAAGCTTTAACCTCTTCAAGAAATGAAGGTTTCAGGTTAACATTTAGTCAGTGTAACAAAATCTCTAATCTTAGCAAGGCTGTGTATTTGCCTGAATTTAGTAGTTTAGTGAAATTAAGAGTGATTGTGGGCATTTCCTTAGTTTTTAAACTTATTTAAGGTGGCTAAATCATTTAGGGAGCTGTTTTAAGAGAAGTTTGTTCTAAGAATCTTAATTATATACTTTGGTACTTAACAAGGAGGCTACTTAACTATTCTTCCCAAAGGATAATTGATAAAGTGACTTAATCATTAAATATATTTCTCATTTGCTGTAATTATTTTATCATTACAATAAGTCCTTTTATAACTTCTGTATCTTATGTTAAGTATTATTTCTGTTAAAAAATAGTGAAATGATTGACAATGGAGAGGCCATCTCTGATTATCCTCTATATAAAGGAAAACTTGCACCGTACACACCCCCACATTCACCCCCTATCATGTTGTAGGACTCCTCATTGAAAATATGGGGTTTAAGTGAAATTCTGGGTGCTGAATGGTGAGAGCATCAGCTTCATTGCTCAGCTGAGTCCAGGCTTTGTGTCTTAGGCAATAAGTTGGAGAATATGAAGGATTCTGTGGAGAAACTGGCTAAAAAGGAAAGTTTTACAAATTTTCTCATTAAGTGGCCAACTCCCCATGGAAGCATTCTTTATGGAGGTCCACCAGGAAACAAGGCTCACCCAAGTTCCTGTCAGCAATTTAGTGTCTGTGAACAGAGAGGGAAGAATCATTAAAAACTGAAGAAATAATCTAAAATGGAATATGAAGACTAAACCAACAGAGAACAAGAAGGGCACAGAGGATACAGAAACAATGACAAAATAGGGATATAATGGATCATAATGAAACAAGTGGAACATGTATGTTTTGGGTTGGAGGTGGGGAATGTACAGGAGAGGATCCAGTTCAGAGAATGTTAAAATCTAACTTTCCACTGTTGGATATAAATAGTCATGTTTAAATTTTAAAAATCAAGAAAAAACTTTATAAGTATATTCTTCAGAAATACGGATACAAATACAAGATTCCCCTCCCCCGCAAAAAAAAAAATTAGAATAGCTGAGTGTAGTTGCCTCTAGAGGATGGGCGAGGAACTATAGCTTTTCTGTATTATCTATTTTATGTAGGTAATAGTAATGTAGAAAGAAGTGCTTATAATGTAATTAAATGGTTTATAAAATATGTAATGGAGAAGGCCAATCAAAGTTTTAAAAATGAGTGTTAATTAATGTAGCTATTTTCTGATGGTTTTAAGGTTGTACGTGGGAGAAGTAAGGAGTGTGTAGGAAATTATATCACAATTCCTTTCCCCTCTAAGGAAGGCAGGAAAGGAGAGAGAAAGATCACAACTAACTTGCTGTGTGTCCCAGAAGATTACAGAGTGGCACTGAGAACAGAAACTCTTTGGATTGGAAAGAGAGAGGAAATAGAGAGAGAATCAGATGTAAAGAAGGATAACTCTTTTATGTGGAGGAAGATAATGTATCCTTCAATATTTGCTTTTTGAGATATTTATAGAGGTGATTCAGTGAGATTCGTATGACTGGTAACGTTCAGTTCAAAACATGTCAAGGATTCTGGTCCTGTGAATCTACCAAAGAAAGTTGAAGCAGTCTGCATTTAAGCTAAAATGAACTGCTCATCTGTGAAGTCCAGGGACTAACAGAACACTGAGAATGTACAGGCACTCTGAATACTGTCCGAGCCGTATCACCTACCCAAGCCTAAATCCATCACCAGCAAGGGGAATGGCATCACTGGCACAGGCTTAGGCGAATCAAAATCCATTCCTTATGTCTGGGAGGAAAACTGGTTCTTCAAAGGACATTGGTGTCTTGTGCAAAGAAGAAGGGATGGGTGGCCCTTTTATAGGAGCTATTATCATATCTATAAGTAGTTATAAGCTTGTTTCCTACTTTCAAGTACTTATAGTTCTTATTTAGTTTCTCCTCACAGGGAGCTGGGCTAAAAAGTTTAGGACATTGATACAAAATAGTAGAGATATCATAACACTTCGGCTTTTTACTTCAAAACATGAGATGTTTGTTTGAAGTTGATATATTTTTCCATTTAAAACATTTTTTTTCTGTGTTTTTCTTAATAAGAGGTCTTATTTTTAAAAATCAGGTATGCATTTCAAATTTGATTAATTTTTACACCTGTCATATAATTTTCCATGCTATGTATAATTATTTTTGTCCTGTTAGTTTGAAAAGATTATTAATAGATTTATTTCATTGAGACAGCCTAATATGTGTGGGGTAGTTATGTACTAATCATGGTGTATTATTCTATAAATGTACCTCAGTATTAATTTTACTATTTCATGTTTAGGGTTTATTTTCTCTCAATATACTCTAGTTTGTGAGTTATTTAATCAAGGTTATCTTATTATCCTAGTTTTTACAAAATGAAAATTGTTCTTTTCCTATGCTCTGTAGAAGTTTACTTCACAAAAGAATTATGAATACCTTCAAAGTTGAAACAACCTATGACAGTGTGAGCCTGAGAGCTTTTGGAAGATTTTTTTTTTTTAAATTTCAGCAGTTTCTTCTACAATTATTGTTCAGTTTATATTAACTAAATTTTATGTAATTATGCTGTTATATACTATCTTAAAAACTCAGCTATTTTATCTAGATTTTGATGTATTGGTATAAGACTATATAATGTATTCGATACTTTTTTTCAGTACTTTATATGCTTGTTCTCATTCCTAAATTTATTTATTTGTACTCTAATTTTAGTTGATTAGAATAGCTAGAAAATGTAGTTTTGTTGATTGTGTACTTCAGCTAGTATATTTGGTTGTTTGCGGTTCTTATTTCTTCTAAAAAGGAGAGAAGTTTATAACAGTATCAAGTAGGTGTAACATTTTTCTCAAATTGTCTTTATAGTTTTTTTTTTTTCTGCGTACATTCGAAGGTATGGTAAGGGAAAAGTGAAGAAGCAGTACTATATCATATTTTAAAATATGGCTTCTGGATATAGACTCTCTGGATTCAAACCCAGCTTTGGTACTTACCAACTCTGGAATGTTGAAGAAATTATTTAATCTCCTTCTGCCTTCCTTTTTTCAACTTGAAAATGAATTTTATAATGCCATCTAACTTTTAGGGTTAGCTTGGAAGTAAATTAATTAATACATGTGAAGAGCTTAAAATGCTACTGCCACAATGTGCAAGTTCAAAGAATATTAAGAGAAAAATCAAGACAGTTTTAGCTTTAATGCAGATTGTAGGCTTTATCAATGACAGTGATTATCTTTGCCCTATTTACTGATTTATTTTTTTAACCTCAGATTGCATTTTTCCAATATTTATCTCTCTCTTTCTGTGTTGTTTTTTGTTGACACTATGTAATTCCTTACTCCTCCTTTAGGGTTGGCCCAAAGCAACAGGAACCTGGGCACAGACCAGGTCCAGGGCTGCTGTTAGAATTCCAGCAGGACTTCATGATGAGTAGAACTAAAGAAAAAAGGATGTGTGATTATATGTTATTGTTTACACTTAACTTGAATGGAATAACTGAGAGGAGCCACAGGGCAGCAGAAGCTAGACAGTCCCTGGAGAGCACAGGCTCACTTTTCTGCGTAAGCGATATGCTTCCTCTTTAGGACTTTTCTTCTCTATCTTGACCCAACTCTTCCCCATTCACCATTCCCATTTGTAGCCCCACCACTAATTCATTAGTGTATTAGTCAGGGTTCTTCAGCGAACAGAAACAATGGAGATTTTTTATATATAATTGATCCTTAAATAATCTGAGAGTTGGAGCCACTGACCTTCCATGCAGTCAAAAATTTGTATATAATTTATAGTTTGTCCTCCATATCCGTGGTTTCTCCATATCTGTGAATTCAACTAACCAGAGATTGTGTAGTACTGTAGTATTTACTATTGAAAAATATCTACCTGTAACTGGATCTGTGCAGTTCAAACCAGTGTTGTTCAAGGGTCATATAGAGAATGGTTTGTTTATATATATACATATATACATATATATATACATATATATGTATATATGTGTATATATATATACATTTTATATATATATATATAGAGAGAGAGAGAGAGAGAGAGAGAGAGAGAGAGAGAGAGAGACAAGAGAGATTTATTTTAAGGAACTGGCCCACATGATTCTGGGGCTTTGAAAATCCAGAATCTTCAGGGCAGGCCAGCTGGTTGAGATTCCAGCAAGAGTTGATGCTGCAGTTTTGAGTCTGAAGGCAGTCTGGAAAAAGAAATTTCTTTCTTGGAAGACATCACTCTTTGCTTGTACGGCCTTCACCTGATTGGATGAGTCTCACCCACCGATTCTAAATGTTAATCACATCTTAAAAAATACCTTCACGGCAACATCTAGACTAGTGTTTGACCAAACAACTGGGCATCATAGCCTAGCCAAGTAGACAGATAAAGTTAACCATCACAGTTGGGATTTTTGTTATTAAAGTGCCATTGCTCTCAGACATGGAGTTTACTGCTGGGCTATTTGGACTGGATGTTGTGCAATGTGACAGCAATAGGACCTTTAACTCTACCTGATCAGATTCCTTTGAAACTTGATTATCTTCATTCTTGTGATTAACTGAGTGCAGCACATTCCACCACTTTGCCTGTTTTCTCCATGCATGACGACTGCCACCTCTTTTTGAGGTCTGAGTAATAACCTGTAGTTTTTCCTCAGAAAATACTAATGAAATAAGATATAAAAATGAAAATAATGCAATAAAGATATTCAGGTATGTTTGGAGCATATAAATACAGATATAAGCTACTCTAAAGAGGAGAGCAATTATATGGGAATTATCAAAATTAAATTTTATAATTTTTAACTACTTCATTAATTTGGTAGGTGAAATGACATATTACACTCTTTATTTGATTAATATACAAAAGTTTTTAACAAAGTGTAAGGAAAGCAGGAAACAAATTAAAAGCAAATTGTTGAGGTCATCAGAAACAGGGAAAGGCTGAGAAACTGTTACAATCTAGGAACCTAACGAGACATGACGAATAAATGTAATGTGGTATCATAGATGGGGTCCTGGGGTAGAAAAAGGACATTAGGAAAAACTAATGAAATATTAATAAAGTATGGCCTTTAATTATGTAGTTAGATCTGTTCATTAGTTGTGACAAATGTACCATAGTAGTGATAACAGTAGGGGAATCTAAATGTGGAATATGTGCAAGTTCTCTGTAATATTCTTGAAACTCTTTTACGAAGCTAAAATTATTCTAAAATATATTTTTTAAAAGTTTATTGAAAAGGCAAACTGTTGAATTTTGCTCCCAGCTATGATAGAGTAATGAAGACTAGGCATAACCTCAATCACAACAGTGGAAAAAATTAGGAAACAGTATCAATCGTAACAGTGAAAAAAATTAGGAAAAAATATATGAAAAACCTTTTTTAGACATTCAAAAATAGGCAGTATAGGACTGTAATCTCTGAGAGAAGGAAAACAAATGAGGTAAGCCTATGATTCCCCCACTTTTCTGCTGGAGGCAATTTCTGGACCTTAGGTACATGAAGAAGGAAACCAAACAGAATCCTATGTCGTCACTGAAATGAGGAGGTGATGATTATGTTTGGGGGAGTTGAGGCAGCAGCATTTGTAGGGCAGAATTAAGAAAGTTATGCAGAAAGTGAGCTCCAGGAAACAGAGTAGGCATCTCCTTGAGTCCTTACAAGAGTAAGGAGTAAGAGTAAGTCCTTGTAAGAGTTCTTACATATGGAAAGTCATAGTGTAGAAAGTCAGCAAAAATCCACCAGGGAGTTGTAAGTTCAATATTCTCAGAGCTCACAGTGTTGAGGAGCCGTTTGAGTTCGAATCAGCCAGAGTAGAGAATCCTCACTGATGAACTGGAATTTAGAAGGGACTCCAAGTGGGTCACACCTTAGCAGAGTAAAATACCTCTGTAGTGAAGGCTACTCCAGACCCTCCCTAGAAATGCCTTAAAAGTTAGACCTGAATGCGTTTGAACAAAAGAGGTTAGCAACTTAGAATAATCATATATATATATGTATATATATAGCTATGTACAGTGTGTATGCTATGTAATATCTTTGTATGGGGACAACTATAATTTTAGACTTATCTTGGCGATCATTTTGAAATGTATAGAAATATTGAATTACTATGTTGTGTAACAGGAACTAATATAGTGTTGTAGGTCAATTATACTTTAAAAACAAACTCATATAAAAAGAGATCAGGTTTGTGGTTACCAGAGGCAGATGGTGAGGAGGGGGAATTGGATGAAAGCAGTCAAAAGGTACAAACTTACAGTTACAAGATAAATAAGTACTAAGGATGGAATTTACAGCATGATAAATATAATTAACATAGTGGTACATTATATATGAAAGTTGTTAAGAGAGTAAATCCTAAGAATTCTCATCATAAGAAAAAACATTTTTTTCTATTTATTTAATTTTGTATCTATATGAGATGAATGCTCACTAAATTTATTGTGATAATCATTTCATGATGTATGTAAGTCAAACATTATGCTTATAATACAGTGCTGCATGTCAATTCTGTAATAAAAAAAACTGGGAAAAAAAGATATATATATACCTGAAAAGAAGCAAGCTAAACTGTCAATAACTGCCTGCCAAAACAGCACTTAACGTTCTTTATAGAAGACATTTTAAAAAGTGCACTCAATAATGCAGTTTTCACTAAGTTCAGCACCCAATCAAAAATCCTAAACACACCAAGAAGCAGGAAAATGTGACTCAAAACCAGGCATTTTTTTAAATCAATAGAAATAGACCCAAAAATGTCAGAGGTGATGGAATTAGCAAGAATCTTAGACGAGCTATTATACTTTTGTACAAATATTTAAATGAAAACGAACATAAAAAAGAGAAATGAAATATTTGAGAAAGAACTAACTGGATTCTCTGTTCTATTATTAGGAAAAGGCAAAGATTTTCGTTATTATTATTTCCATTCAATATTGAACTGAACATTTTGCTAATGAAATAAATCAAGAAAAAGAAATCTAGGCATACAGCTTGAAAAGAGAATTAAACAGCCTTTATTTGCTGAAGACATAATTGTACATTTAGAAATCCTAAGGAATCTAATAAAAGCTGCTAGAACTAACAACTGACTTTTATAAGACCATAGAACAGAGTTGATTGAAAAAAATCATTTGCATGTATAGATCAGCAATAGACATAATTTTTAAAAATGAGCAATAAAATCATCAAAAGCCTCAAAAATGAAGAATTTTTAGATATATTAAATAAAATGTTTAATAATTTTACAACAGAAACTATAAAACACTATTGAGGGTAATTAAAGAAGGTTTAAATACCTGGATATTTTTACCAGGTTCCTGTGTTGGATGACTCAATATTTTTTTTTTTTTTTTTTGCGGTACGCGGGCCTCTCACTGCTGCGGCCTCTCCCGTTGCGGAGCACAGGCTCCGGATGCACAGGCCCAGCGGCCATGGCTCACGGGCCCAGCCGCTCCGCGGCATGTGGGATCTTCCCGGACCGGGGCACGAACCCGTGCCCCCTGCATCGGCAGGCGGACTCTCAACCACTGTGCCACCAGGGAAGCCCTGACTCAATATTTTTAAAAGGGAAATTTGATCCAAGTTGATCTATAGATTCAACACAATCCAAATCAATATCTCAGCAGATTTTTTCTTTGTAGAAATTGATAAGCTGATTCTAAAATACATGTAACAATGAAAATGTCTTAAAATCCATTATTGAAATCTATTATTTAAAAAAGGGCTGAGTTGTATGATGTAAATTAGCTGGTTTCAAAATTTCCTATACTGTTAAAATAATTGACACACATTTGTGCCAATAAATTTTTGACAAAGACGGCAAGACAATTACAAAAGAGAAAAGATAGTCTTTTCAGCAACTGGTACAGACACAATTGGATATCTCTCTACATATTTAAAAAAGTGAATCTTGACTCTTACCTCATGTGATACATAATAATTTAACTCAATATGGATCACAGACCTGATTATAAAAGCAAAAATTATAAAATTTGTAAAACAGACAACCACAAAAAAGTATTTAGTAGAAAATGATTGTTATGATTGACAATGATTTTCAGATAGGCAAAGAAATCATGAAGCAAAAAAGAAAAAAAAATGATGAACTGACTTCATCCAAATCAAAAAACATCTGCTCATTGAAAATCACTCTAAAGAAAATGAAAATTCAGGCCACAAATTAGGAGAAAATATTGTAATAAATAAATCTGAAAATACCCTGTATTCAGAATATAAGAAATATATATGAAAATATTTTTGTAGCCTAAGTATTTAAATCTCTTAAAATTCAATCATAAAAGAACAACAGTATAAATATAACAAAACTATAAATGGGTAAAAAATTGAAGAGATGCTTTGTAAAGGAATGTATATGAGTGGTCACTATGCACATGGAAAAATGCTCAAGAGCACTAGTCATGAAGGAAATGCAATTTAAAACCATAATGAAGTAACATTACACACCCATTATAATGGTAAAAAAATAAGGACTTACCAAAATCAAGTATTAGCAAAGATTTGAAACAATTGGAGTATTCAGAAATTGCTGGTGAAGTGACAAAACCCCTTTGGAATACACCCTTTTTGTTCCTTACCAATTTTAGCTATAACTTTCCAGAGAACCTATTTCACTGCTAGAAATTTACCCAAGAGAAATGAAAGTGACCGGAAGTGGTCTGCGGCCTGTTAGGAACCAGGCAGCACAGCAGGAGGTGAGCGGCAGGCAAGTGAGTGAAGCTTCACCTGCCGCTCCCCATCGCTCCCCATCGCTTGCATACCCCCCCCACCCCCGCGTCCCGGTCTGTGGAAAAATTGGCTTCCGTGAAACTGGTCCCTGGTGCCAAAAAAAGGTTGGGGACTGCTGTACTATGGTATTACCAAAATTGAAAAGAAAAATAGTGTATAATTTAAATATATGATACAATGAAAACCTACTTTTGATATAATATTTTAATAAAAATAAGTAAATAATATAAATGGGAATTATCTGTTTCAAAATATTGTCTATTAATATTTTTCTTATTATACAAGAGTAATGAACTTTTTCAAGAAAAAATTGGCAAAAAAGTGTTAAAAATTACCTATAATAACATGTCTTGGATATTAAGACTTCTGTTTTGTGGGGCTTCCTTGCAGTATTTTATATAAATGACACAATATGTGTGTATGTGTATGCTTTTCGTATTATATTTCTTAAACTATGAAAAATATTATGTTGATAGGGATTATTTCTGGGAAATGGGAATCTGAGTGGTTTTCATTTAATTTTTTATTCTCTTCCATTTTTGGAAAATAAAATATGCATGTAATAATATAATCAAATAGATACTGACATAAAAACAAAATATCTTTATTAAAGAATAATATAGGATAATTTTATCTCCAAAATTTTTATATATTACTTGAACTTAATATTATCTGATGTTCTTATTTAAGACTAGTTTTAGTAACCTTTTAACATTTTGTGATGTCTATACAAAAGTTTCTGTTCTGATATTTCAACTTTGTAACTTAACTGTTTAAAAAAAATTAATGGTGATTTTAATTTCAGTATTTATAGCCAGGTTTTTTTATAATACGAATTCCTGATTCTTGTTTTCTCTATATTGAAGTCACTTTGGTTTAGTTGGATTATGCATTCTAGTACTTATTTGCAAGAGAGATTTCTTGATGCTAAATTTTAAGTGTGACATCTTTAAATTAATTACTACAAACCTCACAGAGATGCACCTAGGTCTGAGTTTTTATTTTTTTGTTTCTGTTTTTTTATAAAACATAAAAATGAACAATTTTGTCTAATTTATTTAAAAGCTATGTTGTTAAGTGTGTATACATTTAGAATTCTTATGTCTCCTTGGACAATTTACCCCTTTTCTTTATGTAACGTCCTGCCTTAATGCTGACAATATCCCTTGCTCTGAAGTCTATTTATTTAATGTTATTTTAGATTTATAGCTTTCTTTAAATCAGTCTTTGCATGGTAAAACTTATTTCTCTTAGCGTGGACAAAGACTTGTTTGTTTTATTGATCTTTTCAAAGAACCAGCTTTTGGTTTCATTGATATTCTTCATTGATTTCCTGTTTTTCATTGCAGTGACTTCTGCTCTAATTCTTATTACTTCTTTTCTTCTACTTACTTTGGATTTAATTTACTTTTCTTTTTCTAATTTCCTAAGGTGGAAAATTATTTTATTGATTTTAGACTTAGTTTTTCTTTTCTAATACGTGCATTCAACACTTTAGATTTCCCTCTCAGCACTGCTTTTACTGATCCCACAAATGTTGATAAATTGTGTTTTAATCTAGTTCAAAATATTTTAAATTTTCTTTTGAGTTTCTTCCTTTGACCCATGAAGTTTGTTTAATCTCCACATATTGTGAGATTTTCCAGTTATCTTTCTGTTATTGATTTCTAGTTTAATTCCATTGTGGTCTGAGATCAGTCATTGTACACTGTTGGCCTTTTCATAACGTTGGATGGGATTAACCTTGCATTACCTGAGGAAATGGTAATTGCTTCCACTGAGGCAGATGCCATGCAAGACAACATTAGTTTTTCCCAGGACCCACCGCCGCCAATCCTTCTTTGCTTTTAGACCTATCACTAGACTCAAGTGCTAGCAGGCCCCTAAGTGTGAAACATGAGGAAGTGTACTACACTCCAAAATAGCTTTCTGAATTTTTAATTTATACAAGCAGTATTCTGGGAAACATGTGTGAGAATGGATACTATGGGTGTGGGATAATGGTGGAAGGGACATAAAGTTGGATCAGGCCAAATTCATTGATATGGGCCACTAAGCGGAGATTCCGCATTTAATTTTGCAGCCTGAGTAGCTTGTTTGATTGTTGAAAGATAGACCAAAAGGTGGCCCACCATGAGTGAATTGGAAATGCCAGATCTCCCTTGGTTTTGTGGACTTAAAAATTATTCACAACCTAAAAGTTGAGAGTTATGTTTTATGCGGCAGGAATTTTTAGGACTTTAAGCCCGGGAGACAGCATCTCAAGTAACCTGAGAGAACTGCTATGAGGAGGCGAGAGGGGGAGGCAAGTTATATAGAAGTTTTGCAACAAAGGAAAGGTAGTCCAGAACATCAAAAGATTATTGTTGGGCTTCCCTGGTGGCGCAGTGGTTGGGAGTCCACCTGCCGATGCAGGGGACACGGGTTCGTGCCCCGGTCCGGGAGGATCCTACATGTCACGGAGCGGCTGGGCCCGTGAGCCGTGGCCACTGGGCCTGCACGTCCTGAGCCTCCGCGACGGGAGAGGCCACAACAGTGAGAAAAAAGAAAAAAAAAAGATTATTGTTAATTAAAGAAAACCAGATATCCCAAGTCAAGGAATTTAGCACTTTTCTGTGTATGGGAAGATGCAAGAGTCTGGCTCACTGAAATCATTCCTTTGATATGCACCTCAGCTCTCTGAGGCCAGTATCCTGCAGTTTTCACATCCTGAGTTTCCTCAGGGCTCACCATAGGGAGTGGCTGCAGTCTGATGGCTGCTAGATGGCAAGTATTCTTTCCTTCCTGAGTTCTCTCAAGGCTCACCAGCTCACCATCCATGGTGGCTGCAATCGCTGATGACTGTGACATCCTTTGTTTACTGATATGGCAGGAAGTATTCCATTTCTCAGTTTAATATAGAGGAAGGGATTCAGAGGCTTAGGGGCATTGAAATAGTAGAGTGGATTTGTCATTTAAGACCTACTAACCCATACTAGGAGGATCCAGAAGACATACCTTTCATCAATACTCGAGAAATAAATTTGTGAGGAAGCCCCGCCATCCTTGAAAGCTTCATTGCTCTTTTCTGAAGGCCAGACCTTAGAGTGGGAACCATAGCCACTCAATTGGGAAACTAAATTATTTCTCTTATTTTAAATTTGTTAAAGTGTGTGATATGTCTCAGAATGTGATCTATCTTGGTGGATACTTCATGTAAGTTTGAGAAAAATATTTATTCTGCTATTGTTGCGTGAAGTAGTGTATAGATGTCAGTTGTATCCATGAGAGTAATGTAGAGTTCAACTATGTCATTACTAATTTTCTGCCCACTAGATCTGTCCATTTCTGATAAAGGGGTGTCAAAATTTCCAACTATGATAGCGGATTCACCTGTTTCTCCTTGGAGTTCTATCAGTTTCTGCCTCACATAGTTTGACATTCTGTTATTAAGTGTAGAAGTATTAAGGATTTTTATGTCTTGGAGAATTGACCCCTTTGTCATTATGTAATACCCTTCTTTATCCTGATAACTTTCCTTGCTTTGAAGTCTGCTCTGTCTGACATTGACATAGCTACTCCTGCTTTTTTGTGAGGGGGGGATTAGTGTTAGTATGGTACATTTTTCTCCATCCATTTACTTTTAATCTGTATGTGTCTTTATATTTAAAATGGGGTTTTGTAGACAACATATAGTTGGGTTGTATTTTTTGATCCACTCTTATAATCTCTTCAAATTGGTGTATATCAGCCATTGATGTTCAAAGTGTTTATTGGTATAGTTGGATTAATATCCTCCATATTTATTACTATTTTCTATTTGTTGCCCTTGTTCTTTTTCTATTTTTGTCTTCACTCCTTTTCTGCTATTCATGGTTTTAATTGAATATTTTATATGGTTCCATTTACGCTCCTTTCTTAACATTGGTTATACATTTTTTACCTTTTTAAGTGGTTGTCCTAAAGTTTGTAATGTATATTTACAGCTAATCCAAGTCCACAATTAAAGTTATTTTAAATTGCCTTTCTAATTGTTCTACTGTGTGTGTCATATCAGAGTCTGCTTCTGGTGAATGCTTTGTGGCTTCAGAGTATGCTTTACCTTATAGATTTTACGCCTCATAACTTTTTTGTTTTGCGGTACGCGGGCCTATCCCGTTGCGGAGCACAGGCTCTGGACGCGCAGGCTCAGCAGCCATGGCTCACGGGCCCAGCCGCTCCGCGGCATGTGGGATCTTCCTGGACCGGGGCACGAACCCGTGTCCCCTGCATTGGCAGGCAGACTCTCAACCACTGCGCCACCAGGGAAGCCCCTGCCTCATAACTTTTAATAAAAGCTAGAAATATTGTATAAGAAAGTAGATGATGATATAAATTTTTTTATGCTCAGAGGTGAGTGTTCCATTTCTTTTGTCAGACCTTTAGTAGCTGGGCTTAATTGAGGTGTGTTGTTGCTATGAATATCCTCAGTGCACCACAGGATTCAAATTCTTCTCCTGATACCTTAAGGTTAGGGAAGGACCTAGTTTTCCAGAGGTCATTTTCTTAATGTCTGCTTCCTGCCTGGGTTTGAGTCTTTCCTTTGTGCTAGTATCTAGAGACAATACGTCTTTCAACTCTCCTAGCTGTATTGTTATTATTTGTACCCAGGTCTTGCTAGCTTGATACTGGGGGTTGGGGAAGGGCGTGCACTTCTGTTCTAACTAAGCCTCAGTCTCAGTCAGGCACTGTGTCTCTGTATCAGGGCATGTTCAACAGGTGCCCCTCCTCCAGCTGTAGTGCTGGGCAGAGTAAATATTCCTGCCCCTCCCCTGGTTAGTGATTTTTTTTTCACTTTCTTTTCTCCACTGCAATTGGTTTCTACCAGTGTCCTAAAATGGATTTTTTGTTTTTCTTCCCCTGCAGATGAAGGCATGTGATCCACGGGCAAAACAGGGGAGACAGTTTTGTTTCTGGTATTGTTACTGATTGCCTTTCCGTTCTGCTCTCTCAACTAGTACCACAAGAAAAGCTCTCTAAAGATTCTCTCTCATATTCCCTGTGAGTACCAGTTGGGGTTCGTGGGGAAAAGACCTCAACAGTGCAGGCTTTCTTTTATCTGTGACCTCCAAGGTCTTTACAGTCTGTGCTTAATTCAGAAGATTCAGCTATATCTTTTTATTGGCTTGTATGAAGCCCAGTGATGTCTGCCTCATTTAAGCAAATGTTCAGGACCCGTTTCTCCCTTTAGGCAGCTCTCTTTCTTTAAATTTATGATTATTCGATTGTCCTGAGACCTCAGTTCTTTGGTGAGTTTGAAAATATAATTTTCAGTTTCTCCAAGTTTTTCTTGTTGTTAAGTGTGGGGGCCACTCTCTTTTACAGCTGTTTGCATCTCTGAGCTTCATTATTATTATTTTTAAAATTAATTTATTTTTGGCTGTGTTGGGTCTTCGTTGCTGTGCGCGAGCATTCCTAGTTGCGGTGAGCGGGGGCTACTCTTAATTGTGGTGTGCTGGCTTCTCTTGTTGCGGAGCACGGGCTCTAGGCGCGCGGGCTTCAGTAGTTGTGGCTTGCGGGCTCTAGAGCACAGGCTCAGTGGTTGTGGCGCACGGGCTTAGTTGCTCCGCGGCTCGTGGGATCTTCCTGGACCAGGGCTCGAACCCGTGTCCCCTGCATTGGCAGGTGGATTCTTAACCACTGAGCCACGAGGGAAACCCTTCATTATTTTTTTTACTATGTTCATGAATTGTCTTTTAAAAACATTACAGTACCAGGCTGCTTTAATACATTAATAGCATTAATATTATTTAGAGGACAAATAAACAAGAAACAAGCAGTAAAAAGAAGAGAAAGTGGGATGCCCTATAGAGCCTGGGAAGAGAAATTAAGATTAAAATATAACTTCCAATATTGTCTATAATTTTGAATGAATATAATTTCCACAGTGACTATAAAATACTTTGTTCCAATCCCTGTTATTCTGAATTATAATAACTTATTACACTGTGGCTATTTATTAATGATAACCTTGTATTGCCAGTAAAGGTTAACTGATGTTGTTGCCTTTGAAATTGAAAAAGGAACTGAATGAGTCATGAGCATGAGAATAAATTCCTCATCCACATAGTTCATTAAGCATCATTCTTCTCTCATAGGATCTTATATTTAGAAACAGAGATTCTGGTCACCTTGAGAGACAATGTTGGATGCTTTTATTATTGTAGTAAGGCATTTTTTATTTTTACAGTGTGATCCAATATTCGTCTGACTTTAAACTGGCACATCAGCCCTCTGACTATCTTGCTCAGCATCCAAATTTCCCTTTCTTGTGTATCAAAGGGCAGTTGTAAAATTAATCAGCCACCGCCTACACATTAGCATTGCACAAAGTAATAAAATACAGGGATAATAAAATACAGGGATAATGATAATAGTCCAGTTTAATTTTCAGCAATAGGAAATTGCCAACAAATCAGGATATGACATACTATGTCTCCACCTTCTTGTGTACTGCTTTTTAATAAAATATAGAAACAGATGCACCCAGAGTTTCTTGACATCCAAAGAGTAAAATCTCAGTATAAGAAGCCATGTTTCAGATTTTCAGCTTTCAAAGTGGCAATTAGAGCGCTTGAGTAATGCATTGGAGAGTACCTCGTATCCAGCTTTTTTTCTTCTTTCTCTTTCTGTCTGAAATCCCAAGACCTAAATTTCATTATGGTGAAGTTTATCTCTGTAATGTACCTGATACAACGTAATTCATTTTAGGTCAAATGAATCTAGCAAGTTTATCGAATGTGTGGTTGTTGGTCAAAACTTTACCTCTAATATCATTTCCTCCTGGGATGTGTGTGTGTGTGTGTGTGTGTGTGTGAGAGAGAGAGAGAGAGAGAGAGAGAGAGAGACATAGATGTGTTTTAGTTTTCTTTCAGTCTGTGATCAAATAGAAAGTTCTTTTAAGGGGGATAAACATTAGGAGACTAAAAAACAAACCTTAAAACATCAGCATTACTGAGTCTGTACATTTGTTTAGACAAGTTTTGCATTTGTTTAGACAGCCTCCTTAGTCAGGCTGTGGTTGTGAACTGCCTTTGTTGTAACTTTATACCTGAGCATCTTAAGATGTTTGATATTTTGGCCTTTACATTTTCATGATCATATGAAAATTATTATGAGAATTGGGATTAGGTTTTCTCATCCTTAAATATTTCATTTGTAGTTTTGTTATTGGACTAATCATTTATTTCTATACTATACATTCTGTTTTAGTGGAGTTCAAATCCTGTCTCATGCATATGTACACCTTTAAATTCTTATCATTTTTAAAGCAGTGAATTCTTTGATAATTTAACAAGTGCCAAGCTAATTAAGTCTTAGACTCTTCTAGGTACATAAAAACTTAATTTAATTTAGTATATTTACTATCATGTCTAACCTCTTATCAAATTGATATTTTAAAATGTATTGAAAGCTAACCAAATATAAAAGCTAATTCCTATGGTATACATGATAATAAGGTGAGGAAATGAATGCAGGTTTAGTGTCAGAAGGCTTGGGTTTAAGAATCAGTTCTACTTCTATACCTATGTGAATTTGATGACTTCATTAAATTTTCAAGAGTTTTTTTGTTTGTTTTAAGAACCTCAATTTTCTCACCTGCAAAATAATTGGTAAGAACAATGCCCTATTGCTTCACAGAATTTTGTTATAATTACCATAAGTAAGGTATGTGAAAAAATTTAACTGCATATTAACCTTACATGTTTTAATTATTCAAGTTATATAGACAGAATTACTAGGTAGATACATAGATGGTTAAACAGATATGATGGATAACACAAAGTGAAGTTTTACTTAGTGGCCCTTCCTGAAAAAGGGTGAAGACAACAGGAGATACTCTTATTCGTAATAGAATGGAGTTTCATTCTACTAGCGATAATAACTTAATAAGCAAGACATCAAAATTTATAAGTGATTTGAAGAAAATAAAGAAGGGTAAATTGAAAGTGAAGGAATAGGGTAGGAATAGGAATAGATAGAAAGTCAACAAAGAAACAGCAGCCTTAAATAAAAGATTAGACCAGATGGATTTGATACACTGATACAGAACATTCCATCCAAATGCAGCAGAGTACACATTCTTCTCAGGGGCACATGGAACATTCTCAAGGATAGGCCATGTGTTGGGACACAAAAAAAGTCTCAAATATCACACCCTTTGCAAGAGCTCTCCTGCTACTCAATCTAAAGTAGCTTCCAGTCACTTCCAATAAAGTGACTGAGGTTAAAAAGACAACAGTAACTAGTGTTGCAGATGATTTGGAGCAACTGGAATACATACATTGCTGGTGGGAATGCAAAATCATGCATTCTCCTTAGAAAACACTATAGCATTTTCTCATAAAATTAAACATCCAGTTACAGTATGACAAAGAAACTTCACTCCTAGATACTTATTAAAGTGAAATGGCAATAAATATATGTACATAAATGTTCATAGCTGCATTATTTGAAATTGTCAAAATCTGGAGGCAAACCAAATGTGCGTTCACCTGTGAATGGGTAAACATATTGTGATTATCCATACCATAGAAAACTATTCAGGCATAACACAACATGAATCAATCTCCTAAGCTTCATGCTAAATTAAAAGAGTCAAGCCAAACACATGCATGATTCCACTTATAAGAAATTCTAGAAAAGGCATAATTTTGTGAAAGAAAACAGATCAGTTGTTGCCTGGAGCTGTGGTTGCGGGGAGAGAATTGAATGCAAAGGGACACCAGAAAATGTTTTAGGGTAAGGGAACTGTTCTATATTTTGATCTTTGTGATAGTTTCATTATTACATACAATTACCAAAATTTCTCAACCTGTATATTTGAAGTTGGTAAAATTTGCTGTATATAAATAATACATTAATAAACAAAAAAGAAAAAAAATCCCTTTAAAAATGTCACCTCCCCACAGAGGCCTCTGCCAACCACTCTATTGAAATATTTCCCTTTATACCTCAGAAAGTTAAGTGCTGTGGATGTCCATCTTTGAAGTTAATCCCTGCTCTGCTATAGAGGCTTATGGTCCATATCCCTGATCATTTCTCTGTATTTTTGTTTTACAGTGATAGAAAAATGCAAATGAAAAATAGACAAATCTAGATATTCTAAAGTTGTGGGGGTTTATGGAGCAGCCAATATAGAAATTCTCATTTTAAAGAATAATTCTTTAATAGAGCAAATGATGTTTTCTCAGCTCAGTATTTTTTGGTTATAAATGAGGCTTGGTGTTTTCTTTGCTTATTCGGAGAACAGAAGTACATTCTGAAGTTTTTCTTTTTTTTTTTTTAATCTAGGAAGGCTTATCAGAACATCTAGCTAACATGCATCTGGAAAGCAGAATATATTTTTAAAATATTTTTCTTCATAGGAAAATTATATTTCATCTTCTTATAAAGCAATAGATGCTGGCTTATCTGTTACTATGATACATACCTGAAGGCAAAGATAGCCTGGCTGTATAACATAACATTATCTATTCACCTACAACTACAATGTAAAACTACAAAAAACAAGCAAAATTCCAATTTAAGAGGATGTATCTGAATTGACTTCTGTTTAAGATTAGAAGTTGCAAATGATAATTGCTCTCTAACAATGAGAATAATTGAGGTAAGTTATAAATCTTTGCCTTTTAAAACCTATCAGAGAGCTGAGGACAAGTGCAGTAGATAAGTAAATATATGTGTATATGTGAGCGTGTATGTGTGTGTACGTGTGACACAGATGAAAATAAGACCATGGAACAAGTAGGCTAGGCAAAGTGAGCATAAAAAATATGATGAAGGTATGTTAATATCACATAAAGTAAAATTTAAATCAGAGTATTATCAAAGATAAATGCAAATATTTCATAGTGATATATTAAAATGTTAGACAATTTATTAAGAAAACATAACAATTCACATGATGTCATCACCTTTTTACAGATATTCAAAACATGTGTGTTAAACATTGGCAAAAAAAAGGAAATCCAGGATCATATCTGGATATTTTATTATCTGATATTTTATAAAACAAGTAGACACAAACTCAGTAATAATGTAGAACACTTGAACAACGCTATCCACCAGCTTAGTCTAATGACATGTATAAAGTGCTATCCCCAAATGGAGAATACATCTTCTTTCTAATTACTCTTGGAAATATTTACCAAAATCATCAAAAGACTTGGCTATGACAAAAGGCTTAATCTATGTCAAAGAACTGAAAACATAAAACATACGTTCTGTAGTGATGATGGTATTACATTAGAAGTCATTTACAATGAAGTATTGATAAAGTCCATAAATATGTGAAAATTTAAAGACACGTTTGTAACAAACCATGACAAAAAACTATGAGGGGATTCAGAAAATATTTTAAACTGAATGATAAGGGAAACAGAACATTTTTTTTTTTTGGTGGTTGAAGTTAAGCAGTGATTAATGGAAATGTATAATATTAATAACAAACTTCTCATACAAATGCCTTATATTAAAAAATAAATAATTAATTACCAAAGCTTCCAAAATAAGAAGCTAGGAACATAAAAGCAAATTAAACCTAAAGAGAGGCCATCATAAAAATAGGGGTGAAAATCAGAGACATAAAAATGAAGAAAGAAATTTTAAAAATCAAGATAAACACTGATATTTTTGAGGCTAGTAAAATTAATAAGCCCTTGGTAAGACAGTTGATGATGGCAAGAGTAAAAAACACAAATATCACTATCAAAAGATCCTGTAGACATTAAAAAGAAGATAAAGGAATATTATAAGCATTAGGCCTATTTCTGATACATCCACAACATACTATAAATCTCAAATACAGTTTGTTGGGTGAAAGAAACTAGACACAAAATATACTTGCCATGTGATTGCATTTATATGAATGCTAAGAGTCGGGAAAGCTAATCTATGGTGATACTAATCAGAAGTGGTCACCTTTGAGAGAAGAATTTACTGGAAATAGGCACAAAATAATTTTCTGAGATGATGGCAATGTGCTTTATCATCTTTTGGGTGGAAGATGTATATGTTTAATCAAGTATTAAAACTCAGTTTCCAGAACCCTAAGATCTTCACATTTTATTTTACATAAGTTATACCTTAAATAAAAGAAAGATGTTTTTGATCAATTTCACTTCACTTTCTATCATTATATGCCATGATTTATTAGTCTTGTATTATTAATTTTCTTATGCTTTATTTTTCCATTAATATTTTTCACTGTGTTTTTCAGAGTGTGTGTGTGTGTGTCTGTGTGTGTCTTCAATAGAGTTAACGTTGAGGTAAGAATATTTCTAATAGAAGAGATCCAAAATTGTGGTTGATTCTTGCTATATTCTGAATGTTTGTGTCCTCCCAAAATTCATATGTTGAAATCCTGACCTTCAAAGATGATGGTATTAGGAGGTTGGACCTTTAGGGAGTGTTTGAATCAGGAGGGTAGAACCCTCATGAATGAGGTTAGTGCCTTGTAAAAGAGACTCCAGAGAGATCACTGGCCCCTTCTGCGATGTAAAGACACAGTGAGAAGTCAGCAGTCTGCAATGTGGAAGAGGGCCTTCACCAGAACCCTACCATGCTGGCACCCTGATCTCAGACCTGCCACTCTGAGCTCAGACTTCCAGCTCCCAGACAGTGAGAAATATATTTCTGTTGTTTGTAAGCCACCCAGTCTGTGGTATTTCATTACAGCAGCCCAAATGGACTAAGGAAACTCCCTTTGCTTTACTCAATTTGCCTTGACATGGTATTTATTAGACAGCTGATACGAATTTCCTAGATAAAATTGATGTATGTTAAGAAAAGAATTTCTGTAAGGTATCTAGATATAAGAACTCATGCCTGCTTGAGTTTTTTTGTTTTTTCTCTTTATTTCTTAAAATTACCTTCACTGCTACAATAATATTAGGTGGTTTCTATTAAATAAATTAGATTTAATTAATTGCATATGCATATAGATATCTATGTCTCCAATTGGTTCGTGGCTCTTATTCAATAAGTACAGAGAAAAAGGAGAAGAAGCATATCCAAGCTCTGCTTTTAACAGTTGCAAAGGTCCTGTTTTCCTATATGAATGATAATGATCCCGCTGAACTGACTATTGTTCTCATTCTCCTCACAGCTGGCAGATGATATAGTAGAGACAGTCCTAATTACCTGATGGTCTATGAATAAACAAGGGAAAGATCAGTAGTTTGGTGATTTAATCACTGAATAAAATTAGTGTGGGACTCATTAATTTCCTTTTATATACAAACCACCATAAAAAGGCTCTTTCAACTGATTTCAGTATTATTGCAACTAATTAGAAATTTTAAGTAATATTATCTCATACAGTTTTCCTCCAATAACAATACTGTTGAACACTTTCTCTGCTGGAAATGTTATTGAGAAGCTGTTTAAATTACTGAGGCACTAAAAAATCAACCTAATTGAAGTATAAGGTACCATTTTTAAGTGTACATTCTTCTGATGAGTTTTGCAAAATTTATACACCCATGTAAGAACCACACAATCAAGAAATAGAATATTTCTATTACCCGTGTGCCCATCTCAATCAATCGAACCCTCCCCACCCCTACGCCCAGCCCAGGAAACCACTGATTTTGTGCTTTTTATTCCTATAGATTCTGTCCCTATAGATTATTTTCATGTTTTTTAATCCTATTTTCTCTCACCTAGTTAGACCCTTTTCCAATGAAAGAGAAATAAACCAATTATATCTGAGATCCAAATAAATTAAACTACTTTTTTCTTTTTATTAGAAATTACTGAATACTTACATTTTTCTGCTGTTCACTTAGCAGTGTCATGTGGTCCTGTTATAACATTGTGAATGAATTAATAATTATTACTAATAATTCATTTATAAATTGGTTTCACTATATAGCCCATGCAAGAGTCATTTGAAAATTACGTATTGAGTGTGTGCCATGTTTTAGGCACTCTGCCAGATGCTGATATACAAAGTTAGGAAAGACATACCAGCTAAAGGACGTAAAGCACAGCTGACAATTATAATTTTGGGTGATGAATGAGTACGGGGCCTTTGGAAGTGCATGTAGGAATAGACAGTACAGTCTCCCACCCTTTTTTTTCTTGGACTCATAGAAAAAAGTTTGAAGGAAGTGACATCTCACCTGAGACCTGAAGAAAGTACAAGAATTTGCAGGTGAAGATGCTGGGAAAATAAGCTCAGTTATAATAAAGAGCTTGAGCAACAGTCAAGAGCCAGCATTCAGCTGAAGCCCATAGGTAAGGTAACGAGCAAAGTTCTTGAAGTTTGCCTTATAGGATTTGTATCAAAGACGATAGGAAGCCACAGGAAGCATTTAAGGGGTGATGGCATCATCATATTTTGGCAAGGTTATTCTGGCTTATGAGGAACATTGACGATCGTGTGCAAAATTTCAGAGTTGATGCTATAGGTTTGGAGAGAAGCAGATATATTTAAATATATTCAAGAGAGAAAATCAGTAGTAATTGGGGATTGATTAAATATGTGTGTGGAAAGAGAAAGCAGTGTTTCTGAATTTGATGAGTGAAAGATTAAATCATTTATTGAGATATAGGAAGCCTAAAAATATGTCCACTTTGAGATGCCTATGAAATATTTCTAATGAATGAAAAGAACATTTATATATTCTTTACCTAAATCCACCAGTTGTTAACAATTTGTCATTTTCCTTCTCTCTTTCCACACACACACACACACACACACACACACACACACACACACACACACACATACTCATGCACAAACCCTCATGTTTATAGCAAGTTATAAATATCATGGCGCTAAATACTTCAGCATACATCCTCTAAAAACATATTTTACTACAGAACCATAACTATCACATTATTCAAGAAATGTAACATTGGTACTTCACTGTTATCTAATATGCTATAGTCCATATTGAAATTACCCAGTTGTTCCAAATATGTCTTTTATACATAGTCATTAAATTGCTCCCCTATACTCACACACACACACACACACACTTCTTATCTAAGTATAGCAAATATGTATAGTAAAATGTTTACCTGTATGTAGTAACACTTATACTTTTCAAATTCTTATGAGTCCAAGGTTTTCTTCAGAAAACAGATTTACTTCACTTTTAGAGGATAAGGATGAGGGTAACAGTATAATCTGATGATGATAAAAATAGAATGAAAGGGACCCTAAATATCCTCACAAAATGTTAAAAAAGTATAGTAGTATACAGTGTTTCACAATTTTTACTTAGATGATTTTTCCACATATTAGCAACCCAACATATCTTCATATCTGACATTTGGCATGGCTATAACTCTTTTCATGAATTTCTGCCTCCAGCAAAATTCTTACATCTTTAAGAAGAGTTATGATTCACAAACTAGAGTTTTTCAATCTAATTTTGTTTTTGTTTTGTTTAAGCATCAAAGCTGTGTAGTATTTCATGAGATTATCATACACACACTCACACATGCACACACATTAGGATTTAGGAGTTGGAAGGAAATTCCCTGAATCAAAACACAAAATTTGAAAAAAAAATTATATGAAAATTGCAGTTTTTGAATGATTATCATGCTTACTATTTTGCTTATCAATTGCTTATATGAATAAATGTACATTAGCAGTAAATTGAATGTAACTTTCAATAAACTTACTCAAATTGAAAGTTTCCTGTGGGGTAGGTTGGGATGTGATTATTCCTAAGAACTTTGGGTTTTCTAAATTAGATTTAAGGAGCCACAAACTGAAAAGGACACTGGCGTAGAAAGAGATCTGTTCTTATACCAGAACTTGACTGGGTTGTTCATGTTTCAGGGATTTCTTCACTTATTAAATTAGGATGTTGGAGTAAATACGTTTATAAGGCTCCTTCCTATAATAATTGTATTGTAGAATTTTATAAAAACTTGAAGGCAAGATACACTTTGTGTTGCTGTGCCTTAATTTGTTTCTTCCTTATGGGTTCAAGAAAGTCAAGTGAGTTCTTGGAGTTATGATGTTGCAAAGCTGGAAAAGTCTTTGTGGTGCTCAAGTCTATTTCCTGACAGATTTGAGCATATGTTTTCATATTCCATTTTGCAAAAGCTTTGAAATCTCTCACTGTGGCAATTCCACTGCCTCTGACCTTGCTTATGTAGCTTTTTCTCATAAAAGTAATTGCCAAAGTGAGAAATAAATGGAAATGGCTTCCAGTAACATGGATGACTGACCTGATCAAAAATTTCTTGCATGAAATATACTGAAATGCTGGGTAAAATAGAATCACCATTTAAAAATCAGAGTTGAGCTCAAGAGAAAAGAAGGAAACATGCTGGATTGAAGAGTGAACTCAAAGTAGGAATGGAAAACTCATGATTTATCAATAACTAGGAAATGATGGATAATGGAATAAAATTGGAATTAACCTACTAGCAAGGGACTTTATTTTGTTTTATTTTATTTATTATTTTGGCTGCTCTGGGTCTTTGTTGCTGTGCACGGACGTTCTCTAGTTGCAGCAAGCGGGGCTACTCTTCGTTGTGGTGCGTGGGCTTCTCTTTGCGGTGGCTTCTCTTGTTGTGGAGCATGGGCTCTAGGTGCATGGGCTTCAGTAGTTGTGGCTCGCAGGCTCTAGAGCGCAGACTCAGTAGTTCTGGCACATGGGTTTAGTTGCCCCGCAGCCTGTGGGATTTTCCTGCACCAGGGATCGAACCTGTGTCCCCCGCACTGGCAGGCGGATTCTTAACCACTGGACCACCAGGGAAGTCCCGGGACTATATTTTAAATAAGGAAATATGTATGCAGTTTTATCCCTTTTGAGATGGAACTAAAACCCCTACATAAAGGAATATCCCTCAGTAAAAGTAAATGACTAAGAAAACTTCACTCAACACACTGAAGGAGTTCAGAAGTAGATAGTTTTCCCAAGACTGAGAAGAGAGGTTTGGAAATCAGGCATAGGGATAAGGATCCAATAAGATAATTAAACTTTAACCTAAAGCCACATGAAGTGGGGGGTAAGAATACAAATGTCCAGATTTATATTTTGTCATCCAGGATGTGCAGTAATCCATAACTATAGGTTAATATTAAAATAAAAACAGTATCAGTGTAAGCTCTGGACACCTGTAGATGTAAACTTAAACTGCTTGGTAGAAGCCTGTCCACAAATCAGGTTGCATACAAGTTAGCAAAACAATCCCAAACTAAGCATTGGCTAAAGAAGAGCTCACATTTAAAACTTTGAAATTTAGAATTTGAAAAAGAATAGATACATGTATATGTATAACTGAATCACTTTGCCGTACACCTGAAACTAACACAACATTGTTAATCAACTGCACTCCAATATAAAATAAAAAGTTAAAAAAAATAAATAAAACTTTGCAATCAAAGAGTTATAAGTGTGTATGAAATAATTAAAGGAATGAAAATGGCACAGAATTACAATGGAAGTTATAGTATAATAAAAACAAAGCTATTATAGTGAAATGAATAGAAATTATAGGAACAAAAAGCAAAATTAATAAGAACTACATAAATCTTCTAGAAAAAATATCTACATCTATATAGCTGTATCTCTATTTACATCCATATTTCCATATCTATAGCATCGATATAAAATAATGAGTGGACAGGTGAACAGTCAAAGCATAACATTAAACACAGCTAAAAAGAAACAGTTTAAAATTTAATGTGAATCTGAGGAAAGTATGTAAAATAGGTAAAGGGAAGGAAAATGTGAAACAGCAGTTAATGACCAAATTATCTCTAATAGGAATGCAGAAGATAAGATTAGAGGTAATGATATTCACAAAGATAAGAGAGGCAAATTTTTCAGAATTAAAAAGGCAATAGAAATATTTAGACTTAAGAAGCGTAATGAATGTTTATTAAGATTATTAAACATAATTTCACTCCTACAAATACTGGAGTGAATACCAAAAATAAATAAATTTCAAAATCAACTGGAGAGAAAAGGAAGATTATCTACAAAGGAACAAATTCTTAACAGCAGACTTCTTACTCAGAGAAATATGTAAGACAGGAGATATAATACGTGTTGAATGCTGAAGGAAAAGTCATTATCAACCTAGAATATGTTGGTCATTATTGGTCAAGATGAGAATAAAATAAAGACGGTGTAATGCATAGAAAAAAATCACTACTTAGAGGTCTTTATTGGAGAACTAGTTTTAGGTATATTTATTAAAAAGAAAACTGAACACAGAAAAAAGGAATGGATGATACAAATACTTACTATTTAGTTTTATCAACAAATATCTTGATAAAACTAAAAAGTAAGTAATAATGTGGTATTTTAAAACATTAGAATTAAAATGTTATATTGCAATAATATGGAAAATGGATGTAATCCGAACTAAAACTTTAAATTCCTTGTAATTTTCTGGAGTAGACGAGAGGAACATCTGTAGATGGGCAACAGTTACTTAAGAAACATGCTCTGATTCTCAGATACAATAGCAAAAAAGCTGTAGTAATATTGTTTAAAAGTATTCATACTTAATATATGACATTTTGTTTAAAAAAACAAAATGAATGTACTATTTCCAATCTATTAATTGGGAAAAATTAAAAAAAAAGTGTATGTGGAGTGTATTTTTCTCTCTTAAAAGAGAGAAAAAGAAAGAGGTAAGTAAAGTAAATAGAAAATGAACAAGATGGTGGACATTAATTCAAACATATTAGCAATCAATATATTTATACAGTTTAAAGTCATATGTTAAAAAATATTTTTAAATTATTTATAGATTTGAGAAAGAGAGAGAAAGGGGAGACCTAAAACATGTCACAGACAAGCTGAAAGCAAAAGCAGGTAACAGATATTCTGAGATAATAATAATAACAGCAACCATAACAGCAACAACAACCAAATAAAGCTGTCGTAGTAATATTAGTAGCAGATGAACTGATTGTAATTGGTATTAGGATCGTTAGTTGATTCTAAAATAAATAATATATGAGAAATATAAAATGATCCTTGATCTTTATGCACCTAATAAAAGAGACTCAAAATATTTCAAATAAAAGCTTATCCAATACAAAGGATAATACAGAAACCCTTTGGGAGATTATAACAGAGTAACTCAGAATGTGATACAATAGGTTGCAGACCTTAGTGCGGATATAAAAATTTTTGAGTAACAAGAAAATAGCTTGTTCTAATTGGATGGAGCCTGCAACATATATTTCAAGTACACATTATTTTGAAGCACATCCTTGAAAATCCTTTTCAAGGATTATTTTAAAAAATTGATCACTTATCCATATGAACCAGCAATCCTCTCCTGGGTATATATCTGGAAATAATGAAAATACTAATTCAAAATATACAGGCACCCCATTGTTCATAGCAGCACTATTTACAATAGCCAGGATAAGGAAGCAACAGAAGTATCCATCAACAGATGAATGGATAAGATGTGGTACATATATACAATAGAAGATTACTCAACCACACAAAAGAATGAAATTCTACCTTTTATAGCAACATGGATGGACCTAGAGGATAGTATGCTTAGTGGGAGAAGTCAGACAGAGAAAGACAAATACTGTATGATATCACTTATATGTAGTATCTAAAAAGTAATACAAATATATATATATGTCTGTGTGTGTGTGTGTGTGTGTGTGTGTGGCAAAACAGAAACAGACTCACAGATATAGAAAACAAACTAGTGGCTAGAGGAGAGAGGGTCAAATTAAGACTATGGAATTAGGAGATACAAACTATTATGTATGAAATAGATTAGCAACAAGGATATATTGTATAACACAGGGAATTATAGCCTTTATATTGTAATAGCTTTTAATGGAGTATAATCTGTAAAAATATTGAATCACTATGCTGTATACCTGAAACTAATGTTGTAAATCAACTATACTTGAATAAAAAGTGAAAATGATCATTTATTAGGTTAAAATGATCCTAAAAATGTTGATCTTATATTGCAGAAAACTAGCATAGTACTTACACTTTTGGAAGTAGTAATAATAATAATAACTACACTTAAAATTCATGGAGGTCAAAATAAGTGAACTAGATTTATCGGTATCTGTAAATCGCGATAACAAATTGGTAAATGATGCATAAAATAATGTCTTTTATGTATCTTTAAAACTATACAAAAATCACATACATTTATGCAGTAAATGGATAGGAGAGATATATGTTAATCTTTAGTGCTTACCTCTGTGTAAGATAGTCCTGCGTGGCTTATGAGTGTCTATAACATTGCTAAAGTAAAAAAGAAAAGCTTAAACACATCTGTCAAGTTGTTAACATTTGCTAAGTCTACGTAATAGAATATGGGTATGTGCTACATTATTATAATTTTGGAAAATTTTATATTACAAGTTTCATTAAATATGTGAATTCAAAAGAGTATTCACAAAAAAGTATTATAATCATCATCTCCGTTTTATGGTTAAAGAGACAGAACAGTGCAGAATAGTTAAGTAATTTTATGTATGGTCACATAGGGAGCAAATAACATCACTGTTAAGTAACACAGCTAGGATTCACATACAAAATGATGGGTTTTAAATTTCAAGCTATTTTCACTATACCTAATATTCACTAATCCTGTTATAATATTTTAATTTTCTTTAATTAATAAGGAATATTTTAGTATTTAAGGGTATAGCGATGCTATCTCATAATAAGGATAACTTTTAAATGATTCATTATAGGTCAGGAACTGTACTCCACACTTTATTGCTTTTTCTCCTTTAATTCTTTCATTTAATCTTCACAACAACCCTATAAAATAGGCGCTATTGTTATCATCTCTTACTTTATAAGTGAAGAAACTTATTACCTGATCTCTTACATATTGGGATTAAATCCTTATAGGAATTAACTTTTTATATCTAAGCTTCTCACTATGCTGCGGCCATTGCTTTATTAACCATAATCATTCATTACTAAAGAGATAAAGCATAACTGATTTAACAAAATATAACTGTAAATTTCATAGTTAATTTTAGTGGAATTTTAAAGAAATACAGAACTTTAAAAGGCAAAGAATTTTTTCGAATTTGAGAATATAATGTTTTCTTTTTCAAGAACAAGAAAAAATTGGATAATAATTTTATAGATATTTTATGCATGTTTAGAAGGAAATCTGAGAAAAATATTTCACATTATTGTACTCATCATCTTATTTTCATCTTATAATTATTTTTCCTGTATGGTTTATAAATTCTGTAAGTTAAATGATATAAATACTTCTATGAACTAAAAGTCCAAATTAAAACTGAATGGAAATTGTGGACAGTAACAAGGTTTCTCTCTCTTTGTATGTGTATATTTTTATACCAATTCAGATAATACATAAATAAATGGATCAATAGATAGATATGTAAATACATAGAGAAATCGCTCCCTGATAGAATAGTAATTTTAAATATACAGTAAAGAATGGAATTAGAAAATCAACACTTTGCAACTATCATATTAATTAATTTAGCCAAAACAGACAAATAAAAAACTGATGCTAAGATCAGTTTATGAAAGTTTGATGAGGAACAATATTTTACAGGGTTCCAAAGTTTCCTCGCACAAAATATTTGTTGACAACAAATGGAAAAATAATATATTTCTTTATAGTGGATAAACCTAGTAGATCTTAACAAAGTTATCTTATGCTATGAATAATTGCATATTACTTTGTGTGAGTTGTACATCAATTAGGTTGATTAAAAAATCAGTAAAATGTCTAAAGCATCAGGAGGGGATCTGGGGGAGGAATGGGAATATTTCCATATCTTGAATGTAAGCGTGTTTACTTGGTGTATCTCTGTCAAAATTCATCTAACGACACTTAAAATGAGTGCATTTTATTTAACATAAATTGTACCTCAGTAAAGTTGGTTATAAACATTCTACCTAAGTTTACTACCCATTAGATTTACCTTCATATTTTAGTGAAGGTTCTCTCACTATTTTTGCTATATCAGGATTTCTGTCTGTCTTTAACTCTATTATCTTTACCTCTTTCTTCATCTCTGTCTTGATTTCGATTTCTATATCTACTTCTTACTCTATATCTAATTGCAAATATGCGGCTATACCATTTCTCTCATTTCAGTTTTTCATGACACAGTATTTCAAAAACATTTGAAAAAATATTTCAAAACATTTGTCAACTATATATTGACATGACAGCTATATATATCCTGAAATTGCTATTTAAATATTGTTAATTATTAAAAATATCCTTCATTATTTGTTATTAATATTGTTTTTTGAATTATGTTATTTAAATAATAGCAATTAATATTTTAATTGATTTATTTTTTTACATATTGCTAATAATTTTCTTTAATATGTTTATTTAAGATGTTAAGGTGTTTGGACTATTCAGTTTTGTGATAATGCCCTAGTACACTCAAAAAAGTACTGTGACCGAGTGGTAGAATACCAGGTACTTATTTTTTGACACCAGTAGATGCTCTAATTTTATTTTTAAAACATTCATTTATTAAGGACAAGAGGTTTAAAATATGTCAGTAATTTTAATTTGTATCTTACTTAAACTTATGAGGTTGAATATGTTTTTATATTTTTCATTGAAATTTCTTTTACAAATTTCTTTTTTCATTGGTTTATATTGTACATTTTTAAATTAAGACATTTACTTCCTTTTTCTTGATTTTTAAAAGCTCCTCACATATTAAATAATCTGATATTTTTGACATGTATTCTACAAATATTTTAATATCCCATGTATTTCTTTCACCTAGTCTTTTTTTTTTAATAGAGAATGTTTTACATTTGACTCTTTATTTCACATGCTATTTCTGTTGATACATGAGGGTATACAGCATTAATTTCCAATTAACCACTCGTCTCAAAATTGTTTACTTATAAGCCATTCATACTAATTTAATTCTAGCCAAGGGTATTCAAAACAAATTCCTGGTTCTAGCTTTTACTAACTGTAAGATGATACTGTTGTGACGATTAAATCAGTCAATGCATGGCTATATCCCAAACTCATTCATTTCTTTTCTCTCCTTCACAGCACTTACCACTCCCTGAATTTATTTTTCAAGCCTTCATCATCTGCTTCTTTCTAGTTATCTGTTGCTTTACCATAAAGCACCCCCAAATTAGTAGCTTAAACCACAGTTTATTACCATCACTCACATTTCTGTGGTTGATTGGGCTCAAAGGTGTGGTGCTTGCCTGGGAGACTCCACTGGGGTGTGTGTCAAAGATGGCTCACTCATGGGCTGGAGAAGCTGGCTGTCAGCTGAGAGCTCAGCCACATTCTTTTCATTGTTCATGCCACCATTTCTTTCCATTGATCATACAAGTCATGGGGACAAAATTCAAAGGAAGTGGAATTATTTTCAGTCTCAATAACAAGAGTAGCAAAAGATGTGTGACCATATTTAATTTGCCAGTCTTCCCCATCTCCTTGATGGTGGAGCATCTATGTTTTTTAACTGCTAATTCTCAACCACTAGAACAGTCCTTCAGATTCTCTAAGGTATGTCTTATTATTGTTCCTGTTATATTCCATTTATCTACTCATTTTTGCCCCACACCACACATTTAAATCAACTCAATCCCACTTCTGGGTATATATACAGAAAATTGAAATCAAGATCTTAAAAAGATATCTACAGTGTTCTCAATAGCCAAGATATGGGAACAACTGAAAAATCCATTGACAAACAAGTGGATAAAAATGTGGTATATACACATAACTGAATACTATTCAGCCTTAAAAAAGAAAGAAATCCTACCATTTGTGATAACAAGGGTGGACCTGGAAGACATTATGCTAAGTAAAATAAGTCAGTGACAGACAGACACATACTGTATGATTTCCTGTATATGAGATATCTAAAATAGTCAAACTTACAGAAGCAGAACGTAGATTAGTGGTTTCCAGAGGATTGGGAGAGAGGGAAGTGGGAAGTTGTTCAGTTTATAACTATAAAGTTATACAAGATAAATAGGTTCTAGATATCTGCTGTACAACTTAGTACCTATAGTTAACAATATGATATTGTACAGTCAAAATTTTGTTAAGAGGGTAGTTCTCAAAAACAGAAAAAATGTAAAAGGACACAAGGAAAACTTTTAAGTGATGGACATATTTATCACTTTGATCGTGGAGATGGTGGTATTGGTGTATGCCATCTGTCCAAGCTCATCAAATTGTGTACATTAAATATGTGCAGTTTTTATATATCAATTATACCTCAATAAAGTTATAAAAAATACTCTAGTTTTATAATACATTTTAGTACCTGACAGGGCTGTGTATATATGTTTTATTGACCTACATGAACATAATACTAAAGAAAGGCTCTTTACTTCCAAGCTGTATCTTATTTTGAGAATACTTTGTTGGTTGGAGGTACTAGAGATGAGAAAAAGTTGTATTTTTCAATCTGGCAAGTTCTGGGTTGTATATGCCATCAAAATTCTGCTTGCTAACTTATTTTTGTGCCCATCTTTTACTTATAGTTTTTATTTTTTGCAGCTAAAACAGCAAAGGCCAGGTTGTCAACATTCTATTTTCCCTGGAGTTCTTCCTGTGCAGTTCCAAAAATTCATTAGGTACATTTTTAATCTCCTAAGTAACCTTACGTGAGAGTTTTACCAAATATTTCATCACTACAAAACACATGTCTCCAATTTCTCATCCTCCTAAAACAGTTCCCTTGACATTTTCCTAGTCTCTTCTGTTTCCTCGGGGCCTGCTGCTTGTTGCAAAGGCAATGCCAGATAATTTTGGTTTTTATAATGGCAATACCACTCTTCCGGTACCAATTTCTGAATCAATCAGCTCTCACTACAGACCACAAAAACTGAGAATCATTACTTACCTCATGAGTTTGCAGGTAAGCTGGGGGGTAGGCTAATCTCAGTTGGATCTGTTTCCTGAACCAGCAAACTAGCGAAACCATGTTCTTCTCATGATGAAAACAGAGATGTTGTATACATGCTTTTCTGGCTTTTGGTCAAGTTACTGTCATCAATATCCCACTGGCCAAAGCACATCATAGGGCTAAACACAAAGCCAAGGGGCAGGGGAAATATATTCTACTTCTTTAGTGGGAGGGGCTGCATGGTAAAAAGGATGTGAATATTTAAATTAATAAAATCTAAGAGTACTTGCAACCTCCCTGCTTCGCTGATGTAGGTTTATTTCATTTCACACTTATGTCAAAGAATAGGCCTTTGGCATTCTGTCTATGGACACAGCCTCTCTGGAAAGAGCATAAAATGTACCAGGAAGTAAATGAATACAATGGTTTCAGAGTGTTATGCATTCTAAGGTATTATCAGTAAGGATTAACAAATAGGCAGCATTGACTGGTAGTTGAGCTCATGTAATAAGACACAGACTGCCTTGGTTCAAATCTCATTTTTCTCTGATTACTAAGTTGACTACTTTTTAGCTGTTATTACAGATTTCTTATACTTTATTTGTTTTCATTTTCTTTAAGAAAAGTATAATTATGATAGTACCTAGTTCATGGAACCTTCATCAACATTGAGTTAATATATGTAAAAAAATATATGTAAAAGCACATAAAACAGTGCTTTGCATATACTAAGTACTAAGATTAGGAAAGGTCACTCTGAGGAGATGATATTTCAGTTGGTAGTTGAATGATAAAGCAAAATCAGCTAAGGAGATACGTGCAAGAACATTTTAGGCAGAAGATACAGCAATAGAAAGGCCCAAAGGAAAAAAAAGATCTGGACATCACTGAGGAGCAGGAAGAAAGTCAGTATATTGTTCATTCATTCACTTGAGTTTCTTCAATGAGGATAAAGATCATTACCACACTTACCATTTTAAAGTTTTTTTATTTTTTAATTTGGGCTTTTCACTTAATTCCTACAAGGCTTGTTTATTCTGTTATCTTCACTCTCTTCACAACATAGAATTTTGAAACTTCGAATTATCATATTTTCCTCAGTGAGTCACATTTTTCCTCCTTAATGAAAATGAAGACGTCATTCTCCAGATCCCCCAGACAAATGATGGTTGGAGTTTGCTTTGATTTCTCAGCACTCTTATCTCATTTATCCATTTACAGTCCAGGTTTTATGGATTTCTCTTAGGAGTTATCTAAAGTACTGTTTTGTCCTCCTGGTAGCTTCATTTACCATACTAATCCAGCTCAAAATCACTTCGTTTATGATCTGTCTCTTAGTTCATTTTAGTCAATGTCTAAACAGATATTAGAATACTACTTACAACTGTCTTATCTTTCTATAGCAACTGTCACTCCCCAAAATGCTACCCCTACTCTTACTTAAACAGTATTTCCACTGATGAGAAGAATGTTATAATGAAGAGTCCTCAGCTTGACAACAGGATCTTCAGTGTTTTCAGTAATAATTCTTTAAGTAATTTACTTAACATTTCTAAGGCTAAATGTCTTCAGCTTTAAAATAGGAAGTGATATTTCATTCATTCATTCATTTTTCTAACCATTTAGCCATTCAAACATACATATATTCAATAAATATTTATTGTTTACTAAGTTCCAGGGACTCAACTATAAGCAAAGAATAAAAAATGAAAAAAAATCCTTCACTTACAAGGAATGTGAGTCTCACCTTTTATATTTTTGTGTTTATATTTCAAAGAAAATCAAACAGAAGACAAATGAATGCAAATATAGTAGTTCAAGAAAAGTTTATCAACATCTGAAATCTAAGTATAGTTGTGGAAAATCACGTTTCCTTAGATATCCATTTAAAACTTTATCCTTTGTCCATCTAAAAACTGTTTTTCTGATATGGTAATTTAAAATTATTCTATTTATTAGATAAAAACAATAAAAATGTACTAGTTATGGTTTCTCCAAACTTACTTCCATGGAGTAGATTTGTAGGAAACATTAAAAAAAGGGTCATATGAGGTGCTTAATTTTCCGGTTTGGCAATGACTCAGAAAATCTTTGTTTTAAATAATTAAGTCATTTTCATCCTTGCCAATGCACACTTTAATTAAATTGATATCAATGAAGGTAATACAGCCTAAAAACAACATTACAGTGGATTTAATGTTCACTACCTTCTATACTGTTTAGATTGGGATAATTAAACCTGGCATATTTCTTAAAGGAAAATAAACCACATCAATTTAAGATTACTCTTCAATGAATTTATTTGGTAGTAAAATCTTTAGCATCAAATATTTAAAACAGCTTATGAATATATTTTATTCCCTCAAATATACTAATGAATTTTTAATACTAAACAAATGTTCTATTTTATTTCTTTTTTCTGTATATGTGTGTGTCTGTTTTATTTCATCTAGCCAAGACTATGTGTTAATGTTTAAAGTTGATTTCAGCAGACTCTATTTATAACTCATAAGAAACCTTAAGATGGATATATTTTTTTTTCTGTATAGGTGAAATAGTAAATCCTGACTTCACAGACTTTAAGACTAAATGAAAGGAGGATTTAAAAGAGGATCTAATATATTTATAGGCCAAAGACTGGGAAAGTCATGTCCTCAAATGCTCTGCCTTTTTCAATGGAAAGCTTTCTTGCTTTTAAGGATTAAGATATTCATGTGAAATCTTCATTTCCCTTTGCTAGACTCAAATTCATGCTCTCAAACTGAACTATTTTAAGTAAGAGTCTGTAAAGTATCTTGCCAAAATCTAAATGATATTTCACAATAAGATCATGAATTAATCTTGTTTGAACTACATAGAGGGCCCTTTCATAACACCATGCTTTGGGGGACAGTTTCAGCTATCATGGTCCTGCTTTACATTAGGGTGGCCCTCTGTAATTTTATTCATGATTTGTCTTTTCTCTTTTGGCCTCAATATTTTACCTTAGTTGTTTTTAATTTTAATTTTATTGCCGTATATTTGGTTTACAATATTGTGTTAGCTTCAGGTGTACAGCAAAGTGATTCAGTTATACATATACATATATTCATTCTTTTTTAGATTCTTTTCTCTTAGAGGTTACCTCAGAATATTGAGTAGAGACTCCTGTGCTATACAGTATGTCTTTGTTGGTTATCTATCTTATATATAGTAGTGTGTGTATGTTCATCTCAAGTTCCTGATTTATTTCTTCCCCCCACGTTTCCCCTTTGGTAACCGTAAGTTTGTTTTCGATATCTGTAAGACTGCTTCTGTTTTCTAAATAAGTTCATTTGTATCAGTTTTTTAAAAAATTAAATTCCACATATGAGTGATATCATATGATATTTGTCTTTCTCTGACTTACTTCATTTAGTATGATAATCTCTAGGTCCATCCATGTTGTTGCAAATGACACTATTTCATTTGTTTTTTATGGCTGAGTAATATTCCATTGTATATATGTACCACATCTTCTTTATCCATTCCTCTGTTGATGAACATTTAGCTTGATTCCATGTCTTAGCTATTGTAAATAGTGCTGCAATGAATATTGGGGTGCATGTATCTTTTCAGATTATGATTTTCTATGGATATATGCCCACAAGTGGGATTGCTGGATCATATGGTAGTTCTACTTTTAGTTTTTTTGTTTTTGTTTGCATGTTTGTTTGTTTTGGCTACAACAAGGGATTGAGCCTGGGCCCTCGATAGTGAGAACACAGAGTCTTAACCATTGGATTGCCAGGGAGTTCCTTACTTTCAGTTTTTTAAGAAAACTTCATACTGTTCTCCATAGTAGGTGTACCAATTTACATTCCCACCAACAGTATAGGAGGGTTCCCTTTTCTCTACACCCTCTCCAGCATTTATTGTTTGTGGACTACACTGTACCTCACTATAGTTTTGATTTGCATTTCTCTGATAATTAGTGATGTTGAGCATATTTTCATGTGTTTTTTGGCCAACTGTATGTCTTCTTTGGAGAAATGTCTATTTAGATCTACCCATTTTTTGATTGGGTTGTTTGTTTTTTTTGATATAGAGCTGCATGAGCTGTTTGTTTATTTTAGAGATTAATTCTTTGTCAGTCACTTCACTTTTAAATATTTTCTCCCATTCTGTAGGTTGTTTTTTGTTTTGTTTATGGTTTCCTTTGCTATGCAGAAGCTTTTAAGTTTAGGCTCCATTCATTTATTTTTGTTTTTATTTTCATTAGGAGGTGGATCGAAAAAGATATTGCTGTGATTTATGTCAAAGATTGTTCTGTCATTGTTTTCCTCTAAGAGTTTTATAGTGCCTGGCCTTACATTTAGGTCTTTGACCCATTTTGAGTTTATTTTTGTGTATGGTGTTAGAGAATGTTCTAATTTTATTCTTTTAGATGTAGCTGTCCAGTTTTCCCAGCACCACTTATTGAAGAGACTTTTCTCTATTGTGTATTCTTGCCTCCTTTATTGTAGATTAATTGACCATAGGTGTGTGGGTTTATTTCTGGGTTTTCTATCCTGTTCCATTGATCTATGTTGCTGTTTTGGTGCCAGTACCATACTGTTTTAATGACTGTAGCTTTGTGGTATAGTTTGAAGTAGGGAGCCTGATTCCTCCAGCTTCATTTTTCTTTCTCAAGATTGTTTCAGCTATTTGGGGGGTTTTGTGTATCAGTATTTTAGACCCAGCAGAGTTTAATACATGATTTGCGCTTTGATTATTTAAGTTTATATTTTATGAATTGCTTCTAAAATTGAATATTCATTTTTCCTGCATATTCTTTTCTTCTTAGTTAGGAATATAACACAGCTGTTTTACTCTCTTAAGTATAGATAGCTACTGAAGACAAGAAACTTTCTAAGGATAGTCATCCCAGGTAAATGATAAATCAAGGTCTAAATTTCTTTGTTTTGATTAGTGTTGTTCTTTAACACAGTAAATTTTATTAACTCTCTATTAATTTATCAAATAAATTAAAATTTAATCATTTGTCTTATTTTTGGAACTCAGTTGTTTTCTTTAAAAGGAATATATATAGTGTATATTTTTCTCACTTTAGTCATACTTACCTTTCATGTTACAAGACACTTTTATATATATGGTCCATTCACTGGTGATTCCTGTACAAAAGATCACCTGTGAAAATCTGTAATTAAACTATTAATATATCTAATTTTGCATTTGGAGGAATATAAGGAAAACAAAGAATATAAAGAACACTAATAATAATAATAAAAACAACAACAACAATAAAGTAGTTTTTAGGGTTTTTTTGCATTACTTCAATTTCTGTTATTTCATTATCTGCTTAATTCTAAAGAGGCTCAAGAATTAATTATATTTTGTCTTGAGGTACATAGTCATCATGACTGATTTATTAAATTCTTGCAACAATATGAACACAAATAATACTGAAAGCTTTATACTGGTATATTTGTTTATATGGTATATTTACTTTCTTCACGTTCTCTCTTCCACCTGTTCTCTCTTGAATCTGCTCCAATCATGCTATCTTTCTCGCAGTCTACTAGCACTGCTCTTGTCAAGGTTATTCGTGGTCTCCATGCTGATAAATCCAATGGTCAGTTCTCAGTGTTCATCTTACTTGATTTATAAGCTGCACTGATATGTCGATTGCTCCTTCACTTGTCAGAACTTTTCACTGGACTTCCAGAACAAAATTCTCTTGGTCTTTGCTTATTTAGTGGCTACACCTTTAATCTCCTTTGTAGGTTTCCCCTTTTCTTCTTGATTTATTAATGGTGGAATACTCCAAAGTTGAGAATGTCTTTAAAAATCTGTTCTTTGCCATCTGTGTTCTCTCTTGGTGAACTCATACCGTCTCAGGGTTTGAAATACCATTTGTATTCTGAAAATTCCAAATATGTCTTCAGATCTCTCATCCTAAATTACAGACAGATATACAACTGCCTACTCATCTCCACTTGCATTTCAAATAGATATCTCAAAGTTAATACGTCCTAATCTTTCCCCCAAACCTTGCTTTTCCCTCTCTCTTCCCCTTTAGTGTTAATGGCAACTCCCTTTTTCCAGTTTTAAATATCAGAAACCTTGGGGCCACCCCTTTACTTCTGTCTTCCTCCTACATCCCAAATACATTTCTTCAGAAAATACTGATGGATCATCATATATATCTAGAAGCCAACTACTTATGTTACTACTGCAGTCCAAGCCATTATTATACCCTACCTGTATTTCCCCAATAGCTTCCAAATATTTGTCCACAGAAAGTCAATTCTGAACACGGTAGCCTTAGGGATCTTGTTTTATCAGGATAATGTCACCCCTCTGCTCTAAATTTTCCAAAGGCACTATTGTCTAAGATTACAAGCCAGTGTTTTTATAAAAGCCAATAAGACCTTACATGATATGAATGCTTTTGCTTCAAATTGTACTACTTTCCCTCTTTTTCACTCTCTTCTAGCCTTATTAGCTTCTTAACCCCTATGGACCACACCAACCAAGGTCCAATTTCAGAGTCACTGTGCTAACAGTTCCTGATGTCTGGAATGCTCTTCTTCAGATATCTGCAAGTCTCACTCCCTTAATTAATTCAAATTGTGAAAAAACTATTTGTCATAGTCTGTTCAGGCTGCTATAAAAATACCATATATCAAGTTGTTTATAAACCACAGAAGTTTATTTCTCTCAGTTCTAGATGCTGGAAGTCCAAAATTATGGTGTCAGCGTGGTCAGGTTCTGGTGCAGGCCCTCATCTGGATTACAGACTACCGACATCGCGTTGTGCCCTCATTTATCAGAATGAGGGTGAGAGAGTTCTCGAGGGTCTCTTTCTTAGGACCCTAATCCCATCCATGAGGCCTCTACACTCTAGATTAGGTGATCTAATCACCTCCCAAATTCCCACCTCCCAATCCCATCACATGGTGGGGTGAGGATTTCAACATATGAAATTTGGGATAACACAGAGATTGAACATAGTGACCTGTTCAGAAGCCACTGACATAATAGAGGCTAAAAATAAAGAAGGTTGACTTAAGCAAGGGCAGTGGAATTGGAAAGAGAGGGTTGATTTTTAGATACTGTGCAATACATCATACATCATTTCTTATTTTAGTGTACATGGTACAGAGAGTAGAGGAAAAAATCAAATTAACCTTCATGAGAGCCTGACCATTGTTGGTTTTTGCTTGTAATATGTAAACCTTGTTTCTGTTTAAAGGGACTGGCCCATAGTTCACTCTCCAATAAACATTTGACAAATAAGTTATCATATCAATTTTAACACACTAACTTTTCATAAAATAAAATAGGTCTGGTTAAGCCATAAATCATATAAATAGACTCTTGTATCACCACGACTCTAAACAAGATCTCAAAACAGTAGGTACTTAACAGTCCTTATAAATAATGATGAAAATTCTTTACTGATTTTCTCTCTAGATTTAGTATGATAAGCAATCTGGAGTCACTATGTTGAAGAGCATCTTAATCTACTCTAACACTGAAAATTATCATAAACCTTTTGAGTGCTTTGTTGAAAGGACTGTACATGTGACCCTGACCATTATTTACCCTAATGATTCTAGCATTGATTACCCACTCTGTACACAGCAGATTCCTTCATTTTCTATCCACAGGAACTTTTGCACCGGGGTGTTTCCCTGCTCTGTGATACAGGCAAGGAAGCTAGGCTAAGCTCATGGTTGCTGCCTTGATGCTTTGATGGAGGAGGAGATTGGCTACCCTGATATTAGGGTATTTTTAGCACCTTCCATTTTCCTTCCTTTCCCTGGTTTTAATTAGCATTGGTGATTTAAGGCTGACTACATTTTTCATCCAAGTTTTTCTTTCAAGTCACTGATCAATAACTCATTAATGAAGCCAGAAGAAAGAGAACGGAGCATTCTGAAATGTCCACTACCACTCCCAAAAGCAAACAAATAAACATGCCAGTTGCTGCACTGAGGAAATCATTCAGCTAGCTAAATCATGCAGCTGCTACGAGAAAGGATAACTGATTTAGTGAGAAGGGTGCTAACATCCCTAAATATTCAATTCGATTCATAGTATTTAAAAGATAGCTTTAATGGCTATTAATATTTACATTATCATTTTCAATTTAACTTTCATGAAATGTTATACAGTCTTAATAATACAGTTTTCAAGCTATAGTTCATCTTAAGAGCCATTAATTCACCCTTCTCTAAATAGAGTTCTTTAGAAGACCATTACATTTTGAATCTCCAAAGGAACAGAGCAGTGTGTGATGCATATCCTCAGTATTCATGCAGAGACTAGAGAAGGTCATTTACACTTGTGTGCCAGACATTTCAAAAATAAAGCGAAAACGTGGAGGTCTCAGTGCACAATACAGGGCATTGACCACTAGGTGGCAGAAGTGCTCCTTCAGCTCTTCTGCTTCTCCTGGTGTGGGCTGTAATTAGGTCAGTGTAAGTTAAAGTAGGGCTGAGAGATGAATAAAGTAGATTTTCTCCTCTGGAACACACTGCAGTTTAATTTCACTTCTTTCTACATTGTGCGATGAAGGTGGATTTAACTTTTAAAGGCAAAGAGACAAACCTCTGCCAGGATAAATGAAAAGACTCAGGGAGGGCAACTGGCATAAAACATAAAAGGAAGGAAATGCTTTCTGGCTGTTTTCCTAATTTTGATATTCGTGTCATCGTCAGAAATCATTTTCAGAGGTAAAGTGCTATATGTATTATATAAGGAGGGGGGTGACTTCTGAATCCTAAAGGGGCATGCTTGTGGGTGTAGATGTTAAAAATTTCTCCTACTGGTAGCATTAAATAAAATAAAACTATTTTATCCTTGAAGCTGTTTTTCTAATTTTGCCAGCAGCCAGAAGCATTTTAATCTGAAGGGAAAACTCCACACCCCAACACAGATTTCCCTTTCCTGCTTGTATGAGTCACTAAGGAGGGAAGTGGTCCTGAAGGTGAAAGTTGAAACTGGGTGTTCTATTGAATGTTGTGTGTCAGGGGCTCTGGGGAGGACAGGAACCCCTCAAAAATGGGAACAGGCACTGTGTGTTAAGCAGCCCCAGTAGTTATCAGGCCACACTTGGGTAGCTTCATTATCAAAGAGCATCAGGGGTCGCTTAGGTAGAAATGGTGAGGAAAGGAGAAGAACAATCACAGGAAGATCTCTCCTTTCCCAAACTGCTGGTCATGGCTTTGAATAAGCAAAAGTCAGATTTTTTTTTAAAGAAAATAAAGGCAAATAAGATATAAGAACAGGCGTAAATAATCATGTTTCCTGATTTTAAATTCTCTAGAGGTTGAGAGCATTCAGCTAATTTAGACTGTATTTTTTTTTTTTCCTTTGAATTACTGGTCATCTCACAGCAATGAGAGGAGGAGAGATTGGCAGCCTTTAAGCTGCCCCAGAGGTAATTGAGGAAATAAGCTCAGATATGCTAAGGTTCTTCAAGTAATTCTTGGATTTTATAGAAAATGTTTAGGGTTGGACTTGAGAGTGCTTTCTCCTGACACCTCTTCAACATTGCCCTGTTGCTAATGTCTTTGTGTTTGTTACCCAAAGATTTGTTCAAACATATTGAAACTGGAAATCCACCTGGTTAGCAATACCTACTGTTTGTGCAGGCTGTTTTCCATCTGTAGCCACAGATGATATGACTACAGACTTTGTGTGCAATTCAGGGTTATTATGTTTGCCTATGGAATCATAGACAATCACATTAAAGCTATGTGCAAACATGGTACATGACTAAATTCTCCATTCTTGAAATGATGTTCTGTGTATGTCTCAATATTGTAAGAAAGGAATAGGAATGGAACAGAGCAAAGAAGAAGGCAAAGAAATAAAGAACCTGAAAAAGAGACTCTTGAAATCTTTTTCAAGGGCAGAGTCACTGTATTGTAGCTTCTTGTTCCACTTACACTGTTTCATTTGCTGACAGACACTAGTTAGGTATGGGAAAACTAAATATTGATAGAATGAAAGCAGAAAAGACAGGTGATGAATTGTAATTATACGATTATAAAGACAGTGGACTGATCCCTTATGTATATCTCAGATCAGATAGATATTTTATCAAGGTCTGGAATTTGGAGACAAATGTTTGAAAAAGATTCTGTTAGTTAATCAAAATTTGTTGAAAAGATACAGTGTAACTAAGAAAGTAAACACACCCTCATACACATAGGTACACACACACACACACACACACACACAGACACACAGACACACAGATTGGATTTTAATTGAAAACTGTTAGAAATCTTCATTTACAGTCATATCATATCAATGTCAAATTCCTTGTTTTTGTTTTACACTGTAATCATGTAAGATGTGACCATTTGGGGAAATTGGGTTAACGGTACATGAGACCTTTGTACTGCCCCGCAACTTTCTGCAAATCTCTATTTTAAAATAAAAAGTTTAAAATATCAAAAAAATTTTATTTGTTTTAGAATACAATTATAAAATGAACTTTGGGAAGCACATATTTGGTTCACTTGTTAACTTCATGAGAATAGTCTATTCAATCTTTTTGAAGCATAAACTGTAATCTCACCAAGTTTATAAATCAGGAATATTTGGAAGCAGCATGAACAGTCATTGAATGTGGTATAAACAGGATCAAATTCTGCCCTAAGAATATTTCCAGTGACCTGTTGTTTAGATGCACAGCATGAATCAGAATCCAAGACACTGATCTAGGAGTAAAGATTCACAGCTGGGCTTTGGCTATCACCCTATTGTTATCCTCCCATGTCTGTTCTCGTGGATGTTTCTGCAGACCCTTCACTGTTATCCATTTCATTTAATTGCTCATTTCCATGTCCTGAGTCTGTGAAATAGCAAATGAATAATAATTCTATTTATTTTAAGTTCTCAGACTGAGAAATGCCTAGCATGTAGTGGATATTTGATCAATATTGGTTGAACTAATGAAAAAATAGCTAGTTATGACATGCAAAGCTATCGAAGTTCTATATGTAGAACTAGAACTAAATCCCAAGTTTCTAATTTCTCTATCCCAAAGGTGGTCGTTGTTTGTTTTGATGTTGTTGTTGTTTTGTATTTATCAGAAAATATTGCCTAGTGTTTTTGTTTTGTTTTGCACAGACATTTTTAATGTATGTATTCTTTATCCCTCTTTGGAGAAGTATAGTTGGTTATCCATAGTGTGAAATATTCTCAAACTCAAACTTCTTTTTATTAACTAAGTTAATCCCCCAAAACTTTTACAGTGTCAGTTCTGCCACTAGTTATATAAAGGTAATCTTTAATTTGTATTCATTCTGCAGAAGTATGTTACTCAGTTTGAGACATGATGTATTTCTTATTTATTTTATTCAAGCAAAATTTTGGGAAAAAAATAACTTATGATCTCTGTATAATCATCATTATAACAATACAATTAGATGTGTATGTCAATTGATTACAATGGGAAACTTCTGTTATTTACTGGTAGAAGAAATGATGATATTCTTTATTGATCCAAATTACAGAATGTTGTCTTCTGTAGAAACACAGTTATTGAATAACCTAGGTCTTTATTAGGCTATAGGGTATAAATATAAACACATATATTTTAACAAATTTTTAATAACTGTGTTTATATTATCTTAGAGTAGTAATATATAATTAATTACAATGAGGCTCATTTAAATTTCTCTTTTTATGCAAAGCTTTTGCAAATATATAGACACTAAAGATAAATATACAGTTTGATGAATTGTCATACACTGAGCACATCTGGGGGATCGGAATCCAGTCAGGAAAAAAAATCACCCCTTAAGCTTCATCATGCTCCTTTTCAGGTATTATTCACCAACCTAGAGGTAATCAGTACCCTGACTTCTGACTTCATAGATTAGCTTTGTCTCATTTTAAATTTTATACACTTGGAATCATACAGTATGTATTGATACTTCTAGGAGTCTAGTTTCTTTCACTTGACATTTATTTTTGTGATTCATCTGGGTTGTTGTGTAGTTGTAGTAATTGTAAATTATTCATTCTTAGTGCTGTATAGTGTTTCATTGCATAAATATAATACAAATGATTTGTTCATTTTATGCCAATATTTTCCAGCTTGGGAATATTAAATATAGTGCTGTATAAACATACCTATACATGCCCTTTGTGAAGATTATACAAGCTTATATTTGGAAAGTTTATACGCAGAAATGTTGGGTAAAATATGTACATTTCCATTTTTTGACATACTAAAAAGAACTTAAAATAGATGCATAAACATAATTTTATTAGTGGTACATAAATATTAAAATTTATCTATGTCTTTGCCAACACTTGTTATTCTCTGTCCTTTCCATTGTAATGATTCTGTTTTTGACTCTTTCCATAGAAATAGTGATCAAACCAGGAGATGTTTACAACCATATAGACAGTAGAAACAGTTAGTTGACTCAAAATCATTTATTTGCTTTATCTCAGTTAGTTGGCCAATTTTTTTAACCTATATATTAACCTGACATATTCTTTAGGGTATCACTGTAACTGCAAAAAGAAGAGTATAATAATTCTTTATTTCAGAAATCAGAAAAGACCTTAAATAAAGAAGGCAGTGTTTGACCTTATAACCTTCAATAAGTGAACATCAAATTAAAGAGCAAATGAACAATTCCCTTGTTATTAAAATAATCATGATTAAAAAAAAAAGGTTGTAACACAAAGTCCAAAAAAATGTTCATTATGCTTCTACCACTTCTGTTAAATTAGGCCCCAAGAGTGAAATCTGTATGAGGCATACTAAAGCATTTGCCAATCATGAAACAAAAAAATTTTTGCCAGAAGATTCTGGGAAAACTAGATATCAATCTGAAAATTATATATCCTGCAGAATGTGTCAAATACAAATATTTATATTAAATTAATGAAAACATTTTTTCTTATATAAAATTTATTTTATGATTTCTTTCATAAAATCGCTAAATACTTCCCAAATTCTATAATTATAATCGAAGCTACTCCTTTTACTTTTTAGTGTGATCAATAAATTTTATTTGATATGTTTTCAATAGATTGCTACATGGCCAAAAATGTGATATTTATAAAGCTATTCAGCATGCCAACACAGTTCTCTTCAGTCAAAATTGGCAAAAGGTATTATAACAGTCATGAGTGATCTAAATTACAGATATTGTTTCTTATATAAGCACAGGCACTTGATTAATAAAAGGTTTTGATTATTAGAGTATCAGGGCAAAATCTTTAATATGTATGTTGAGAGAGCTTTTGCCAAGTTTTTATGGAAATAAGTCCAAATGACTTCCTTCCAGTTGATTCATTGTATATTATGGAAATATAAAGTCCCATATTTAAGTAATTAAATTTCAAATGTCTCATGTTCTATAATTTAATTAATATTTAGTCAGAATTTATTACATTCAAGTAACTGTGCAAAGTGTTATCTGTGCAAGGGATATCCTTTCCTGAGAAAATAATATTAATTTTAAAAAGGATCGGTACCATACCTAAAACAATTGTCCTTTTACTTATTTACTGTCAGTTTCTACTGCTTTGTTAAGGATTGTAAATCATTCCATGACTTTATCTTTTTATATTTTTAAGCACTTAAAATATTTGGATCTGTCATTAATTTTTAGACACAATTATTTTATATATTTAGAAAATTGGAAATTACAGTGAGGATTTATGGAAACACAATGACTACTTAGAACACTGTCCTACAAAGCTATGAGGAAAGATTTTGTGGTTTTGGGGGGGTTTTGGGCAAAGATTTTAGGGAAGTTGTAAATAACAGGCAATATTTATTATCCTTTGCAAATTCAAGTAAGGGACAAAGTTAAGGGCTCAGTGTGGGAAGCAGTGATCTTGGTTGGTCCTTTCAGCTGAATCTAAACCCACTATCTAAAATCACTGTCAGTATCAATGCCTTCCAAAAAACAGATTTATAATATAAAATATTTTTGAAGAAAAACAGCTGATTCATTTCATAGCTTCAGAACAAATTCGGAGAATTCCAGTAAATCTCTCATCTTTCTTCCCCTGTGTTTTCTCTGATAACATGTCCAATATCAGGAGACTGAACTTCTCATTGCTTACTAAGTTAGCACTTTAATGGAAATTATTTGAATTAAAATAACATATACTTTTTTTAGTGGAGAGAAAATTATCTCTTTCTCTACAAATTCTTATAATACAAATGATTATCAGCATGAGCACGTGTGGGCATGCACGCATGCGCGCACGTGTGTGTGTGTGTGTGTGTGTGTGTGTGTGTGTGTGTAACAGGAAGGTGAAATAGCAGCGGGCAAAGGGCCTAAAGAAAATGGTCTGTTCTCAGTGAAAAATGTCAAAGGGTTGGACATTATCAACCATTTTATCCAGATAGCAAAAGTACATTTATGCGTTTACTATCTATCACCTTTCATGTCTCTTCTTTACCATTTTTATAAAGAAGATATTACAGCTTTAAATTACTGGTTGAAGGAACACTTTTTTGACCATTGAAATTTTAGGAATTTGGTTCTCCTATTTCAATGAAGTGTGGTCACTCTAACAAATGTCTCCTATGTAGGTTTCAGTGTTCCTCTGAGATTAGAAAAAGCTTTGGCAGACAAACATCAAATGAAATATGATATCCAGGCAGTCAATCTTGTCTGACCTTCATTCCCACATGGTCATGATAATTATAAACAATTAGGCCTTTGTTTTACAACAAAGCATTTTCTTAAAAATGCAGGTTTACTGCATCTCTATATTGGTCAAATTTTAAACTATCAATGACGTTTTGACTTTCATATTTTTGAGCAATTTTGGTCATAATCTGGTCTACCACAATTCTCTTTCTCTGGCTCTGTCTCTCTCCCTCTCCCTCTCGAATGGTACATTGCAATTCTCAAAGTTCTTCTAGATTGACTAAAATCACAAGCTCAAGAGGTCAGTTCAGATAATTCAGTCAATGCTTTACTCTTTATATGTATTTTTATAAACTCTGAAGCAAGTATTTTCACTGAATCTTATGTTCTGGGGTATTAGAAACTAGAAACCATACAATACAAATGACAGAGTATTATGGAAAACGAATTATATTAGAAAAATAGAGAAATTAATGTAAATTTAGATTGTAACAAATATTAATATGGTATGAAATAAGAATTAAATTTGCTATACTGCTTACTTGGAGTGGCCCACTTCTAAGTAAAATTTTATAATTCTGATAATATGTTCATTCTACTTCATAGATTAGGGAAATTCAAATATAAGATGTGAGAACTACTAACTTAGATAAACACTTTGATTTGATATTGCAATACTAAGGATTAAAGAAATGCAGATCCAAGAGACAATTTCTGATATATTCTTTCATGCACATGTACTTGCATTAGTATTTCAGTTTCATCTTTCAACCTTTTTTTCTGCTTTTGATATTAATTTAAAATTATGCTGATAAGCATTGCTTTAGAAGGACATATGTAAGGAATGTTCTCATCGTAAGGACTTTTTTTTCTTTTATTTTGTATCTATATGAAATGATGGATGTTCACTAAACTTACAGTGGTAATCATTTCATGATATATAAGTCAAATCATTATGCTGTATAACAAACTTATACAGTGCTGTATGTCAATTATATCTCAATAAAACTGGAAAAAATAACCCAGTTACTCTCTATAATCCACAAAAATCTTAGAAATTGTCAGTATTAGATATCAATGGAATTGGAAGTAAAGGTGAACCTAAACACTGAATAATTGAAAGTTTGTCTAAAAAGCAACTCAACTGTTAGGTATATATACCACTCTGTGCAATACCTAGGCAGCAGATTAGAGGTTCTTTTGCAGGAGAGCGTAAAACAGCCAGTCAATAGGCAAATTACAGTCCAGGGTACTGTGGTGATAACAAAGTGGTTAAGGGACGCTTACATATTGAATCACGAGATCCTCAGATGTTTTAATCCACAGAGTTCCCAGAACTTTGTCAGTTTAGCTTAACATGTTACCACATCTAATATGGGAAAAGTCTTCTTTGGGAAACCTAAACACACCAAAAGCTAAAATCTGTAGACACTGAAGTCAGGGAATCCCCTGTGAAATGGCTTACTACCATAAAATTCACATTTGACAATCCCTATTTATACATGTAGAGCTTCTGATAACTTTTGTTTAGACCTTTTCTGGATATTGTTATATAAAACATATATAGACATATATAGGCAGGGAATATCATATTTAATGGAAAAACAGGTAAACAGTAATTATTCTTTTAGAAAACACATTTAAACATCATTTGCTTATATTTATTTTATTAATATCCTAGTATTAGTATGCTTAAAGAAGATGAAGGAGGAAGGAAGAGGAGAAGAAAGAGAAGAGAACAGGGAAAATAAGAGCAACACTTTTCGGACAATGTGATAGGAATATTTTATCTTATTTGCTCACGTCAAGAGTAGATGTTAAAATCATATCAGGTTTTGCTTGGGCCAGTATCTTTAAAAAGCCACACATCTGATAAAATGTAACATCTCATAGTGAGGTTATACAGCGTGAAAGTTTTTTCAAAGTAGCAATTTATAACTTTTGAACAAACTTTTTTTTTTTTTCAAATACAGATTTAGGTGTATTTGCAAATACATGCAATACTCTGGTGGAAATAAAAGCTTCACTAATAAAAAAAGAAGTAAACACATTTGATAGCTATCTCTATTACCATTAAATTTGTGATATAAAACACTTTGATCTAATTAGTTAAAAAGTTTAACGCAAGCAACATTTCTGTAATTTAGTAAGACATGAATTAACTTTTTAATGGTTATGATTTTTATTTTAACAATAACCTATTTTTGTTTGTTTTCTTTTAAATATATTTATGAGAACTAAGAGGTGGCTTTTAAGATATCATACTTATGAACACAGTATCTATACTATTTATACTAGAAAATTCTTGAAATAGGTTTTATTATGTCTGAACAACCTTCTAGGCACATTAGTATATATTAATCAGAAAAGAACATAATGATTATGGATGACTTACCTTTCATCTGAACTTGTTATTACTATGGCCATGTAAGTTTCTAATTTTGATGGACTATATGTTAAGTTTGAGTGAACAATTTCAATTTCAGTATACTGAAAAATAGCATGGATTGCTACATAAATATGACCCTGGGTAAATAACTTATTGATTATTACTTCCCAATTTCTCTGACATGAAACTTAACATACTATTGCAAAGGACAAGCTAAATTGATCAAGTTTTTGTTGTTGTTGTTTTGTGTTTTGTGGTTCTTTTTTTGTTTGTTTGTTTTTTTGCGGTATGCGGGCCTCTCACTGTTGTGGCCTCTCCCGTTGCGGAGCACAGGTTCTGGACGCGCAGGCTCAGCGGCCATGGCTCACGGGCCCAGCCGCTCTGCGGCATGTGGGGTCTTCCTGGACCGGGGCATGAACCCGTGTCCCCTGCATCGGCAGGCGGACTCTCAACCACTGCGCCACCAGGGAAGCCCTGTTTGTTTTTTTAGTAGTAAGAAATATACACTGAATACTTACTATACCTTTGGGTTATGAAATGGAAACTACATTTATTTAATACTTAACACTTTATAAAACTCCTCTTACACATATCTTTTAATTGTTAGGTACATTATGAAAAGACTGTTTCCCTTTAGTGGTTCTACTCTCTTGAGAAGAAAATTTTGGTATTATTGATATTATTTAGAGAAGAGGGCACTTTGGGTGTTTAGATATCAGAGTTAAGTCCCAAAGAATCTTGTATAGTGATTTCATGAGAATAAAATTGGCCATGTAGCATATATACAATAAATTATAGCAGAGATATAGAAACAAAGAGAAATAAAATACTTTTTAAAAATGTTCATTAATTTCCATACAAGAAGTGATTTAAAGGGAGCACTAAACTACAAGAATAATGTATACACTTCAGTTAAGGGAATGAAAGATAGCTGTTCATGGCATAGAATCAACACTGATTCTTGGTATATAGATGACATGTTTTTTACTGGCTCCTTTTTTGCCATGTTGCTTTCTATGGATTCTATACACAGCTATGATGTACGGAACTGGAGAGCAGAAGGTGAGCCTTACTGTGTGAATAAAAATGTGTCTTTTGGTTACAAGTACAGGAAAGAGTAAGATGTCAGTTCCCTCTGAGATGAGGAAGAATGCCAGTTGAATAATTTCATGGACTCTTTTTGTGTCCAAAAGGTTTCATATCATGCCTTTCTGTGTCACTTCAGGGAAGCTAAGAGACATTAAACTTTGTTGAATTCTCTTTTTTGAATAGCTATGTTAACTGTACATTTGAAACTCCAGATTGGACCATGATCTACATAGATATCTCTCAAGTTTTTAAGGCAAGAAAAATTCCTTCACTTATTTCAAAAGATCCCATTATAACCCTTATAAAAACAGTTCAAGCCCTGAAGCATGAAATTTGATTGCCAACTCATCTACTTACATTGCTCCCTACACAGTATCATGATAATGTATCCTTGAATTTTAGTGAGAGATTTATTTCTACTACAGATTAAAAACCAGCTATTCCTTTCAGAAACACATTTGCCACTATCTTTTTAGATTAGAGAGAACTTTGTTACTAGCATTTAATGTTGCTGCATCTGGATACAAGTTTGTTTATGCATATGGAAACCAGGAATACCACAATTATACTTTCTGGAATTTGTAAAACTCCACAGAACACAGAGCTATTTGTAGAACTGCACAGTATCCCCAAGAAACATATGAATATCATATTTGTGCAACAAAAATGGATCTTTTGTATTGTGTCCACATTGATAAGTCTACTCTGGTCCTAGTCATGGAAATCTAAGCCTGCGGATGCAAATTCAAATATATATGGTTTAAACTGGGACTAGTTTGCCTACCTTCTTCACTAGAGGAAAAAAAAACCTTTTTTTTTTTAAGTGTAAGAATAGAAGCCATTGTTAATGGTGCACACACCCAGAATAATCAGCCACCTTGAATTTGTAGCAGAAGAGATTTGTATTTGCCCACAGGAAGAGATTGGAAGTTTTCAAGACTCTGTATTTCTCCATTACTGATAATTGGTGAATAATTTGGTAGAAAGTTAAAAGACAAACACATATCACTGACACTAAGTCTTGAATTATTAGAATGACTTTATATTGACTCGGTCACATATCAAAGTGTTTATAAAAGTAAATTATGATAGTAAAGTGATATAGCAAATTGATAGCATGTCTGCAGACAAGAAAAATAGAATTAAACAAAGGAAATGTTGAATTTGGTACTCTGACTGTACACCTTTACAAGATACAAAACTGCAAAGAAAATGTGACCTTTACTCAGTAAGTTTGCTATTGATTGTATTACACATGAAATAGTTCCAAAAAACTTTTTTTGTATTTATCGTAAGATTAAGGAAATGAGTAAATATACTGATGCTCTTGAGAAACAGCACTTTCACTGTGGGAGAAAGACAAATACATATGCTGAATGTGGGGTGGGGGGGCACTGTACTTTTAAATTAGAATTTGAACTACCTGTTCCAATTCCATATTACAAAATTCAACACCTATTCATGATAAAAAAAACTCAGAAGACCAGACATAGAAGGGAATGTCCTTAACTTGAAAAATGGTATCTAGGAAACACAGCAAATTTACTCTTAATTGTTAAAGGTTGAATGTTTCCCAGGAATATCAGGAACAAGGCAGGGTTTTTCCTAGAATTACTGGAATAAAAACAAACCTAAATAAAACCCGGAAAATTTATAAGCAATATGATATTGCCAGTAGAATATTTTGAATTTGTAAAAAGATGCCAGAATTAAAAAATTATTTTAGGAAGGTTATAGGATGCAAAGTAAAAACATAAAAATCAGTTATATCTCTGAACTCTAGATATGAATAATTAGAAAATAAAATAAAATTAAAACAATTTCATTTACAATAGCATCAAGAAGTATGAAATACTTAGGAATAAATTTGACAAAATATGTGAAAGACCTGTACCCTGAAAATTACAAAACACAGCTGAGGCAAATCAAAACTAAATAAATGCAGAGTTATACCATATAAATGTATTGGAAGGCTCAACATTATTATAATATAAATTCTTCTCAAATTTATCTATAGATTCAATGCTATCTAATTACAAAATCACAGTGGATTTTTAAATAGAAATTGAGAAGTTAATTCTAACTATATTTGCAAATACAAATGACCTACAAGTCAAATTATATTTAGAAAATAACTGAGTTGAACGACTTATACTTCCAAATTTCTAATTTATTATGAAACAACAGTAATAAATACAGTATGATATTTACATAAAGATAAATGAATAGATCAATGGAACAGAATTAGACTGATACATATATACCAATTGATTTTTGACAAAGATGCCAAGGTATTCAGTGGGGAAAGGATAGTCTTTCAACTAGAAATGCTGGAATGGTATTTGGTCACAGTGCCACAGAGTTACCACTGGACAGATCTGAGAGAAAGAAAATATGAATTATAAAATAAGGTAAGATCTATGATAAAGACAAAAACTATACTCCTGAACCCTGCTTATAGAAACAGCAAATAAAATATTGCTGGTAAGTGAAAGAACCTTGAATCAAAGATTTTAAAAAGTGAGATGTGAAACTTTTCTTAATACTTCTTTGGTATTTAGAAAGGAGTATTACAAAAAGGAGTTAAGTATAGATTAAGAGAAATAGAAGCAAATCTGGACTTTAAAAGTAAACAGAATAATAAATCATTTTGCAATCAATTGCTAGTTCATTAAATACAAAGTCAACTCACAGCATATATTATGTAGTATCTTACAGCTTCTTCCACAGTTATTTTAAGTCTGTATTTCAGTAGAAGCTCAGAGCCTATTGCTAAATTCTTGAGCACCTAAGGGCATATTTTGTGCACCATGTGTGTTTTTCATAGTTTTGATAGGGATTTTAAAAGTATATATAGGATTTTTCATAGCTTTATAGAGCTCTTCATTAGCTCTAGGAGAGAAAGGCACCTTTTTTTTTCTGAGTTAAATTCATAGCGTACTCAGAGACTGAATACATTGATACTGCATGCAATGTCTTAGAACAGGGGAAGGGAGGCATTAATTACAAGAAAGTGTAATTCTAAATAAAATAATTTCTTTGTTACTATTTTAAAATTACTACTGAATAGTAGTTCCTAACACAACTTCTCCAGAAGTTATGCTAAAATTCCTGTGAAGACAGGCAAAAAATAAAACTGAACAGTGAAGAGACTTTTATTTCTGGGAAGATGGAGTAGATATCTTTTCCCTTTTATTTGCACTATGTAGATAAAATGCCTTAGCATTGTGTATAAAACAAACAAGATTTTGAAGGGCAGGGAGAAGAAAATAACCAACTAAGACTTCAGAATCTGAGGAACAACCTGGGGGGATTTCCCTGGATTTTCCTTTTTTCTCATATAGCCCATAGCAATTCCTGGAGAAGCCAAGTGACCTGGAAATGCTAACAGTTACAGACAAAAAAAAAAAAAAAAAAAAAAAGCTCCTAGGAAACCCTGCTGTCTTTAGGCACACAAATCTTTAAAACAAAATAACTGCTCCACTCCAGATAAACAATATAAAATAACTATGGCACACCGCCCCCAACAGAAGGCAGAGAATCCAGACTTCCACCGTCACTAGGTTGTAGCTTCCATTCCAGAGCGGTGTCAGAGAAGGAAGAGTTGGAAATCAAGAACATTCATCACCAAGCAAGGGTTCTCCCTCTGCAGCATCAGGGGAGACTATCTGGAGAGCCTGGAAGTCCCCACCTGGAGTTAGTGAGGTCCTTCACACCATCTTCCCTGAGGCGGTATCAGAGGTGGCCTAGTGCAGAGTCAGGATTTTCATCATCTTTCAGCTGCAGTGAGTGCACTCTTCCCTTCTGAAGCATCAGTGGAGCCATGTGGGAAGCAGCAACGAGACACTCATTGCACAAACAGCCAAGGTAGTATTAGTGAAGGCATAGTGAAGAGCCTGAACCTGACTCCAGGTCTAGTTGTAGCAAAGGGCCCCTTTCCCTCAGAGGCAAAATGGAGAACCTGGACTTGTTCCCCCACCTGGCAGTAACAAGGTGGCAGCACCCTTCCCCAGCTGGAGCAGTGCCAGAAATAGGTGGCTAAGACACAAGATTTAAGTAAGATCCAGAGTCTCACAGCAGATTACTTAAATTGTTCAAATTTCAATCAAGGTCACTTATTACTTTAAGAACCAGGGAGATCTCAAATTAATGAGAAAAGATAACAGATGCTGACACTGAGAAAAAAATGGAAATTAGAATTATCTCAAGGACTGTAATATCAGCTATCAATAAAATGCTTCAGTGAAAATTATGAACATGTTTTAAATGAGTAAAATATAGAAAGCTTCAGAAAAGAAATATAAGATATAGAGAAGAATAAAATGGGAATTGTAGAACTGAAAAAATACAATAACTTAAATTTTTAAAATTCAGTGAGTAGGCTCAACAGCAGAACTGAACGAAAAGAGGAGAGAATCATTGAACTTGATGATTTAACAATAGAAAGCACACAATCTGAATGACATGGTAAGCAAAAATATGAGTAAGCACAGTGTTTCCCTTTTCTTCTTGAGTTTTTGAAATTTTGTTTGACAGTTGAAGGAAAAATCATCATAATGGCTGATGTGGTTCTAAATGTGTGTAGAAAGAAATTTTAAAAATAATTCTATTATAAATGGGGGAGGGTAAAGCCATGTAAAGAGAGATCATGTTTTTATAGGTCACATGAACTGGTAAAATGACTACAATAATAGACTGGTAAGTCATGCACGTATAATATAATTCTAACAAATTCTAAAATATGTTTATTTAGCCCACAGAAAAATAAAGAAAAAAGCAGTGAAATGAAAAACAAAGAGAATAATGAGAAAACATATCAATACAGATGATATTTGGGTCCATAAAACAATATTCATCACATTTAAAAGAATTGGAATCATGCAGAATTTTTCTCTTAACCACAATGGAATCAAACTGTAAATCAATAAGTGAAGGTTTAACAGAAAATCCCCAAACACTTGAAAAGACTCTTCTAAATAATCCACAAGCTAAGAGAATAAAAGGAGAATAAAAAGTACATTGAACTGAATGAAGATGAAAATATAACATCAAAATTTGGGGGGGCAGAGCTGAGCTAGTGCTGAGATGGAAATTTATAGCATTAAATTCTTACTTTAGAAAAGGGGGTAAGTCTCAAAACAATATTCTAAGTTTCTCCCTCAAGAAGGTAGGTGAGAGAGCAAAATAAATCCAAAGCAAGCAGAAGAAATGAAACAATAAGAACTATCCATGAAACTGAAGCAGATGAAAATAGAGAAAAATCTTTAGCTCAAAATAATCTTTACACTAAAGTGGCATATGTTGAGGTGGAATATTCTTCTACCCTCCGTTAGACCTATATGTCAATTAAACAAGAGAATGCTTGTAAATATCCCCAAACAAGTATGACCAAGTGCTGTTTGCAAAGACGTGAAGCAATTCAATGGTAGAAGGGTAGTTTTTTGAAAAAAATGGTGCTGGAGCATTTGTATATTCATAAGCAAAAACATGAACCTAGACTTAAACTCACACCTCATACAATGATAACTTAAAGTGGATTATATATTTACATGTAAAATGTAAATTATAAAAGTTTTAGAAGATGACAGAGGGAAAAAAGTCTTTGGGACCTAGGTCTTGAAAAAGAGTTCCTAGGCTTGACACCAAGTACACGATTTGTAAGTAAAAATTTGGCGGAATTAAATTTCATGACAACTAAAAACTTTTGCTCTGGAAAGATCCTGTTAAAAGATGAAAAGGCAAGCTACAGCTAGGCGAAAATATTTGCCAACTTATCTAACAAGGGACCAGTGTACAGAAAATATAAAGAATTTTCAAAACTCAATAGTAAGAACAGTAGAATAGTAGAACTCCACCGTATTTTCTCTGAATTCTCTGAAAATCGAGTTAAAAATGCCTACAGTGAAATTTGATTTTAATGATTAACAATAATGTATGTGCAATGCTGCAAAAATAGGTTATTATCCAGTTCAGTTGTTTTTCTGTTTTTTCAAATCACAATAATGCTCTGTGTTACCTTTGAACAAATACTAAAACACATAAAAAGTCATTAGGAACCATTAACATAATACTTTATTTTTAATATCTGGTAGAACTGAAATATTTTTCTTGTAGCCATCCAATATAAACCCCAGAAGGTAACCATAATTAAAAATTGTGTGCATTTTTGTTTCACATATGTTGTTACACATTTTGCAGGAATGTATAACGTCAAATAAAAGGGTTTCCAGACTTCTATTTTAAAATATACACTGAATGGTGAGTCATAAATATAGATTCTTCAAAAGTTATGCTAGGGCTTCCCTGGTGGCGCAGTGGTTGAGAGTCCGCCTGCCGATGCAGGGGACACGGGTTCGTGCCCCGGTCCGGGAAGATCCCACATGCCGCGGAAAGGCTAGGCCCATGAGCCATGGCCGCTAAGCCTGCGCATCCGGAGCCTGTGCTCCGCAACGGGAGAGGCCACAACAGTGGGAGGCCCGCGTACCAAAAAAAAAAAAAAAAAAAAAAAAAAAAGAAAAGTTATGCTAAAACTTCCATGAAGACTCACTAGAAATGAAAATGTAAAGAGTAAGTATTTCAACTATAGTCAGCCTTCCGTTTTCAGGTGTTCCGCACACAGGCGAATACAGAGGGCATTTTGGTATCCGTGGGCATCCTAGAACCAATCCACCATGGATATCAAGGGGCAACTGTAATTGATTAATCATACATATGTATAGTTACATATTTTAAATAAATTAAACATCTTTATTTATCTTATATATGTATGTATGTATGACATTTTAATTCAATTAATATGCAATTTATCACTTCCCTGGTTAGTGCATATGGATCTACTTAATTCTTTTTACTGGCTACATGATTTTCTAATAAATGGATATATCCTATTTTATTTATCCATCCCCTTAGCTTCTTTGCAGTGTATACAAATGGTGTTATAATAAACATTCTAATATATTACCTCTACAAATACACTGAGGCTGAATCTTCATAAGTGATTTTGAATTTTATACCTAGTCAAGTAGATTTTTAAGCATGAAAATCATAGAAATATATTTTTACATATGTTGGGTCTCACAAAACCTGCCATCCATGTGCCATGTTTAAAAATAATTTTAAAATAGTTAAAAGTAGAAAGGAGAAAGACACCTTATTATAGATTTTTAAGACTATCTAATTGTAATTCTTTTTAAGGAGTTAAGGAATTACATTATTTAATGTTAAATTAACAACATTATTAGAAACAAAATTAATTTAGCAGCTTCTTGGTAAACAATTAATGGAAGAATACATTCTTAATATTTTTAAAAAATTGTCTCAAACCAAAAACCTGTATTGTATTCACTAGTAAACTGTAGAGTCATTCCTGTTAAATTCAATACAAGAATGGCATTTTTACCTTCTATCATTGGAAGTTGATGCAAATTCAATAAGGAAATCAAGATATAAACATTAGAAATAGGCAAATCAATATATTGTCAATTTCAGATGGAATTTGTACAGCCTAACAAACTATATCAGTTGAAAAACTGTTAAGAATTCTGTCAAGTTTTTGGTTACAGAAGACAAGAATGCAGTGGTTTATAATAAATGGCAATAATAGCTTAGAAAATATAATGAAAAATAACTATTTACAAGAATTATTGGAGTTTAAGTGGGTCCAGTATGTAATTCAATTCTTTTCTCCACCTGACTTTTTGATATATAAGGCATAAAACAAAGACATTGAATGGATAGAGTATGAACATCATCCTTATCACTAAGATGATGTTTAAAAAATGAGATGAATCTGAAGGAAATTGGTCTTCTTAAAATAGTGAACCCAAGAATTAAAGAGCCTTACAACCTAAAATAGTGCTGGATCTCTGCATGCCTCCCAACATGGTGGCCTGCCCTTGTAAAACATAGTCTGGAGGATTACAGCAGTACATGCTGGCTCTACGGACAGTTCATTCCCAAGAGGCAATGGAGAAGAATTCTTGGATGATTGCACCAAGTTTCCCCTTGCAAAATCATCAGTCAGATTAAGTCACTCCACTTCAAGTTAAGCTTAAGGGACAGAAAGGAAAAAGAAGTGGAATGCTAGTGGAGCTTCTTCCATTTGGAAGGAAACAATAGAATGTGAGGGAGAAGCAATCCAAACCAACAATAAGCAAGCACAGGAATATACTGTATAGGATAGATATGTTTTGTGTAGTATAGATATGAAGACATCTATAACAGCTGAGAGGAAAAAATAAATAATTTGATTAAATGTTGAGAATCATCTAGTGTTTCTCAAGGGAAAACATTTATTATAATGCTGTTACATCCCCAATAGGATGTCCAATAGGACATTGCTTTCAGTAAACTCTGTGGTATGTCTGGTTTAACATTTAGTCTGCCATCTCTGAAGAATGACCTTTCTGCCACTTACATGTACTGGCTGCAAAGCAGTTTGAATTGGGCCCTAGGTCAGCACCCAACATGTGAAGTAGAATCATGAGACATTTTTGTAAATTGTTCTCCAATTTTGAGTTATTTCGCACTTCTGATTTAGAGATTGCATTAAGTAGTATATTTTAATAGAAACCATCATTTAAAAATAGTGTATATGCTTTTATTTTCCTCTGCCTTCCTGCAGTGCTATATGATAAAAAATTACAGGGCTTAATTATATATTTAAACTGAATGATCAGAAAGTCTTGCTTGAGCAAAGAAAACAATTAGGGTTATATTAATCAATGGAAATATCAGTATGCTTTAAAAATTACAATTCTTGATGGAAAGTTCAAGATAACTCTAACTTCAGCTAGTTGGAACACAAAAATATTGAGAAATAAATGCATCTGATTTAACTGGAGTCGTACTTCATTGACTGAGTGTGGAAGAGAAAGCAATCAATGATTAGATGCTTACCACAGTTGTGGGAGTTGTTGAGTATGCTGTCGCTGACTTGGGAAATATATCTAATTAAGGGAAGTTTGCCTTAACGATTTGCCTTAGGATCACAATTAGTGGAGACCTCTAGGGACTGCGGTTTCTACTTAGGGTCTTCCAATTGGACTACACTGCTCTCCAATATAGAAAATTAATGAAAGCTTCATGAAAAAGATACACTGTCTGCTTTACTGAATCAGTTCCTTCTAAGACTATGTTTCCCTTCTTAAATATTAAAGTGCCTTTCTACATCTTAAAATGAAAAGTTTCACAAATACTTCTATTTATGTATAAAGTATGGCTTTTTCATTTTAAGTTATGACAGATGGCAGCTGTCTTTAATGGCCAATGTGGAGATGAATGATTGCCTAGAGGTTCATTTTTTATTCAAAAATTTTTTGACAGCCAACTAGGCAAACTGATTTTCCATAGAAGAAGGGCAACATGGTGCTCATCTAACTCATGTTTTCAATGGTAATGTGTGTTATATAATAGTTCTTTATATAATACACATTGAAAAAATTGTGATAGGCAGCTTATAAAATGGCTCCTAGTGATCCCCGTCTCTTGGTGTTCACAAATTTCGTTATCTGCTCTCCATGAGTAGACTGGGTCTACTGATACACTTTTTTTTTTTTAACATAGTTATTGGAGTATAATTGTCTTACAATGGTGTGTTGGTTTCTGCTTTATAACAAAGTGAGTCAGTTATACATATACATATGTCCCCGTATCTCTTCCCTCTTGCATCTGCCTCCCACCCTCCCTATCCCACCCCTCTAGGTGGTCACAAAGCACTGAGCTGATCTCCCTGTGCTATGCGGCTGCTTCCCACTAGCTATCTGTTTTATATTTGGTAGTGTATATATGTCCATGCCACTCTCACACTTTGTCCCAGCTTACCCTTCCCCCTCCTCGTATCCTCAAGTCCATTCTCTAGTAGGTCTGTGTCTTTATTCCCATCTTGCCCCTAGGTTCTTCATGACCATTTTTGTTTGTTTGTTTTTAGATTCCATATATATGTGTTAGCATATGGTATTTGTTTCTCTCTTTCAGACTTACTTCGCTCTGTATGACAAGACTCTAGGTCCAACCAACTCACTACAAATAACTCAATTTCATTTCCTTTTATGGCTGTGTAATATTCCACTGTATATAAGTGCCTCATCTTCTTTATCCATTCATTTGTTGATGGACACTTAGGTTGCTTCCATGTCCTGGCTATTGTAAATAGAGCTGCAATGAATATTTTGGTACATGACTCTTCTTGAATTATTGTCTTCTCAGGGTATATGCCCAGTAGCAGGATTGCTGGGTTGTATGGTAGTTCTATTTTTAATTTTTTAAGGAAACTCCATACTGTTCTCCATAGTGGCTGTATCAGTTTACATTCCCACCAACAGTGCAAGAGTGTTCCCTTTCTCCCCACCCTCTCCAGCATTTATTGTTTGTAGATTTTTTGATGATGGCCATTCTGAATGCTGTGAGATGGTATCTCATTGTAGTTTTGATTTGCATTTCTCTAATGATTAATGATGTTGAGCATTCTTTCATGTGTTTGTTGGCAATCTATATCTTCTTTGGAGAAAAGTCTATTTAGGTCTTCTGCCCATTTTTGGATTGAGTTGTTTGTTTTTTTGATTTTGAGCTGCATGAGCTGCTCATAAATTTTGGAGATTAATCCTTTGTCATTTGCAAATGTTTTCTCCCATTCTGAGGGTTGTCTTTTCATCTTGTTTATGGTTTGCTTTGCTGTGCAAAAGATTTTAAATTTCATTATGTCCCATTTGTTTATTTTTGTTTCCATTTCTCTAGGAGGTGTGTCAAAAAGGATCTTGCTGTGATTTATATCATAGAGTGCTCTGCCTATGTTTTCCTCTAAGAGTTTGGTAGTGTCTGGCCTTACATTTAGGTCCTTAATCCATTTTGAGTTTATTTTTGTGTATGGTGTTAGGGAGTATTCTAATTCCATTCTGTTACATGTAGCTGTCCAGTTTTCCCAGCACCACTTATTGAAGAGGCTTTCTTTTCTCCACTCTATATTCTTGCCTCATTTATCAAAGATAAGGTGACCATAGGTGCGTGGGTTTATCTCTGGGCTCTCTATCGTGTTCCATTGACCTATATTTCTGTTTTTGTGCCAGTACCATACTGTCTTGATTACTGTAGCTTTGTAGTATAGTCTGAAGTCTGGGAGCCTGATTCCTCCAGCTCCGGTTTTTTCTCCAGATTGCTTTGGCTATTCGGGGTCTTTTGTGTTTCCATACAAATTGTGAAATTTTTAGTTCTATTTCTGTGAAAAATGCCAGTGGTAGTTTGATAGGGATTGCATTGAAAGTGTAGATTGCTTTGGGTAGTAGAGTCATTGTCACAATGTTGATTGTTCAAATCCAAGAACATGGTATATCTCTCCATCTATTTGTATCATCTATAATTTCTTTCATCAGTGTCTTATAGTTTTCTGCATACAGGTCTTTTGTCTCCTTAGGTAGGTTTATTCCTAGATATTTTATTCTATTTGTTGCAGTGGTAAATGGCAGTGTTTTCTTAATTTCACTTTCAGATTTTTCATCATTACTGTATAGGAATGCCAGAGATTTCTGTGCATTAATTTTGTATCCTGCCACTTTACCAAATTCATTGATTAGCTCTAGTAGTTTTCTGGTATTATCTTTAGGATTCTTTATGTATAGTATCATGTCATCTGCAAACAGTGACAGCTTTACTTCTTCTTTTCCGATTTGGATTCCTTTTATTTCTTTTTCTTCTCTGATTGCTGTGGCTAAAACTTCCAAAACTATGTTGAATAATAGTGGTGAGAGTGGGCAACCTTGTCTTCTTCCTGATCTTAGTGGAAATGATTTCAATTGTTCACCATTGAGTACGATGTTAGCTGTGGGTTTGTCATATATGGCCTTTATTATGTTGAGGAAAGTTCCCTCTATGCCTACTTTCTGGAGGGTTTTTATCATAATTGGGTGTTGAATTTTATCAAAAGCTTTCTCTGCATCTATTGAGATGATCATATGGTTTTTCTCCTTCAGTTTGTTAATATGGTGTATCACATTGATTGATTTGTGTATATTGAAGAATCCTTGCATTCCTGGGATAAACTACACTTGATCATGGTGTATGATCCTTTTAATGTGCTGTTGGATTCTGTTTGCTAGTATTTGGTTGAGGATTTTTGCATCTATGTTCATCAGTGATATTGGCCTGTGGTTTTCTTTCTTTGTGACATCTTTGTCCGGTTTTGGTATCAGGGTGATGGTGGCCTCGTAGAATGAGTTTGGGAGTGTTCCTCCCTCTGCTATATTTTGGAAGAATTTGAGAAGGATAGGTGTTAGCTCTTCTCTAAAAGTTTAAGAGAATTTGCCTGTGAAGCAATCTGGTTCTGGGCTTTCCTTTGTTGGAAGATTTTTAATCACAGTTTCAATTTCAGTGCTTGTGTATGGTCTGTTCATATTTTCTATTTCTTCCTGGTTCAGTCTCAGAAGGTTGTGCTTTTCTAAAAATTTGTCCATTTCTTCCAGGTTGTTCATTTTATTGGAATATAGTTGCTTGTAGTAATCTCTCCTGATCCTTTGTATTTCTGCAGTGTCAGTTGTTACTTCTCCTTTTTCATTTTTAATTCTGTTGATTTCAGTTTTCTCCCTTTTTTTCTTGATGAGTCTGGCTCACAGTATATCAATTTTGTTTATCTGCTCAAAAAACCAGCTTTTAGTTTTATTGATCTTTGCTATCATCTCCTTCATTTCTTTTTCATTTATTTCTGATCTGATCTTTATGATTTCTTTCCGTCTGCTAACTTTTGGGGTATTTTTGTTCATTCTCTAATTGCTTTAGGTGTAAGGTTAGTTTGTTTATTTGAGATGTTTCTTGTTTCTTAAGGTAGGATTTTATTGCTATAAACTTCCCTCTTAGAACTACTTTTGCTGCATCCCATATGTTTTGGGTCATCGTGTTTTCATTGTCCTTTGTTTCTAGGTATTTTTTGATTTCCTCTTTGATTTCTTCAGTGATCTCTTGGTTATTAAGTAGTGTATTGTTCAGCTTCCATATGTTTGTATTTTTTACAGATTTTTTTCCTGTAATTGATATCTAGTCTCATAGTGTTGTGGTCAGAAAAGATACTTGATACGATTTCAATTTTCTTAAATTTACCAAGGCTTGATTTGATCCCCAGGATATGATCTATCCTGGAGAATGTTCCAAGAGCACTTGAGAAGGATGTATATTCTGTTGTTTTTGGATGGAATGTCCTATAAATATGAATTATGTCCATCTTGTTTAATGTACCACTTAAAGCTTGCATTTCCTTATTTATGTTCATTTTGGATGATCTGTCCATTGGTGAAAGTGGGGTGTTAAAGTCTCCTACTATGATTGTGTTACTGTCTGTTTCCCCTTTTATGGCTGTTAGTATTTGCCTTATGTATTGAGGTGCTCCTATGTTGGGTGCATAAATATTTACAATTGTTATATCTTCTTCTTGGATCGATCCCTTGATCATTATGTAGTGTCCTTCTTTGTCTCTTTTAATAGTCCTTATTTTAAAGTCTATTTTGTCTGATATGAGAATTGCTACTCCAGCTTTCTTTTGATTTCCATTTGCATGGAATATCTTTTTCTATCCCCTCACTTTCAGTGTGTATGTGTCCCTAGGTCTGTAGTGGGTCTCTTGTTGACAGCATATATACAGGACTTGTTTTTGTATCCATTCAGCCAGTCTATGTCTTTTGGTTGGAGCATCCTTCTCTTGTGTTTTCTGCCTAGAGAAGTTCCTTTAGCATTTGTTGTAAAGCTGGTTTGGTGGTGCTGAATTCTCTTTGCTTTTGCTTGTCTGTAAGGGTTTTAATTTCTCCATCAAATCTGAATGAGATCCTTGCTGGGTAGAGTAATCTTGGTTGTAGGTTTTTCTCCTTCATCACTTTAAATATGTCCTGCCACTCCCATCCAGCTTGCAGAATTTCTGTTGAAAGATCAGCTGTTAACCTTATGGGGATTCCCTTATGTGTTATTTATTGTTTTTCCCTTGCTGCTTTTAATATTTTTTCTTTGTATTTAATTTTTGACAGTTTGATTAATATGTGTCTTGGCATATTTCTCCTTGGATTTATCCTGTATGGGACTCTCTGTGCTTCCTGGACTTGATTAACTATTTCCTTTCCCATATTAGGAAAGTTTTCAAGTATAATCTCTCCAAATATTTCCTTAGTCCCTTTCTTTTTCTCTTCTTCTTCTGGGACCTCTATAATTTGAATATTGATGCGTTTAATGTTGTCCTAGAGGTCTGAGATTGTCCTCAGTTCTTTTCATTCTTTTTTCTTTATTCTGCTCTGCAGTAGCTATTTCCACTGTTTTATCTTCCAGGTCACTTATCCGTTCTTCTGCCTCAGTTATTCTGCTATTGATCCCTTCCAGAGAATTTTAAATTTCATTTATTGTGTTTTTCATCACTGTTTGTTTGCTCTTTAGTTCTTCTAGATCCTTGTTAAACGTTTCTTGTATTTTCTCCATTCTATTTCCAAGATGTTGGATCATCTTTACTATCATTATTCTGAATTATTTTTCAGGTAGACTGCCTATTTTCTCTTCATTTGTTATGTCTGGTGGGTTTTTGCCTTGCTCCTTCATCTGCTGTGTGTTTCTCTGTCTTCTCATTTTGCTTAACTTACTGTGTTTGGAGTCTCTTTTTCACAGGCTGCAGGTTCGTCGTTCCTGTTGTTTTTGGTGTCTGTCCCCAGTGGTTAAGGTTGGTTCAGTAGCTTGTGTAGGCTTCCTGGTGGAGGGGACTAGTGCTTGTCTTCTGGTGGGTGAGGCTCGATCTTGTCTTTGTGATGGGCAGGTCCACGTCTGGTGGTGTGTTTTGGGGTGTCTGTGGCTTTATTATGATTTTAGGCAGCCTCTCTGCTAATGGATGGGGTTTTGTTTCTGCCTTGCTAGTTGTTTGTCATGGGGTGTCCAGCACTGTAGCTTGCTGGTCATTGAGTGGAGCTGGGTCTTGATGTTGAGCCAGAGACCTCTGGGAGCTTTTTGCCATTTGATATTACATGGAGCTGGGAGGTCTCTTGTGGACCAGTGTCCTGAACTTGGCTCTTCCACCTCAGAGGCATAGCCTTGACACCTGGCTGGAGCACCAAGAGTCTGTTATCCACAGTGCTCAGAATAAAAGGGAGAAAAAGAAAGAAAGAAAGAAAGAAGAAGATATAATAAAATGAAATAAAATAAATTTATTAAAATAAAAAATAATTATTAAAAAAACATTTTAAGTAATAAAAAGAAGAAAGAAAGAAAGAAGAGAGCAACCAAACCAAAAAACGAATCCACCAATGATAACAAGTGCTAATAACTATACTAAAAAAACCCAAGAACAACAGCAAAACAAAACCCGGGTAGAGAGAACCCTAGGACAAATGGTAAAAGCAAAGCTATACTGACAAAATCACACACAGTCGCATACACATACATACTCACAAAAAGAGAAGAAGGGAAAAAAATAATATATATCATTGCTCCTCAAGTCCACCTCCTTATTTTGGGATGATTCGTTGTCTATTTAGGTGTTCCACAGATGCAGGGTACATGAAGTTGATTGTGGAGATTTAATCCGCTGCTCCTGAGGCTGCTGGGAGAGATTTCCCTTTCTCTTCTTTGTTTGCACAGCTCCTTTGTTCAGCTTTGGATTTGGCCCCGCCTCTGCATGTAGGTCGCCTGAGGGCATCTGTTCTTTGCTCAGACAGGATGGGGTTAAAGGAGCAGCTGATTTGGGGGCTCTGGCTCACTCAGGCCGGGGGGAGGGAGGGGTACGGATGCGGGGCGAGCCTGCGGCAGCAGAGGCCAGTGTGATGTTGCACCAGCCTGAGGCGCGACGTGTGTTCTCCCTGGGAAGTTGTCCCTGCATCATGGGACCCTGGCAGTGGCGGGCTGCACAGGGTCCCGGGAGGGGAGTTGTGGAGAGTCACCTATGCTTGCGCACAGGTTTCTTGTTGGCTGCAGCAGCAGCCTTAGCATCTCATTTCCGTCTCTGGGGTCCGCTCTGATAGCCATGGCTCGCGCCCATCTCTGGAGCTCCTTTAATCAGTGCTCTTAATCCCCTCTCATCCCACACCAGGGAACAAAAGGGCAAGAAAAAGTCTCTTGCCTCTTTGGCAGGTCCAGACCTTTTACCGGACTCCCTCCCAGCTAGCTGTGGTGCACTAGCCGCCTTCAGGCTGTGTTCACGCAGCCAACCCCAGTCCTCTCCTTGGGATCCGACCTCCGAAGCCCAAGCCTCAGCTTCCGGCCCCCGCCCACACCTGGCGGGTGAGCAGACAAGCTTCTCGGGCTGGTGAGTGCTGGTTGGCACCCATCCTCTGTACGGGAATCTCTCCGCTTTGCCCTCCGCACCCCTGTGGCTGCGCTCTCCTCTGTGGCTCCGAAGCTTCCCCCCTCCACCACCCGCAGTCTCCGCCCGCGAAGGGGCTTCCTAGTGTATGGAAACCTTTCCTCCTTCACAGCTCCCTCCCACTGGTGCAGGTCCCGTCCCTATTGTTTTTTCTCTGTTTATTCTTTTTTCTTTTGACCTACCCAGGTACGTGGGGAGTTTCTTGCCTTTTGGGAGGTCTGAGGTCTTCTGCCAGTGTTCAGTAGGTGTTCTGTAGGAGTTGTTCCACATGTAGATGTATTTCTGATGTATTTGTGGGGAGGAAGGTGATCTCCATGTCTTACTTTTCCTCCATCTTGAAGCTCTTCTACTGATACACTTTTAGAAACAGAATATGGCAAAGGTGAGAGAATGTCAATTCCAAGATTATTCTGTTAAAGACAGTGAGTCCCATCTTGCCTGCAATCTCTCTCTAGATCAGTGCTTGCTCAGTATAGTGAAGCAAGCTGATATATCATGAATGGCCGTGTGGTTTTATGGAGTAGCCCACGTGTCAAGGGACTGAGTGTATCTTTCAGCTAATGACCAGTGAGGCACTGAAGTCCTCTAACAGTCCACAAGGTGCTGATTCTTGCCAACAACCACGTGAATGAACTTTGAAATCAGATCCTTCCCCAGAGGTTTGAGATGTCTCCAACCCTTTTTGACAACTTTATTGCAGCCTTATAAAAGAGTCTGAGAAAGAGGAACAACAGAAAAATTGAGCCTGGATTTCTGACACAAAGAAATTGCAAGAAATAAATGTTGGTTTAAACCATTTTGTTTTAGAGTAATTTGTTATGCAGCAATAGATAACTTATGCAAACATACATGCCTATAATGTTTAAAATAGACGACATTATCCCAGAGAATAACCAACAATGAAGGGAAAATGGTATTACTGGTATCACCAAAACTTCCTCATAATCATTTGAGTTCAGCAGCTATACTAAATATTGCTATTCTTAGAGTGTATGCAACTATGATGTATACACTAGTGGATGCAAGCATTATTCTATAAATATAGAAGCTTAGTAAAATTCAAACAGCTGGCTTCCCTAAAATAATATTGAGTTAGAAAATAATGAAATCAGCCTCCAGATACTTTTTGAATTAATGAGACTCTGTAAATATACAAACATTCTGGTATTCAGTAAAAGAGCAATTTATAACTATTTAAAAATAAATTAAATCAGATTCTTTAGATTAATGATATAAGCCTGTTGTCTGCAGTTTATGCTGGAAGTTTTTGCCCCAGTTTTTTATTCAGATAGTCTTTTTTTTTCTTTTTTTTTTTTGTGGTACGCGGGCCTCTCACTGTTGTGGCCTCTCCCACTGCGGAGCACAGGCTCCGGACGCGCAGGCCCAGCGGCCATGGCTCACGTGCCCAGCCGCCCCGCGGCATGAGGGACCCTCCCAGACCGGGGCACGAACCCGTGTCCCCTGCATCGGCAGGCGGAATCCCAACCACTGCGCCACCAGGGACGCCCCAGATAGTCTATTTTTTAAAGCAATTTTAGGTTCACAGCAAAATTGAGTGGAAAGTCCAGAGATTTCCTGTATCTCCCCTGCCTCCACACTTGCATAGCCTCTCCCGTTATCAACATCCTCCACCAGAGTTGTACCTTTGTTACAACTGATGAACCTGTATTGACACATCATTGTTGCCCAAAGTCCATAGTTGACATTAGGGTTCAACAACTTTTGGTGTTGTACATTCTATGGGGATAAAGAAATGAATAATGACATGTATCCACTATTATGGTATAAGTTAGTTTCACTTCCCTTAAAATCCTGTGTTCCACCTATTTATCTCTTCCCTTCCATAACCCCTGGCAACCAGTGATCTTTTTACTGTCTCCATAGTTTTTGTCTTTTCCAGAATGTCATATAGTCAGAATCTTATAGTATGTAGCCTTTTCAGACTAGCTTCTTTCACTTAGAAATATATAAAGTTTCCTCCTTGTCTTTTCATGGTTTGGTAGTACAGCTCTTTTTTAGTTTCAATAATACCCCATCATCTGGATATATCACTGTTTATTTATCCATTCAGCTACTGAAGGACTTCTGTCTAAAATTAATATAGCTATTCTTTTTCTCTTTTGATTAGTGTTAATGTGGTATTTCTTTCTCAATTTATTTGCTTTTAGTCTATATATGTGTTTATATTTAAAGTGAATTTCTCATTGACAACATATACGTTGGGTCTTGTTTCTTGAATCACTCTGACAATCTTTGTCTTTTAATTGGTACATTTAGACCATTAACATTCAAAGCGATTATTGATATAGAGGGACTGATATCTACCATATACACTACTGCTTTCTATTTGCTGACATTTGTTCTTTTTTTCCTATTTTTATCTTCCATTCCTTTTCTGCTTTTTGTGGTTTTAATTGAGTATTTTATATGTCTGTTTCTTTCCTTTCTTAGTATAGAAGTTTTCATTTTCTCTTTTTTTTACTTTTTATAGTGGTTGCCTTAAAGTTTTCAATATACTTATACACTTTTACAACTAATCCAAGTCTACTTTCAAATAATACTATACTGCCTTACAGGTAGTTGAAGTACCTTGTAATAATCAAATAATCCTAATTTCTCTCACTTGTATCATTGCTATCATTCATTCTGCTGATACAGAAGCATATATAAGCATACACACACAACCACATAAGCATACATAACTAAATACATTGTTACTATTATTTTGAACAAACTGTTGTCTGTTAGATCTAGTAAGAATAAGAAATATAAAAGTTTATTTTACCTTTACTTATTCCTTCTCAGATATTCTACTTTCTTCATTTGTTTTTTTTATTTTGTTTTATGCTGTTTAAAGAATAATGAGTAGAGCGATGAAACCAGAGTGAATCTATTATTAGTGATTAAGTTGATTGAACAAATTGGGTGAAGCTAGATTTTGCTGAGCTTTGCTTTGAAGGGTAATAGTTTTTATTTTATCCTGAGGTCAATACATTCATCTAAGATAATTAATAAGGAAATAATATATTGAAATTAATGTTTACTTTTCCTTTCTTTATGAAGACCCAAATTTCTGACTTTTATTTTTCTCCTTTTCTTGAAAGAACTTCTTTTAACATTATATGCAGGGCAAGTCTACAGCAACAAATTCTCTTATTTTTGTTTGAGAGAGTCTTTATTTCTCCTCCACTTTTGAAGAATATTTTGCAGGACACAGAATTCCAGGTTGATGGGATTTTTCCTCAACGCTTCAAATATTTCACTCTATTTTCTCTGTTTTTGATGACCTTGAAAGGTTTGAGGAGTTCCAGTCAGGTATTCTATGGGATGCCCCTCACTTAGTATTTGTCTGTTTTTTTTTTTCATGATTAGATAAGGATACTGTGTTTTAGGGAGGAAGACCATAGAGATAAAGTGCTATTTCATAACATTACGTTATATTAACCATGATCACAAGGCTGAGGTAGTCTTTGTTCACTTCCTCTACTCCAAATTACTCTTTTTCACTCCACTTTCATGCTGTATGTTTTGGATGGATGTCACTATGCATGGTTAAGTAGTTATGTTTGATGCCTTTAAGGGCAGAATATTTACGTAAATTATTTGGAATTCATTTGCACATGAGATATTTTAATTCTGTATTTACTCAATTATTTATTTATATCAATATGGGCTTATGGATATTTATTGTATACTGAGGGTTATAAACTAATATTTCTTTGATTCAGTTGCTCAGTGTGTTCTAACTTGGCCTTTAGGAGCTCCTTCATTGGTTCCTGTGTTCCATTTACATAACCCATTCATTGTGGATGTTATTTAAATTATGTTTTGAGCAGATATTTATTGTCACTAAAAGAGGCTCCAGGCTCATCTTGTATATTTCCTGTCCCAGTTCTAGAATCAACCATTTCTATCTGGGACCCTATTTCCTTTTATTAAAGAATGGCATTAGAAACCAAGCTCTGGACATGAGATATGGTCTTTGTTACTGGGGCATCCTTATTTTCATGTCCTTTCAGCTTACAGGTAAAGGAATCGACATATGTGTGTGGATTAGTTCATGCATATACACATAAATATTTCTCTATGTAAACCATCTGTGTCTATATTTAGTTAAAGGGTTCATACTAATGGCTCCAACTCTAATTCATTACCACATGGATCTCCCTAGTATTGTCTTCTTGCTTACATATTACCTCCCACTCCAAGAGTGAGATGCCTGGCTCCATCATTAGCCGTTCATTTCTTCTTTATTTTTGTTGATTTCCATATACATATATAATGGTAGAAAAATTAACATGTAACCCTTGGGAAAACTATCAGCTAGAGTACAGTGCTTATGTACAGTTCCTTTGCCTTTAACCTTACAGACTTCTCTCATTTCCAAAGTTACTTAGGTCAACACCTTCACCCCAACTCCTTTCAGCAAGGTACTTTCGTACATTTGTAATACAGTTAATATACTCTTGCCAATTCTACATACCCTCCTGGAATTTCCTGACTTTGAAATGATTTTCCTCTAAGTTTGAATCTATTAAAAGTAAGCTTTTGTGCTGTAAAGTTGTATGGCTTTGGATCAATGCACAGGGTCATGTATCCACCATTGCAGTATCATACCGAAACTCTGCCCAAAAACTTCCCTTGTGCTCTTCTATTCAACCATTGCCCCTCTTCCTAAAACCAAGGCTAACATTGATTTGTTGCTTTCTTTGTAGTTTTGCCTTTTACGAAATGTCATATACTGTCAATTCTTGTTATTCATGGTAGTAGTGTTCTAAAAAGTCATTGCAAACACTCGATTAGTGAATACCAAACCAAACCACTGCTTCTAGGGGAAATTCAAGGCTAGGCTCTTATGAGCCTTTGGTCAAAACATTTTTGTCAACCAATCTACATACAACCTTATTTTATGTGTGGTTCAGTTTGTAAAGATATGTTATTTAATATATATTATTGCTTCATTAACATTGAACCCACAGCTAACAGCTGTAACATGTCTGAGTGAACTTTATCTGACATATTTTTTCTGTAAGACACATCACAGCCTTCTTGAACGTAGGAACATGAAACAGCACTTCAGTGTTACATTTGGGGGCCATTTTACATAGAGAAATCATGAATGAAAAGCACAAACATGCAAAAAAAAGTGGCACTAAATAGACTGAAGATACCATACTTGTATACATTTTGAGAGCAAAAATAAGAAAGCAAAACGTGGCCTTGTCCAACATCAGCTGGGAATATGCATGTAAAGGGACTACACACATGTGTTCAAATAATCACCGAATCACTGCAAGTATTGATTTCGGAGTTACAAATAAATTTTAGCAGTAGGCAAATTAATAAAAAAGGAATCTTTGAATAACAAAGATCAACTGTAATTGTAATATAGTATGTAGCTTTTTCAGACTGCCTTCTTTCACTTAGTGATATGCATTTAAGATTCATTAATTCATTCTTTTTTTTTTTAATGGCTTGATAGCTCATTTTGAAAAAAATCACTGAATAATATTCCATTGTATGAATGTACCACAGTTTATCTATTTAACTTTCAAGAGACATCTTTGTTGTTTCTAATTTTGACAGTTATATATAAAGTGACTATAAATATTCCTGCACAGGTTTTTGTGTGCACATAAGTTTTCACATCAGGTGGGTAAATTTCTAGGAGCGTGATTGCTGGCTCATATGGTAAAACTGTTCAGCTTTGGAAGTGTGATGGTTAAAATTTGTCAACTTGGCTAGGCTACAGTGCCCAGTTGTTTGGTCAAACACTGTTGTTTGATGTTGTTGTGAAGGTATTTTGTAGTTGTGATTAACATCTACAATCAGTTGACTTTTAGTAAAGGAAAGGAACTTGACACTGTGGGTGGGCCTCATCCAATCAGGTGAAGGCCTTAAGAGCAAAAACTAAGGTTCCCTAGAGAAAAAGGAATTCTTCCTCAAGATTGTGACTGAAAAATCCTTCCTGAGTTCTCAGCCTACTGGCCTGCCTACAGATTTTAGGCTCACCACCCCCCACAATAGTATGAACCAATACTTTGAAGTAAATCTCACAATTTGTACACATACACACATATATCATATTGGTTCTGCTCTCTGAAGAACCCTGACTGATACAGTAAGAAACTGTCAAACTGTCTTCAAAAATGGCTGTACCATTTTGCATTCTTATTAGCAGTGACTGAGAGTTTTGTTGTTCCTTATTACAACAACAGTTGGTATTGCCAGTTTTTTGAATGTTAGCAATTCTATTAGGTGTGTAGTGGTACTTCATTTTTTTTTTTTTTTTCGGTACGTGGGCCTCTCACTGTTGTGGCCTCTCCCGTTGTGGAGCACAGGCTCCGGACGCACAGGCTCAACGGCCATGGCTCACGGGCCTAGCCGCTCCGTGGCATGTGGGATCTTCCTGGATCAGGGCACGAACCTGTGTCCCCTGCATTGGCAGGCGGACTCAACCACTGCACCACCAGGGAAGCCCGCTTCATTGTTTTATTTTAAAATTCTCTAATGAAAAATTAATATTAGCATTTCTATGTGATTTTTTTATCATCTGTACATCTCTTTTGATGAGGTGTCTCCAGATCATTTGTCCATTTTTTAATTGGGTAACCACTGCTCTTATTGTTGAGTTTTAAAAGGTCTTTGTTCATTTTGGGTATAACTTCTTTATCAGACATGAGTTTTGAAAACATTTTTACCCAGTCTGTGGTTTTTCTTTTAATTCACTTAGCAGTTTCTTCCACAGAGCAGACTCCTAAAATTTTAATAAGGTCTAACTTAACTTTTTCTCTTTCATTCATATTGCTTTTGATTTTATATCTTAAAACTCGTCACTAAACCAAAGATCATCTAGCTTTTCTTCTACATTTTTTCCCAGATATCTTATGGTATTGTGTTTTATGTTTTAGTCTATGAGATCATTTTTTTAAATGCTGTAAAATCTGTATCTAGATTTTTGTGTGTGTGACATTTTGTTTTTCCAGCTCTTTTTGTTCAAAGAACTACCCTTTCTTCATTTTATTGCCTTTTCTTCTTTGTCAGGGATCAATTGATTATACTTATGAATCTTCTTCAGAGCATTCTATTTTGTTTCATAGATCTATGTGACTATTCATTTGTTGGTACCACTCTGTCTTGATAACTGTAGCTTCGTAGTAATTCTTAACACTGAGTTTTTTAAGTCCTTCAACTTTGTTGTTCTATATTGTTTTGGCTCTTCTAGGTCTTTTACCCTTACTTAAAAACTTTAAATTATTTTGTGAATATCTCCAAAATGTAATCCTGACATTTCTGTTGAGATTTTATTCATTATCTAGATCAAGGTAGTAAAAATTGATATCTTAACAATATTGAGTCTTCCAATACATAAACACTGAATATCTCTCCATTCACTCGGTGTGCTTTGAGTTCCTCCATCAGAGTTTTGTATTTTTCTGCTTATTGAACTTGTACATATTTTGTTAGACTTATACCTAAGTGATTCTTGGGTGGTATTATAAATGGTATTTTGTTTTTAATTTAAAATTTTAATTGTTAATTGCTAATATAAAAATTTGACTTTGGTATATTAATCTTGTACTCTGAAATCTTTCTATACTTGCTTAAGATCCAGAGGGCTTTTTTACACCTTAGTCTTTGGTCAGTAATCATATAACCTGTTCATGAAGACAGTTTTAGTTCTTCTACCTCACCTGTCTAACTTTTATTTCCTTTTCTTTATTTTTTCACTAGTTTGGACTTGTGGTATGATGTTAAACAGGAGTGGTGAGAGAAGACATTCTTGTCTTGTTGTAAGTCTTAGGTGGAAAACATGTAGTTTCTCACCATTAAGTATGATGATAGCTCTAAGTTTTTTGTATCTCTTCTTTATCAAGTTGAGTAACTACCCCTGTATTCTAATTTGCTTAGAGTTTTTAAAATCATGAATGGGTGTTGGATTTTGTCCTATGTACTTTCTGTGTGAATTGGAATAAATATGATTTTCCTTCTTGAATTTGTGAATTTGATGGATACATCAATTGAATTTTGAGTGTTGAACCAGCCTACATACATGGAATAAACCCCACATGGTAGTGGTTTATAATTATTTTTATACATGGTTGAGTTCAATTTGTGAATACTTTGTTCATGGTTTTTGCATCTATGTTCCTGAGAGATATTGGTCTGTGTTTCATTTCTTGCATTTTTCAAATCTGATTTTATTTGTAGTATAACGCTGGCCTCAAAGAATAAGTTATGAAGGATTTCCTCTCCCTTTATATTCTGGAATAGATTATGGAGAACTGGTAATTTTTTCCTTTAATGTTAGTTAGTATTCACTACTGTAACCCAATGGACTGATGGATGCTTGCCTCTTCCCTCCCTCCCTACCTCCCTTCCTTCCTTCCTTTTCTCTATCTTCCTTCCTTCCTTCCTTCCTTCCTTTCTTTCTCTCTCTCTCTCCCCCTCTTTCTTTCTTTTCTTGTGGTTGGTCCTTTCTTTTGAAGGCTATTTTTAAAATTAATTTAATTTATTATTATTATTTTAATTAATTTAATTAATTATTCAATTTCTTTGATATATATGCCTATTCAGAGTATCTATTTCTCCTTGTATGAATTTTGGGAGTTTGTGTCTTTCAAAGAATTTGCCTATTTCATCTATCTTATCAGTTTTGTGGACATCAAGTTATTCAATTTATTTCTTTAGTAGTTCTTAGTATCAATGCAATTAGTAGTGATGAACTGTTTCATTTATTGTATACATTATATATATATATATATATATAAAATGTATGTATATATATGTATAATTTGCATCTTCCTTCCCATGTTAGTCTACTAAAATTCCATGACAAAATACCACAGTGGCTTAATCAATAGAAGTCCTGGAGTCTAGAATTCCAAGATCAGTATTACAGCAAGGTTGATTTCCATGAGACCTCTCTTTCTGGCTTGCAGATGGCTGTCCTCTCACTGTGTCCTCATGTTGTCTTTCCTCTGTCTTTACATGTGGCGAGAGATCTCTGGTGTTTCTTCCTCCTGTAAGAATACAAATCCCGCTAGATTAGGGCCCTACTCTTATGACATCATTTGACTTTCATTATCTCCTTGGTAATACAGAGGTAAGAGACATAAGGCCCTTGTCTGCAAAAATAGTCACATTGTGGGTTAGGGCTTTAACATATGAATTTGGTGGGGGTCAAAATTTAGTCCCTATTTTTCTTGGCTAGAAATTTATCAATTTTATTAATCTTTCCAAAGAAATAAGCTTTTAGTTTTGTTGATTTTCTCTGTTAATTTTTAAATTTTCAATTATAGATTTATGTTCTAGTTTTTGTTTTCTTGTACTTGCTTAAAATTAAAATTAAATTAAATTAATTGCACTTATACTGTGGTTTTCTAATAGTGAAGTTTAGATTGATTTTAGATCTTTTTTAATATCTAAATTCAATGCTGCAAATTTCTCTCTTTGCACTGCCTTCAGCGCATTCTGTGATTTTTTAATATACTGTATTTTCATTTAGATTAAAATATTTTTAAATGTTCATAAGACTTGTTTATTCACATTTTTAATAAATATTTTGCTTCATTTCTAAATATTACCGGATTTTCTAGCTATCTGTCTGTTCCTGATTTCTAGCTTAATTCTATTGTGATCTGAGAATATATTTTGTATGACTTCTCTTCTTTTATGTTTGTTATTTGGTTTTATGGCCCAGAATGTAATATATCTTGGTGTGTACTACAAGCGATCTTGAAAATAGTACATATTCTGCCAATTAGATCCCATTGATTGATGGTGCTGTCCAAGTCAACTCTATTCTTATTTTTTGTCTGCTTGAACTATCAATTACAGAAATTATGAACTATAATAGTGGATTTATGTATTTCATCTTGAAGTTCTATTAGTTTTTTGCCTTATGTTTTTTCATGCTCTCTTGTTTGGTGCATCCACAGTTTATGTTATGTCCTTTTTGGAGAACTGACTCCCTTTTCATCATGTAATGTTACTTTTTATCCCTGAAAATCCTCTTTATCTGAAATTAATTGACCTATTTCTAGTGTTGTATGATCAGTGTTATCATGGTTATCTTCTCCATCTCCCAGAGGGAGAGCATGTGAAGACACAGCAAAAAGGTGGCCACCTACAAGCCAAGGAGAGAGGCCTTGGAAGAATCCAACTCTGCTGACACCTTGATCTTGGAATTCTTAGTCTCCATAATTGTGGGAAGATAAATATCTGTTGTTTAAGCCACCAAGTCTATGGTTTTCATTTTGTTAGTCCTGGAAAAGTAATATATTGATACATGATATTATTATTTTAAATATTATAGATCTCTGTAGGATGTGAATTCAAATTAATAATAAAATTTTAAATTATTAGTAATTTTTATATCTATTTTACTGTCTTGCTTGCAACCTGTTGTAATATAATATATAATAATATAATTCCTTCCTCTTGCATCTTCTCCCTCCCACCCTCTCACTTCGTCCCAGCTTACCCTTCCCCCTCACCGTGTCCTCAAGTCCATTCTCTATGTCTGCATCTTTATTCCTGTCCTGCCCCTAGGTTCTTCAGAACGATTTTTTTTTTTTTAAGATTCCATGTGTATGTGTTAGCACACAGTATTTGTTTTTCTCTTTCTGACTTACTTCACTCTGTATGACAGTCTCTACACACTACAAATAACTCAATTTTGTTTCTTTCTATGGCTGAGTAATATTCCATTGTATATATGTGCCACATCTTCTTTATCCATTCATCTGTTGATGGACACTTAGGTTGCTTCCATGTCCTGGCTATTTTAAATAGAGCTGCAATGAACATGGTAGTACATGACTCTTTATGAATTGTGGTTTTCTCAGGGTATATGCCCAGTAGTGGGATTGTTGGGTCGTATGGTAGTTCTATTTTTAGTGTTTTAAGGACCCTCCATACTGTTCTCCATAGTGGCTGTATCAATTTACATTCCCACCAACAGTGCAAGAGGGTTCCCTTTTCTCCACACCCTCTCCAGCATTTATTGTTTGTAGATTTTTTGACGATGGCCATTCTGACAGGTGTGAGGTGATACCTCATTGTAGTTTTGATTTGCATTTCTCTAACGATTAGTGATGTTGAGCATCCTTTCATGTGTTTGTTGACAATCTGTATATCTTCTTTGGAGAGATGTCTATTTAGGTCTTCTTAACATTTTTGGATTGGGTTGTTTGTTTTTTTGATATTGAGCTGCATGAGTTGCTTGTAAATTTTGGAGATTATCCTTTGTCAGTTGCTTCATTTGCAAATATTTTCTCCCATTCTGAGAGTTGTCTTTTTGTCTTGTTTATGGTTTCCTTTGCTGTACAAAAGCTTTTAAGTTTCATTAGGTCCCATTTGTTTATTTTTGTTTTTATTTCCATTTCTCTGTGATGTGGGTGAGAAAGGATTTTACTGTCATCCAAAATAAAAGTAAATATGGAAACACAAGCTTTAAATGATACATTAAACAAGATGGACTTAATTGATATTTATAGGACATTCCATCCAAAAACAACAGAATACACTTTCTTCTCAAGTGCTCATGGAACATTCTCCAGGATAGATCATATCTTGGCTCACACATCAGGCCTTGGTAAATTTAAGAAAATTGAAATCGTATCAAGTATGTTTTCCAACCACAATGCTATGACACTAGGTATCAATTACAGGAAAAAATCCGTTTTATCTATTTTAATGAATAAAAAGAAGCTTCTCTCTTTGCTTTAATTTCTACCTGTATATGATTTCAAAATGACTTAGTAGATGCTCTCATTACCCTAACTATGCCTGCATGCAAAGAAAACTTACCACACAATTCTCCACTGAAAATTATAAAACATTGATTGTATTGAAGCTGAATCTGTATTATTCCCTTTTGTGGATAATTAAAGTTATATTTGAACATATGTGAGGTGTTTTCACTTAGCTCTAAACATATGTATATTTGTTTGCGTTTTAAGTTCCTCTTATTTCTTAGTGAGTTAAGTTTACTGTGCTACTCAGTATAAATTCAAATGCAAAATGTTGTTCTATTTGATTAGATGTGGTTTTATATATCTTCAAATAAAACTATTAAATGTGTTTTATTAGTTATTAAAGGTTTTGACATAAAGCATTCAGAAGGAGGACATGGTAGATTTGATTATGCATTTATCCCATGGCCACATAACCATGAATCTCAGTGCTGTACTAGAGAAAATGCCGACATCTGGAGCATAGTAGGGACTTAATATTTCTTGTGAATAAACTGAAATGAGGAAAATAAACTCCCTGATCAGCAAATTGAATGTCAGAAATTCCATATACTAATATTCTGCAGTTTTAAATACAAGAAGCTCTCAAGTCCTCAATTACAGCTTACATACTATTAGTGGAAAATTAATTTAACAAATTTAAATAAGTTGTTAGGGTCCTCTGGAGTTTAGAAGGAGCATAAATTTTAAAGAGGCTATGAGGTGAAGGTTTCAAAAGGGAGGTTGTCTAAATGTAGACACATAGCAACCCTGGGGAACAGAAGCTGATATGGTTGAAAGAGATAGAAAGCCTCCAATATAGTTCCTGATAATCATAAAAACTTGGCATCATTAGATGAGAAGAAGGGAGGCAATGTAAAGAGTCATATATCGTTAGAGTTCCAAATTATTTCACTAGATAAATGCCTAAATTTCACAAATAATGTTTATCAAGCTATATTAAATTTCATCATACTATGTTTATGAATGTAGGAACAAGTCTAGCAAATTAAAATATATCCTTAAAAATACTATAAAATATTTGCAAATGATGGATATAGTTTCCTTGCCTTTGAAATTTTCATTTGACAAATACCTCATTTTTCAACAATGCTAAGCATGGCAGATATGTATATTTTATCACCTGTAAAGTATGCTTAGCCTTTCTTCTTTTCCCAGGGTTAAAGAAAAGCAATGTCTGTCATAAATACATATTAGTAATGCAAGTAGTTAAAGACAAATTATGTAATTTGCATTTTTTATTCTCCTTTAGTTCTCAGGATACAAATTTATTTTGGCTTTGGGGAGTTCCATTAATGTTCATGATTTCATACTCATTAGATAAGCCAGAAGATATCATTTAAAAAATATTTATTCTTTTTTGAAGTCTGGCACTTGAGATATCTGTCTCCTAAACAAATTTAGTTTTTGCTTCTATACCACTGCACATAATATCTGTGTACACATACTTCCAATAAATACTAATTTTCACAATGTTTTTACTAACACTTATAAATCCTTCTTTCTTTTTGGACACCTTTATTGAGTATAATTTCATACCATAAACTCACCCATGTTAATTGTAAACATCAGTGATTTTAGTAAATGTATACAGTTATACACTCTTCGCCAAAAACCAGCTTTAGGACATATCTATCCCCCAACTTCCTCCATGCTACTGCAGTCAATCACTGCTCCCATCCCTATCTCCAAGCAATTCTAATCTTGTTTTGTGTGTGTGTGCTCATGTGCACACTACATTTTCCATTTTCTAGACATTTTACATAACTGAAATTATGTACCATATAGTCTTTTGTGACTAGCTTCTTTTTCTTAACATTATGTTTTTTGAGATGCACTCATGTTTTGTGTGTATTTACACTTAGTTCAAATTTACTTGTAAGTACACATATACGTCATATTTCACCCATTCACCAGTTGAAACATATTTTGCTTGTCACAGTTTTGAAGTATTATGAATATGTTGCTATGAGCATTTGCATACAGGTATTTCTGAGGACATGTTTTCATTTCTCTTGAATATATTCCTTAGAGGAATTGCCAGGTCCTACGGTAAGTGTATATTTTTCTTAAAACACGCACACACACACACACACACACACACACACACACACCAACCGCCAAACTATTTTCTCAAGTTTCAGGACCATTTTTCATCCCCAGTAGCAATGTTTGAGAGGACTGGTTTTTCTGTTTCCTCCCTGACACATGGCAAAATCAATTCTCTTTAATTTTATCCATTTCATTGGGCACACAGTGGTATCACATTGTTGTTTTAATTTCTATTTCCCCAATAACTAGGATTTTGAGCATATTTTTATGTGTTTAAACATCTCCTTTGGTTATGTGTTTATTTAAATCATTTGCATATTTATTTATTGGGTTGTTTATCTTATTGTTGAGTTGTTAAGAATTCTTTATATATTTTTGATACAAGTATTTACTTTCTGAGATTTATATTTTGAAAACATTTTCTCCCAGTCTGTGCTTTGCATTTTAAATTTTCTAATAGTGTCTTTTTAAGGTCAAACCTTGAGAAAGACAGAGAAATACAAATATCATATGATATCACTTATATGTGATCTAAGAAAATGATACAAATGAACTTATTTGCAAAACAGAAACAGACTCACAGATATAGAAAACATATTTCTCGTTACCAAAAGGGAAAGGTGGGGGGGAGGGATAAATTAGTTTATACATAAAATAGATAATCTACTATATATAAAATAGATAATGTACAAGAATCTATTGTATAGCACAGGGAACTCTACTCAATATTCTGTAATAACCTGTATGGGAAAAGAATCTGAAAAAAAATGAGTATATGTATAACTGAATCACTTTGCTACACACCTGAAACTAACACAACATTGTAAATCAACTATACTCCAATATAAAATAAAAATTAAATTAAAAATTAAAAAAATAAACAGCCATGTCTATGAGATATTTTTAGTAATTGTCGTTTGTCCTGAAGAGACCTGAATGTTTTAGTTGGCTTTGCAACAGTTTAAATTACATTCAAAACTTCTCGGCAAAGACACATATATATTGCCTTTATGATGAAGTTTATATACTTATTATGTTTTTCTTATTTTCTCTGATATAATATGGAGTATTATTAGTAGTACATACACATGCTGCTTGTGGACTTGGATGTGAATATTCTTTTTCAGTGTTGAGGCAGCATGCTTGTTTTGCATTTTATAAGGCTGTTCTTAAAACAAAACAAAAATTTTAAGGATTGCATCTTTTCCCTACATTAGAAGCAATAAATTAACTTCTGTGTATGCTTTTCACCACCATAAGCATAGGGTTTGTGATTAAATAAAGTTGGATAGATTTTGTATGATAAAAAAAAGGTTGTTAATTTTGACAAAGTACAGTTTATCAAGATTTCCTTTTTATGGTTCCAGCTTTTGTTTCTGTCTAAGAAAGTTTGCCTAACCCCAAAACACAAAACAAATTTATCCTATGTTTCATGCCAGAGGTTTTATGATTTTAGTTATTACATTTATGGCTATGATTTATCAATACTATGATGTAGTTATTGTGAATAGAGTGTGGTGAGAGTTAATTTTTTTTTGTCATTTGTGTATTCAGCTGTTTTACCACTACTTATTGAAAATGTTATACTTTACCTATTGAATTTCCTTGGCACCTTTGTGGGAAAATCAATTAACCATATGTCTTTGGGTCAATATCTGACTCTCTACTATGTTCCATTTATCTATATGTCTAGTCTTGAACTAATAACACACTGTCTTGACTACTGTGGAACCCCAAAGTACATTTTGAAATCATGTAATATAAGTCTTCCAACTTTGTACTACTTTTTCAAAATCGTTTTGGCTACTGTAGATACTTTGGATTTCCATATAAATAAAAAAATCAGCTTGTCACTTTCTGAATAAGATCCAGGATTTTCACAGAGAAAATTTTTAATCAACATATCAGTTTAGAGAAAATTGCCTTCTTAACACGACTGAATATTCCAATAGATGAAAAGGGTATGATTGACACCTTATGTAGATTTTCTTTACTTTTTCTTAGCATTGTTTTACAGTTTTTAGCATACGTGCATTGCACATCTTCCGTTAATTTTTTATAATTTATTTTTTCTTGTTTTGTTAATAGGACTTCTGTAAATTTGTGTCTTTAGATTGTTTGATAATTGTGTATAGAAATATAATTGATTTTTGCATATTGATTTGTATCCTGTGACTGCTAAATTCACTCATTAATCATATCACCTGTGAATAGACAGCTTTGCTTCCTCTTTTCCAGTTGTGTGACTTTTGTTTTTTTGTTTTTTTTACTTATTGACTAGAACCTCCTTTCCAATGTTGAAAAGGTATGACAGCAGATTTCCTTGTCTTGTTCCTGCTCTTAGCTTTCTAGTGGTTGCCATAAAGTTTACACTGTATATTTTTAACTTACCATAACCTATTTATGTTATTATTGACTTACATTGGTTAAAAAACTTTTCCCTAGAATATCTTCATTTGCTTAGTCTCCTCTTTCTGCTGATGTGTGTGGTGTGTGTGTGTGTGTGTGTGTACACTTTGCTTTAAACAGTCACATGGATTTTAAGAAATCAAGAGAAAAATAAAATTGTGTATATCAATATTTTATAACTGCTCTTATATTTACCATTTCCAGCATTCTTCCTTGTTTCTTTTCCAGCAGAGTTATAAATCTAACATCATTTCCTCTTGATCTGAAGGGCTTTATTTACTATTTCTTGTAGAGCAGTTCTTCTAAACATAAATTCTCTCAGGTTATTATTTTCTTAAGTCAAGAACTGGTTTTATTTTACATTCATTTTTGAAAGATAATTTTGCTGAACGTAGAATTTCTGATTGGTAGTTTGCGTTTGTGTATCAGTTTCAATTTATCATCCCTCTCCCTTATGTTCTCTGTTGTTTCTGATGAGAAATTAGCCATTAACAGATTGTTGTTTCCATGTGTGATGCCATTTTTCTCTTGCAGTTTTTAAGATTTTCATTTTAATCTTGGCTTTCAGCAGTTTGATTAGGGTGTGTCTATCCCTAATTCACTTTATTTTTTGATTCTTCATGGATTTTATTGAGCTTATTGGATTTGTGAATTAAAGTCTTTATCTAAATTTTGGAAGTTTTCAGCTATTATTTTTTTCCAGTATATACTTTTCTTTCTCTCTTTCCTTTCTGGGAGAGTTACTTATATGTTGGTTTGCATAATATTTTCCCACACCTCTCTGTCTCCATTCATTTTTCTTTCAACTTTTATTTCTCTCTGATTTTTGTATTAATTACTACTAATATATCTTCCAATTTAATTCAGTGATTCTTCCTCCATCTCCAAAATGCTGCTTAACACATCTAGTGAAGTTTTTGTTTTAATGATTATACATTTTGCTGGTAGAATATTGTTGCATCATTCTTAGTATATTTCCATTGGTGTTGAAAATATTTTTCCTTTAATTATTTAAAAATATTTAAAATGGGGCTTCCCTGGTGGCGCAGTGGTTGAGAGTCCGCCTGCCAATGCAGGGGACATGGGTTCGTGCCCCGGTCCGGGAAGATCCCACGTGCCGCGGAGCTGCTGGGCCCGTGAGCCATGGCCGCTGAGCCTGCGCGTCCGGAGCCTGTGCTACGCAACGGGAGAGGCCACAACAGTGAGAGGCCCACGTACCGCAAAAAAAAAAAAAAAAAAAATATATATATATATATATATGTATATATATATGGTTGTTTTAAAGTATTTGTGTGCTCAATTCAACATGTGCCCACACTGAGTCAGTTTCTGTTGACTATTTTTTTCTTCCTGAGTATGAGTAATGGTCTGATTTTTTTTTTTGTGCTCTTCTAGTAGTTTTTGGTTGAAAACTGTATATTGTAGATTATACTTTGTAGAGACTCTTCTTTGTTTTATTTTTAAGATTATTGGTTTTTCGTTTGCCTGGACTCAAATAGCAGAATGTCTCCCTTACCTTGTGTGTTACTAATGTCACCATACATTAATTTTTTTAAGCCTGGCTCCATAAAGGTCTTCCCTGTGCCTCTTTTCTCTGCAAAGTAGTCAGCCACCCTGAGTCCCTAAAGCTCTGCCGATGGGGCTATATTTGTGTTGAGAGACAGTTTCAATATTGGGCAAGTTCTGTAGTTTCTCTTGAATTTTGCTTCAAAGGGCTCTCTCAGGCCCTGTCATGTGGCAACAAGGCTACAGTTCCTACAACAGCTTAGCCAGAGTAAACATTTCTAAATTTGTTGTTTACTTTTTTTTTTTTCAGTGCTTTGAAAAGTCCCTTTTGGACGACTTAGTCCAGTTTTATATTTGTTTTTTTAAGAGGAGAATTGTCCAACTATCTTTACGCTACAGTTACAAGAAATAGCTCCCTGCATAAAGTTTTTAATCAATACAGTACAAATATTTTGAAGAGAATGGAAACATATTTTCATTTACAGATCTTCTGGGCTAAAGAAAGTATGGTGCTCACAGATATTAAATAATTTTGAGTTAATAAATTACTGTAATTTCCATTCCGTAGTCTTTTTTCGAGCACAGTTTCATACCAAAAAGAACCTTTATAATACTAATAAAATTTCAGTTTATCCTCTAAATAGAATTTCAAAATCACTTCATTCACACTATGTAATCTTTGCTTCAACAATGCTCTCCTCAACTTATCTAAATATTTATTTTTTCTTCGAACTTGTTTTTATCATACTGTAGTATGATGAGATATCTTTACTTTTCCATAATATTGTACAAAAATATCCCCCAAATTCTCTCATTGTTTCAGTGTAAGAAAGTGTATTTTAATCTGCAGTTTATCTAGAGAGATTCCTTGATTTGTTTTTCCTATGGTGCATAGTATATAAAGATAAAAGCTTTCCTACTCTGTGTTTATTGCCAGGAACATATAAGTGATATGTAAGTTAATCTGTATCTTAAGTATTCTGAAGAAGTTTTCACAATTAATTGCAATATTTCACTGATTGGCAACTTGATAGTGTCAGGAAAATTTCCATTAGATCTTCAATAAATCTCTTAAATGTTAGGTTTACTTACTTTTGCCATAATATCAGTACCTATGTTTAGTTGGTTTCCATCTTTGAATTAAATTTAATGTATTGCAAATTAATTTTGCTTTATTCTGATAAGAAGTTATTTCCCTAAAATGTTTTTTGGAAACTAAATGATCAAAATCTCAAATTAAATACCTTTTTATCAGTGCATTTTTTAAAAGTTATGAATTGCTAGGAATACTTGAAAGTATGTTTCATGAAGAAGGACACAGTACTAGTATTAAAATTAAAATTAACCTTGGTTCTCCCATGAAAGGATCTTTCCAGTGAAACAACAACTTGTATGTATTGAGCCAATATTAGTCTATGAGAAATGGTTTCTCAGATGCCATGTTTCAGCTGTGATTAGATCACATCCCCAAGGAATTTGACTATAATTTTCTTTTACCAGTGTAGAGAGTAGAATAGTTATAATCTCAGTAGAAATCTATGAGACATTAAGAACTTAATCTTAGAGAACTAAAAGCAATCTGGGACCCCAGGGTTATCTAAAGATACAATCTTGGGGAAAATATTATGCTTTCACTGTTAAAAGACTTAGTTATTCAGATAACTTTATATTTTAGTATATTAAGCGTATTTGGAGATTTATTTAAACAACTTATAATTCATGTCAAACTTATAAATTAATTGAAAATAAGATCTGTCTCTCAAATCCATTTAAACAAGCAAGCCGTATTTCGTGTTCTGACTTGGTGTTCCCCAAAGGCTAGTGATTGATCAATTTTAAACAGTGGTATCCACCTCTCAACTGATCTTCAAACCTAGATGCAAATTGGTTTACTAGAGATCTCTGTCTCAGTGTCCTGTGGGAATCTCAAGCGCATGGTATAAAATACCTCCTTCCTGAACTATTAATGCCCAAGCTTGCAAACCAGTGACACATTCCCCAATTCCCACTTCCAATTTATTTTCCTCATTGACTTCAGAATTATCTATCTAAAGCACAAATCTGAGTAGTAACATCAGACTGGTCACCATTCCTTGATTATCGGGTGCTTTTTTGTGTCTCCATTCTTTTATGTTATTACTTCTATCTCTACATCCCTTCTTGGTCCTCTGAATACCAGAAGACATCTCCTGTTATTCAAGACCCAGTTCAAATGTCACTTCATCTGAGATACTGTATTATTCATGCTCTTTAAGTTTTCAAGGAAAAGGCATTCTCATATTACTACCAACATTGTTAGTTTATGGTAAGCCTACCTGGAGGGTTTGGGGGCATTATTTATTTATCTGTATAGTCACCCTAAATGTTACTGTTTCGACATAGAAGGTGTATGGTTAATGAATGGAATTATCAACCTTTTTATGATCGTAAAACATTTTGGTATATTTTCTTATGTCAATTTCTATAAATCCTACCTTAGATAAATCAAGGTTAGTTTATATGACCAAACAAAATTAAAGTATAGTACTTCATTCTTAATTAATATATACTTCAAGATGCTTGAGGGATGGTATGTTCATATTTCATTAATTCTCAAACACATGTATGTCCTCCTCCAGTAACTCTTCAATTTCTGCTTAAAGTTGGAGAAAGATGTTCAAGGAGGGAAATATGAAAATGACATGTGCAAAGACTATAAAAACACAGAAACTGAGCCCCAAACTTACGTAGAATAAGTGTCCTAAACCTGATTTAACTGACTTGACTGATGTATTAGGTAGGGTTTGACCAGGGAAGTATACCAGGATGAGTAATATGAAATATGGGGTTTACTATAGGGATGGAATTACATAACTGTGGAAACAGTTGAAGGATTCTAATGAGGACTTACACCATTGTCTGCTGTGAGCCTAAAATTGCTGTAGGTCAAAACAGCTGACAGGCAGGGTAAAGCTTGCCCTGAAAAAAAAGGAAAGCAAAAACAAATTGGAACCTATAGGGACAAACTGAAGCATGTGTGTGTCTTTAACTGCCTTCAACCTCAAAAATGCTAGTTTCTTCCAGAAGTTGCTGGCATCAGTTACAGTGGGGCTGCACATGTGCCATGACTTGGAGCAACTCAAGTAGGAGAATTGGGATCTAGGGTAGTGGCCCACACGACAGGGTGAGTCAATATTGGCAACTCAAATAAGCTCAATTGAAGCTTGGAGCATCATTAAGGACATTTCACCTTCAAATTTGCACACAGTTCTGTTGTGCCCCAACTCTAACCTAGAAACAGAGGGAAGAGAACTGAGGGGAAAGTAGTTTGGGCATAGCTAATTGTCAGAATAAAATCACCTCAACTGTTCCTTTGTCTAAAAGTTAGTTAAAATATAATCAGCTTTTATATGTGGCGTTTCTTATGGTTTCTTTTGTTTGAATTGTTCAGCAAATATTTCAAAACAAGTAGAACTGGTGTTTTAAAATACTTAATTTGTCTTTGAGTTATAAGTTCTCTGTTAATCATCTTATGTCAGTAAGCTAAAAATAAGGTCTCTTCCAGTATTCCTCTTATATATCAATTTCTTACCTGTTGGGAGCCTTATAAGATCTAGATTTATTGAGCAATTTAACTTTATAAAAATAAGTACCAGATCAAAATTACACGATGGGTTCAAATACATCCAGAGTGTAATCAGAGTTTCATGCCACTTTATTGTGGCATAAATTCCATACTTATGTTTTCTAATGCCAAATAAGCAAAAGCACAATTTGTATTTATGTGACCAAATAAGGAGAATTACATTTGTTTTTAATAAAGTTGTTATTGAAGAGTACAACACACTGAGTATAATCTAATAATGACTTTTTTCTACAAATTGCTGATCTAAAATGTAATTTTGTATGAAAAAAATATCCAGCTGTGCTGTCTTTTGTTCCCATTCTGAGAATCCTTTATTTTATTATTTTAAGTGAATTACTAAGCTTAACTGTTTAAGATTGACTTTGTTTTAAAATCATCATGAACTGAAATTAAATATCTCTCAATATTATACATTTACTAACAGCTTTTATAATCAGAGAGATCAGTTAATTGGAATATTTATTTCTACTTTGGTATAATAATAAAGATAATTTTCATTTATTGAAACAAGACATTTTGTGGGAGTGTGTAATGTACCAGTTATATCAAAAAATAAAATCAAATTTTAATTCCTACTGTAGCCTGAAGAAACAGCAACAACAAAAACTCCATGTCTGTGTGTTGAATAATATATCTTTCCCTAAGCTTGTTTGGTACAGTAAACTCAAAGTGGACACAAAAGGAAGACACTCAGACTGCCTCTTAATTTAAAAAGTACTAAAAATTCAGATAAATTCTTTATATAAATTAATTTCATAATCATTGATTGTTCATGCATGTGTATGTATATTGTATATACATTTATGCTTGCATGCATCACATATAACATACTTTTTTTTCTCCTAAAAAGCTTGAATGGTAGAGTGGTTTGGCAGATTGCATTTTTATTTTTTTTTTTTCAGTTTTACTGAGCTATAATTGATGAATAGCCCTGTATACATTTAATGTGTACAGCAAAATGACCTGACTTATATATAGGGCAAAAAGATTACCACCCTTTTTAGTTAATATTCATCACTTCATACATAGTTAACAAAAAAAAGAAAAAAAAATTTTTTCCTTGTTATGAAAACTTTTAGGATCTATTCTCTTAGCAGTTTTCAGGTATAGCATACAGCAATATTAACCATACTCATCATGTAGATTCCTTATTTCAAAGATAGCTAAAACAGTATTTCCCATTATGCATTCTCTTTTAATAATACAATTTTGACAGTAGTCTCATTGTGAAGTGGTGTCTTCTTTTTCCTCTTGGATCTGGATAAGTTTGTGAACATGACAAAAATAATGCTCTGTGACTTCTAAAGCTGGGTTGTCAAAGACAAAATAGTTTCCATTTGATTCTATTGAGACACCTTTTCTTGGAACTGAGGCATTGTGCTGTGTGGAAGTCCAAATAGAGTATGGAAACGTTCACATGGAGAGAAAATTAGACACCCCCCCCCCCTTCCCCAGACATGTGCACACAGTGGCCCTGCTTGAGCTTCCAGGCTGCAGCCAGTATCAATTTACTAAGTATGTAACTGAGTTTTCTTGAAAGTGGATAACCTGGTCCTCTGTTAAGTTGCCCCAGTTGAAGATAGAAAGAGATGAACCAGCCTCACTTGTTCCTGCACATACTCAGATATTTTAACAAAATAATTGTTTTTGTTTTATGTCATGATATTAGATCATAAAAGGCAATTGAGTTTCCACTCGGTTTACTTGGAACACTTGCCTTTAAAGTCCTGAGTGCCTCACAAGAAATCCAAGGCTACCATGCTGTCAGGATGCTCAAGTCACATATAAGACCGTTTGTAGATGTAGACAAAGTATCATCTGCTTGACAGTCCCAGATGACATCTCCAGTGGCAATCACCATAAACTATCAGACATGTAAATAAAGAAAACTCTAGATGAGTCTTGCCTCCCTCTGGCCAGTAATTGCTAATCTATGACTTCTTCCCATTGAGTCCTTACATAACAAGTTGAAGAGAGAAACCACCTTACTGTGCCCATTTTCAATTGGTGTCTCACAAAGTATGTGAGCATAATAAAATGGTTGTTTTAAGCCATTAGCTTTTTGGGTAATTTTTATAATAGGTAAATAGATAGCCATAATAGACTGTGGTACCGGTAATGGAAGGCTACCTTTACAAAATCTAAGATATGATGCAGTGCTGTTGGTATGGGTCGGTAGAAAGAAGCTGAAAGGGCACTGAGGAAACCATTAGTGAAATCCTAAAGGGCATCAAAGACAGTGTTAGTAAAAGTATAAAGCACAGTGAGGAGGCTGTAAGTGAGGGTTTAAAGAAAAGAGAGGAAAATGTTACTGGAAGCTGAAGGAAAAGAGACCCTTTTATGAAGAGGCAGAAAGTATAAAACTGACAACTATAGTAATGTAGAAAATAGAGGATATACTAAGAACTTGATGATCTGAGGTAAAGGGATTAGATTTCCAAGCAAAGTTTTGAGTGTGCTGTCTATCATTTTCTAGCTGCCAAATATAAAATGAGAGAGGAGAAAATTTAGTATAAATATAAATGATCCTAGACTTGCTGAGTTTGTAAATGAAACTGTTTCTCATTCCTAACCTCCCCTAGAAGAAGAGTCATAAAGTAAGAAATAGCCATAGTTCATAGATCAACTCTCGGGCACTGTCAGAAAAATGTCTCATGGTAAAGATGAAACTAAGGGTGCAACTTTAAAAGTGTTTGTTAAGACCTCAAAAGTACCTCATAGACCCTTTAACACACACAAAAGGCCTTCCAAGTATCTTAATGGCATGTTCTGTGGCCATTGCTGTTAAAAAAAAAAAGGGTTTCTAAGAATCTTGAAAAGCTTATCACGTGGTAAATTCAAAGGGAGCCCCTGGTGAAAGGTTTTTGTGGATGTGGCCTTTGTCTAATGGAGTATATTATAAATGGATACCACAAAACAGAGATTCTTTTTAAAGAAATGATATCATATTGAGTCGAAGGCAAGAGAGACTATATAAAATAAAGGAAGATTTTCACACTCCTTTAAGGAATACAGGCAGGAAGCAGGCTGAGAAAACCACTCATCTGCAACCACAGGCCATTTCTTATGGAAAAAGAAAAATGCCTCAGAGGGCAAAACCAAGATCTCAGGTCATAGAGCCTGGGGCCACCAAGAAATCCCAGGCATGAAGATTTAGCCCTAAACAGTTAACTGACCACAGTGCCTGGCTGGATTCAGATAATTTTACAGACCAGTAACTGTTGTGTGTCTCCTGTTTTTGAATGGGAGTGTCTATATCAGCTATTCTATGCCTGTCCCATCATTGTGTGCTGCCTATGTGGGGAACGTATAATATGTCTTTAGTTCACAGTTTATCAGTTTGAGAGAAATTGTATTCAAAGAGCTCTGCACAAGGTACAGGACCTGAAGAGCCTCAGCTGTAGCTGAACCAGATTTACCTGAGAAGATCTTAAACCTTGATGTACTGATGATGTTATAGGAGAAGGCTTAGGGGCTTTAGGGGCAGGCACTGCTATATTTTGTATGTGAGAGGGAAATGGGGAAACGGATTGTTTTAGTTAGAAGGCAGACTGACAGATTGTATTTTCCAGAGATGCTTACAATAATATCACCTCTGCCATATGCTCATCTTATGATGTGATTTGGACATCTTTCCCTCCCACTGAGAATTGAGGTCTATATTGTCTTCCTTTTAATCCCAGGCTTGTTAGTATGGTAGCAATAGTAAGACTATGGTACATCCAAGGATGGGTCATAAAAGGTAATATGGCTTCCATATGATTATCTTGGAACACTTGCTTTTATAGACCTGAGCAACCATGAAATATATGTTGTGAAGAAATCAAGGCCACATGGAGAGGCTGTATGTAGGTGAAGCCCTCACCTTTTGCATCATTAAATTTAATTGATTTATATTTTTTATAATCATGACTATATTTAGGTTTATGTCTCATTTTATATTCAATGCATTTATTTTTTTCTCATTTTAGAAGAGAGAAAAATCTCTTCTTTTGATTTGAAAATATTACATTTTTTTTGTTTGTTTGTGGTATGCGAGCCTCTCACTGTTGTGGCCTCTCCCGTTGTGGAGCACAGGCTCTGGACATGCAAGCTTAGCAGCCATGGCTCACGGGCCCAGCCGCTCCACGGCATGTGGGATCCTCCCGGACCGGAGCACAAACCCGTGTCCCCTGCATTGGCAGGCGGACTCTCAACCACTGTGCCACCAGGGAAGCCCTGAAAATATTACATATTTTTTAAATCTGGTGGTTGTTTATAATTTATTAAAACTCTGGATTACCTTGCAATTTTCAGTAATTGATTTATCTTTCTCTTGAGCCAGAGTAGACATTAAGATTCTCTTTTGTCTCGTGCACCTCTTCATCTCACAATATTAATGTCCTCTGTAGTTTTAGTCTACAATAGTAGGGATAAAATTTCCATTTCTTTTCCATTTTTATTCTTGCTGTTTTTAGATGACAATAATTTTTATTAAATTGTTCACTCACCTTTATCTTACGTATTTGATTAAGCATTTTCTTTGATTTTTAAATATCCATTCAATAGGGTATCCTCCAATAAATATTTTTGTGTCATAAAATTCCTGAGGTATCTTAAATTACATATTTATTTAACATATCAGTTTAGTTTTCCATAAAAATAATAGTATCATACAGTCCTTTATCTTGTACACTTTGAAAATATTTTTCCATTGTGCTCTTGTCCTTAGTGTGGTTGATAAATCTAATAAAGAGTTGATTAGAATTTTTTCCACTGTTCTAGAAAATCTTAGTTTCACTATTATGTGTCTGGTTGTGGCTTTTTAAAAGATCTTGCCTTTATACTATGAGACTTTTTAATATGAGATGTTTCATCTTTCTCTAATATTTGGATCTGTTCAATCCTTACTGTTTCAATATTTCCTCTGCTCTGTATATATTTTAACTCCTTCTAAGATTCTTATTTTAGGGAGTTTCATGTCTTTCTATCTTATAGATACCTCAGGATCTTATTCCTTCCATGTTTTTTATTATTTTCTGATGATTTCTAGAAGGCTTTTTAAACTTAATATTCCATTTCAATAAGATAGCACTTTTGGCTGTATTATTCAGTTATAAAATCCTTCTACTGAATTCTTTATTTCTAACACAGGTATTATATGTTTATGAAAATAATTTCCATTTGATTTTACTTTATAATTTTCTCATCTTCATTTACCAATAATTTGTATAGTAGTTTTGCTTTCCTTTTTCAAATATTTGATTTTTCTGTATATCATACCTTTTATCCTTTAGGAGATTAACAGTATCTAGATCAGAAAATAGAATACAGAAATAGAGGCTGAAGCCCCAAACTTTTGAATTTAATAACTAGGTTGAAAGTAGTCAAAGACAGACAAGCAGATGCACTGAGATTTTCTACCTCCAGATTTTCCACCCCACCCCCCAAAAAGTGAACTGCTTATCAGTTCTCTTTATCTTCCTCTTCATTCAATTATGAAGTGAATGTCTCCCCTGTTAGTTAATCCTCTAGCCCTTGAGAAATGGAGGGAAGGGGGAGACAGCAGGGGCTAAAACATCAGGAGGCCCATTTTGATTTGGCTATATTTATGGGCGGGGAGAGAGGGGCGGGCGAGGATTGACATAACATTATATTACTTTCAGGTGTACAACATAATGGTTTGATATTTGTATATATTGCAAAATGATCACCACATTCTCTACCATCTTCTCTACATTAGGATCAGTTTATATTAAGCAATACTAAGCACCAGTAAAATATATTTTCTATTCACCTCACCCAGACTATTATTTAAGTAGAAAATTGCATTTTTAAAAATAGCATATTTTAGCCATTGCTATTATACTCTCTATTGGATTATTTTTCTCTTTAGATGTAAAGAGCAATATGCAGAAAAAGAAGAAACTAAGAGAAAACTAAGCCCTGGTACCTCATGTTTGTTTCATTGTGGACTAATCCATTCTTTAATTATCCCAGGTAATCACTCTTCTTTTAACTCTGTCCACAAAGTTTTTGATACTCCTCCCTTCAAGAGGTATAGCCTAATCCCACATCCCTTTTTTGTGGGCTTGATTTAAGGACATGCTTCTAACAAATAGAATTAACTGGAAGCAGCAATGTTTGCCTTTAGGGACTAGACCATAAAAGGCACTGTAGCTTTCTCCTTGCACTCCTGCTTTCTCTCTGTCTTTGTCTCTCTGTCTCTCTCACTTTTAGATTGCTCTCTGTGAGGGTGAGTTGCCATTTATGAGGATAGTCAAACATCTCATGAAGAGATACGCATTGTGATTAAATGAAGACTTTTTCTACTAGCCATATGGGTAAACCATTTTAGAAATAAAACTTTCAGCCCTAGCCAAGGCTACAAATGACTGTAGCCCTGGGTGAAGCCATGCCTGCTACTTCTGGAGAGACCCTGAGCCAGAACCACCTAGAGAAGTTGTTCCTGAATCCCTGAACAACAGAAACTCTGGGATAACAAACGTTTTCTGTTTTAAGCCACTAAAATTTTGGGTAATTTGATAGGCAGCAATAAATACCTAATACAGCTTCTTGAAACTTAATAAGCTAGTACAATTGGGTTTAATTTCTCTATTTTTATTATATTTGTTTTTCTCACTGTTTTTTTGAATTAAGATGAATAGTAAGAGTATGCTTAGTTCTATAAGAAACCTCCAAACTCTCCTCCAAAGTGGCTGTACCATGTGTGATTCCACCAGCAATTAATAAAGAGTTCTTGTAGCTCCACACCTCACCAGCATTTGGTGCTGTCAATGTTTTGGATTTTGACCATTCTAATAGGTGGTTAGTAGTATTTCATTAATTTTCATTTCTCTAATGGCATAGGATGTTGAACCTTTTCATATGTTATTTGACATCCATATATCTTCTTTGGTGAGTTGTCTAAGATCTTATGCCTATTTGCTCATTTTCTTATTGTTGAACTCTAAGAGTTCTTTATATATTTTCTACACCAATCCTTTATCAGATATGTCTTTGCAGATATTTTATTCCAGTCTTTGGCTTATCTTTTCATTTTCTTTGACAGATCAGATGCTTATAATGAAGTCCAGCTTATCAATTATTTATTTCATGGATCATGCCTTACTTGTTGTATCTAAAAAGTCATCTCTGTATCTAAGTTTGTCTAGATTTTCTTCTATATTATCTTCTTGAATTTTACATTTAGGTATTTATTCCATTTTGAGTTAATTTTTGTGAAGAGTGAAATGTCTTTTTCAGGATTCATTGTTTTGCATGTGGATGTCCAGTTATTCCAGTACCATTTTTGAAAAGACTAACTTTCCTTCATTTACTGACTTTTTGTAGCATACTTTTTAAAGCTCAGTTTTATTTAGGTATAATTTTTATGGCATGAATTTAATCAGTTTTAAGTATAAGATTAGATGCCTTTTGACTAATCATTACAGTGTGGAGCTACCACCGTAATCATAATAGAGACTATCTTCATCACTTGAAACAGTTACCTGAGACCTTTCTGTAGTTAATTTCATACCCCAGTCCCAGTCTATGGCAAGTAGTGATTTTATTTCTGTCACTATAGATTTGTCTTTTTGCAAATTCCATATAAAAGGAATTATACGTTATCCTCCTTGTATGTCTTTTCACTTAGAATAATTCTTTGAGATTCATTTGAGTTGAGTGAATTGATTATAGTTTGGCGCTTTTATGTATATATCTATGGGTTGACCAAAAAGTTCATTCGGGTTTTGTCATACGATGTCATGAAAAAACCAAATGAAGTTTTTGGCCAACCCAATACTCTAAATATTTGAAGACAGAACTTTCTGTGAACCTACTCATTTTCATCAACATACACCTACAGTGGAGTTTCTGCATCACATGATAAGTAAATATAAAACTGTGAGAAATGGTAATTATCTTTTTGCATTCTTAGCAACAGTGTATGAGAGTTCCTCCTCATTCTCACTCAGCCTTACTATCTTCAGACTCTTTAGTTTTAGCTATTCTGCTAGGTATGTAGAAGTATCTTACTGTGGCTTTAATTTGTATGTACCTAATGACTAATGGTGCTGGCTACCATTTTAACGTACTTTAAGTATTTTCTTCAGTAAAGTGTCCAGTAGAATATTTTACCTATTTTTACTGTTTGTTCAGTTAATAAAAGCTATTGCTTTTGTTATTGAATAATTCTTTATATATTTTGAATAGAAACCCTTTATCAGATATATGATTTGCAAAATTTTATCCCAGTCTCAGGAGTGATTTTGTATTTTCTTAACCATTTGTTTTGAAGAGAAGTTAATATTTTATGAAATCCAAATTTTATACACTATAATCATTTCATAGACCAAGGACTTTATTCTTCTTTCTTCTAGAAACTTTATAATTTGACCTCTTACATTCATTTCCATCATTCATTTTGAGTTAATTTTTGTCTGTAGTATGAGTTATGGGATGAACTTCATTCTTTTAGATATAGATATCTAATGTTTTCAGAACTTTTTCTTTTCTTTTTCTTGGTAAAGTTTACCCTTTCCTCTTTTCTCATTTTTTTTGTAAAGAATACACTTTACTTGTTGTGGAAAATAAATTGACCATATATATCTCATTTGGACTCTATAATCTGTTCCCACTTATCCATATGAGTCCCCTATACTCCAAAACCACACTGCAGGTTACTTTAAAAATATGAATTATTTCTTAGCTATTACTGCTGTATTGAATATTCTTTCTTTGTAAAGCAAACGAAAACTCAAAAAAAAAGAAAAAAACTGAACTCATATACATACATAAAGATCTGCAATGCATATTTGGAAGTGTTTAGGGAAACTACGAACTTTTTCACCATAAATGAAGAGGGAGATGAAAAATCATTTACCAGATTTTTTTTTCATTTACCAGATTTTAATGATTGAAAATATATAATCATGTAAGAACAAATGTTTGGCTCATTTGTATTTCCACCAATAGAGTTACAAAATATAAAAATCTAAATATGATGACTGTAGTGGTTCACTGTGAATATTTATATTAGATATAAAGGTGATTTTAATTTTCCAAGCTCTTCAAAATTTTAGTCATACTTCTCAAAAATAATTTGTTATAAAAGTCATTAAGATATATGATGGCTTTTTTTTCACACCAAGGAAATATAATGTCACAACATCACTAACATTGAAATTTAGTACTCTCAGATATTCCACTAAAATCCTACATGTTTCTTAAAAGTCACATCTCTGTTTAACATAAGTACAAAATTAAAGACTTGATTCAATGATTTCCATATATATTTGTCTTACAAAACCCCATAATTAACAGAAAGAGTAAAAGGAAAATGAGATACAATCCCATTTGGTATGTATTATATTATATTGGGATTCAGAAATTTTGGATTCAGGCCTTGTTTTCCCAATAACTAGCCAAGTTTTTTTTTGTATATAAACTCTAGAGCCTTAGTTTTCTCACTGGTAAATGATAAAAATTGGACCCAATATAATATCTTAGTAATTTTTTTTTCAAATAATGATCAGTACTCTAGTTTCAGCTCAGACATGTAGAGGGATAAAAAGAGGATAACTCCCACACTTATGAGAGAGTGAAAGAACAAATTGAAAATTAATTACTTTCCTTGAAACTATAAGAGACTGAGATCACAGGATAAACAACGCATCTGAAATCTAAAGACAGATCTGCAGCGAGACACAGAACCTGAGTATTTGCCTACTTGGCAAACACACCACCTATGCCACTATAACCATCTAATCCAGTGAGAAGATACAGCTAGAAATTTGTAATACATTGCTAAAAGCCAGATGGGAACACACAGTGAAGAATGTACATCGTTTTGCAAGCTTTTCCTTCAGGAATACCACAAAAAGCTCAAAAGACTATTTGGGAAAACCATGAGAAAGATTCCCTCATGGTGCTAGCTAGGGAATGGGAATAGCAACCACTATCAAATATGGCCTGGAATCCATCTCCCTAACTTCCCTATGGAAGAAAATATTTAATCTTCAGGGTGGAAGACAACAAAATTGTAGACAGAGGGCACTGGTGGGAACCCACTTCAGCTGGTGGTTGGGGAACAGAGATATCAAACAAACAAACAAACAAAACCTCTAACTCTAGAGGAAGGAATGGCAACCTACTAGAGCCAACATATATCTGGAGGAGAGGCAGGAATGTTTCCAAAGGCCATATCCCTGAGACCCATGTTCAGAATGTCAGAGAACTCTCATCTCTTCTCCCTCTACCCTGAAAGGGACAACTATCACCATAAGTGTTGAGTATGCATAGTTTTGGAATACAGCTGGGATAGTGGTAAGAGAGTCTCTTGAGGAGCAACACAGAGAGGAGAAGCAAAGTCAGACAAGGATACTCAAACTCTAGCAAATTTCCAACCATGACTAAATTTTGTCTAGGTGAAAACACACTACACAAGAAAAACTTAAAGGCCTGAAAGAGAGGCTCTCATTGCCTCCCCCACCCATATATATATATATATATATATATATATATATATATATATGTAATTTTTGACTGGCCTATCCTATACAGCATTTTCAGATGCCAACTAAATGTACGTGGCATACAAACAGACAATAAAATTCACAATCTAAAGAGGCAAAACGATTATCAGAACCATAGTTAGATGTGACACAGATTTTTAAATTTTTAGAAAGGCATTTAAAATAGCTATGATTAGTATATTAAAGACTCTAATGGAAAAGGTAGTCAACATGAAAGATTAGATTGGTGATTTTAGCAGAGAAATGGGAAATGTGGGAAATAATTAAATTGAAATTATAGAAAAATTAAAAAAAAACCACACATAAAGAAAGAAAGTTAAGTATGTGTTAGATGGACTCATCGGTAGACTGACTAGATTAGGAAAACAGCCTAGGAAAGATCCAGCCAGTTTGAAGATAGGTCAATAGAATTTCCAAAGAGAGGCAGAAAACTAAATTAAAAGGAAAAAAAAGTAGAAAAAAAAGATAGACCAAAGGATCCATGGCCTGAGGAACAATATTAATATCATGCACTCTAACATATATCTAGTTGGAACCCCAGGAATATAAGAAAGAGAGAACTGGGATGAAAATATACTTCAAGGAGTAGTGGTCAAGAACATTCTAAATTAGTGACAGATACCAAGCAAAATACCCAATTTTCTCAGAGAACAAGTGTTTAGCAAGCAACACTAAACAAATAACAAAAACCTATGTATATCACATTCAAACTGCAAATAAGAAAGATAAAAGAGAAAAATTTAAGGGCAAGTAGAAAAAAGAGACACATTGCTCAGAGATAAAGTAAGAATATATCAGACCTCTCACCTGAAAGCATGCAAACAAAAATATAATGGACTGATATTTTTAATGTGTTGAAATAAAAATTAATTTACTTTTGATGGGAATGTAAAAATGATAAAACCACATTTTCAGTTAGTCTGGAAGGTTCCTTTTCTGTTTATACTTTCTTTTTTAAAAATGTTTTATTTTGAAATAATTATATTTTAACAAGAAGTTGCAAAGATAAAGGATAGTACAGAGAGGTTCTGTGTATCTTTCATCCAGTTACCCTAAATGGTTATATCTTACCTGCTTATAGTACTATACCTGAACTAGGAAATTGACATTGGTACAATATGTGTATATAGATCTATGTCACTTTATAATGTGTAGAGTCATGTAACGATCACCAAAATCAGGATGGAAAACTGTTTCATCCACAAAGATCTCACACCCTCCTCTCCAATATCCCTAACCCCTGAAAACCACTAGTTTGTTCTCCATCTCTATATTTGTGTCATTCAAGGATGTTATATAAATATAATAGCATGCTATGTAATTTTCTGATGCAAGATTTTTTTACTCAGCATAATGCTCTTGACATCTCTCCAAATTGTTGCTTGTATCAATAGTTTTTTCTTTTAATCACTGTTTACTATTCCATGGTATGGATTTACCAGTTTGTTAAGTCATACACACATTGTAGGGTATTTAGGTTACTTTTATTTGACTATTACAAATAAAGCCGCTATGAAAAATCACATACAGTTCTTTGTGTGCATATAAGTTTTTATATCTTTAGAATAAATGCCTGGAAGTGTGATTGCTGAGTAATATGGTAAAGTATGTGCAATTTTTTCTTCCAGAGTGGCTGTACATTTTACATTCCTACCAGCCATAAATAAAGACAAAAAAATGGAAAGACACTGGAAATTTAAGGTATATAAATCACTAACAAATTGATGAGAAAAAGGAAAAACAACTCCTGCAAAATGGAAAAAACAAATGGCAAATCAGAAAAGCAAAAGAATACAAATGGCAGTTAAAAATGTGAAAATATGGTCAGCTCACTAGTAATAAGGGAATTAGTTACAAGCCAACATATAGTAAGACATTAATTCACAATAACAAATTGGCAAGAAATTTAATATTCTCATAATGGCAAATATTGGTAAAAAGAACAAGCCATTGGAACTTTTCATATTTTTTTGCAGAATTATCTTTGGGCATCACCACTTTGAGGAGCAATTTGGCACTGTCCAGTACAGTCAAAGATGCAGCTATAACACAATTCAGTGGAAGCATCTCTAGGTATGTACCCTAGAGAAACTCGTACGTGAATGCATAAGGATTTAGCAGATGCTGTTGATGCCTGGCCCATGTCCCTTTGGCCTGTCTGAGTTCACCTACTGCTTCTATAAACAGCTATTGACCTGCTACCAGACCCTAACCTTGTGTGTCTGGGTCTTCCTTCTCTATTTGAGCCCTTTCTCTGGAAACAAATGGGACCTAAATGGTGGACATGGGAGCAATCAGGAAGTGCCTGTGTGAACACTGCTGAGGGCAGCTCTCAGCATAGGGCACGGGGAGAAGGAGCTAAATGCTCCAGCCTCCTTGTACTCTGGTAGAGTAATCCTGAGACATGTTCCACACAGTCCCTAGTGGAATCACGCCCTGGTTGCTCACGGTGGTATTTATCTTGTTAAACACTACTTTATTGCCCATTTTCTCTTTCCTGTTTTCCTTTTCCTGATTCTCGTTTGTGGTGCCTGGGATACCCTCTGAAATAAATTGTCTGTCTTCAAATTCTTGGCTCAGTTGGATTTGGGAAAGGGGTACTCAAACTAAAACAGTATAAGAATGTTCATTGAAGTATGGTTTGTAATAATGAAAAATTAGAAAAAAATGAGTTTGTTTCCTCTTGTTGTTTCATACTATGGTAGCAAAAGAAATCAAGAATTTATTTTTCCATCTAGAAGAATTAAGAGTTTGTATCAATTTAATACTCTCTGAATTGGGAACATTAATTCCTAAATTTATAAGATCACCTTATATGGGGGTCAATAAAAGGAATGTCATAATTTGGTATAACTGTAGAGCACACATTCAAGTGAAATACTACGTAATGGGATTAAGTGCATGCTTGGAAATAAATACAGTTATCAAGTTCTGAGTGAGTGACCATGGGAATGTCCGTTCCCAGACAATTCCAAAAAGCCAAATAGATAGTAATTATTGTATTTTCTTTGGTGAATCGACAATTCAATTTTATTATACCTTGTACTAGTCTGCTTAGGCTGCCATAACAAAATATCACAGACTAGGTAGTTTAAACAACAGAAGTTTATTTTATCACGGTTCTGGTGATTGGAAGTCCAAGATCAAGGTGCCAGCAGGGTTATCATTTGGTGAGAGCTCTCTCCTGGGGCTGCAGACAGGTGCCTTTTTGCTTTATGTTTACCTGACCTCTTCTTTGTGTGTGCTCTGAGAGGGAGAGAGAGCAAGTGGTAGAGATAGGAGCTCTGTGCTGACTCTTCAATAAGGATACTAATCCCATCAGATAAGAGATCCACCCTTATGATCTCATTTAACTTTAATTACCTCCTTAGAGGTCCCATCCCTGGTCACAATAGAGGTTAGGGCTTCAACATATGAATTTTAGGGGACACAAACATTTAGTTCATAACATACTTTCTATTCTCAAGATTTCTTAAAATAAGTTACAAGGTACCCATCTCCCACCGATTACTAAGAGGCTTTTGAAATTATATACAAATAAATTATTTTTCAATCTTGATTTTGCTTCTAAGAAATTATTACAAACTGTAATCATATAGGATATAAGATTTGGAATAAAATTTATCCACAGTAAGTACCCAACATAAATTGCTATGTGTTCTTGGCAAGGTGCCAAAATCATACTCTATATCTAGATACAGGAAGCTGTGAATTATATTTATTTGAATATTGAAAAAAACTTCTTAATATTGTCCCATAATATATATTCTTAAAATATTCACACATTAGACCTAGATATTCCATCTGGAAAATGCTAAACATACATGTTCTCTGCCTTCACATATAATTCATCTTCATGGTAACCTAGTCCCAGAACAACTCAGGTGCCCAAACTGAACACTGTGATATGTATATCGGCTGTCAATTAATAGGTATTTTTTATATGATTTTCTCATAAAGAGAGTTAATACAGTATAGATACTTTTTCTCATTTTATGTCATGTCAGACATACTGCTGTTTCAAAATTGAAGTTGTGTGGTGGTGGTGGTTGTTTTGGTAAAAGAAAGAAGAGGAGGAAGAGCAGAATCAATTATATGATTTTATTATCCACTTCTCTCCTTTGGGCTATATTGCAGCTGCTATTGTTGAATAGTTGATATAGAGTTAAGTCTGGAGAAAAGAAATTGATATAGTATAGTAAGGAAAAATTCAATGACTATCACATTGAACATCTGTACATGGGATATCATTATTATGGCTATTACTTTATTACTTTCAGGGACTGGATTCCTGTTGGATTCAAATGTAGTTCTTCTAGATATTGTTGTTATATGATCATCTCTGACTTTCTAAGATATTTCCTATTCCTCAGGGGCATAAAGACTGGAAACTACATATCCTGACCTTTGGGGTTCAGTTATATTAAGCTGGTGAGAGGCAATCTCATGAGATTGTGTAAGAGTAGAAGCCATTGTTCTCAGGTGGTAGTGGAGGGTAAATGGGTGAGCTTTGGCAGGTGGTAGATATGTTTTTATTTTTCCCCGTAGATTTTGGGTTATCCTGTTGATAACTGTCTTCTGAGGTATGGTAGGCAACTGAAATCATGAATGACTTCCTGAGATTCCTTTACTTAAGAATTGCTTGAAAGCAGACTTTTTGACCTTCATTCCCCCACCTCCCAACAATTGTATTGGCCTCTAATTCTGTGTATTAAACCCTTTCAGATGTGAAATATTTACAGTGCCTTCAATTTTAATAACTGAATACTGACTATTTGGTAGTGTATATTTGGCATTCTCTGATGCTGATAGCAAATGCTTTTTGTTTTATTAATGGTTTTATGGTTATGTGAGGAAAATCCCAGAATTAAAAAAAAATGATTTTATTAAATTACCTAGGTACCTCATCATACCCAAAGCTCTCTTTGTTTTTCCTCATTGTTTCAAAAGATCTTCTTTAGAGATTAAAAAACTCGATGCTAATGGTTTTCATCTTCTGTAATGTCAAAAATTGAGAAATGGCAATAAAATAAAATTAATTTGTCAGTATATTATGACAAAGACTCTCACCTTGACCAAACTCTTGACTGGCTCCTTGGAGCCTGACTAGATCCAACCTTGGTCATGTCCTCAAGAGTCCAGTTTAAGCAAGAATCCTGTTAAGTGAGAAGTCACCACCCTGGATATCTGATCAAATTCTTCATCTCCTACTATCCCCAAGGGATAGCTAATCACCCTGGCCTGCCTTTAGTAATAATTGTGTTGAATCTATTAAGCCAGAATCACCACTCACCCATAAGGTTTCCAACCACTGATGCCCTTAAACTGCCCCTTGGATATAAATCCCCACTTGTCCATGTTGTATTTGGAAATGAGCCCAGTCTATCTATACTGAGGTCTCTTTTCCTCTATTGTAATAGCTCCTGAGTAAAGTCTGTTTGTTTCTGCTTTATCTGTGGTCTGGCTCTTGGTTTTCCTTAACAATTTCTTTTATATTGTTTTATTTCTTTTTAAACTTTTGTTATATTATAAAAGTCACAAATGAAATTTGTCCAAACTTAGAATAAAGAACATTGAAAAAAATGAGATAAAAATATCACCCTAGTCTTCTTAATCTTGTCAAAAGATACTAAGATAGGTTGGACCATGGAAGACTCTTTGAGATTTCCAAATAAAATAGCAAATGTCAAGTTACACTGCATCATTCCAGGAACTACAGAGGTTAGTAGATCTCATTCAAGACTAGAAAAAATCGCAATCTAGTGAACAGGTTTGTGGTTAAGATTACCTCAAAGTTGGAGGGCAAATATTTAATAAATGACAACAAAGAAACCAGATCTTGGTACAATAACATTAAAAAGTTAAATGATTTTTTTAAAAAAATACATCATTGAGAAAAAATTTATTTTGATATTTCATTTTATTCTCGTAGAATTGTTAACATTGCTGATTTTACCTAAATTATGGCAAGGATTAATTAGAGACCTGAAGCCCTGAAGGAAGTAGCTTAACTGTTTTTCCAGAATTTCCTACCTGCAAGTCCTAGAAAACTCCCAAGGGCAAGTTTCACATGTCTGGCCTCGTTTAAGACTGAAATCATTTTTAGGAGAAATTCTGAAGGGCTTAGAGGAAGCATCCAAAATTTCAATTGCTTCTCTGAAACCTTGGAATCCTGCCTGTTAATAATCTCCATGCTCTTTGCTTAGAATTTACCCACAGAATCAACTGACAGGAAACTGCCTGTCACCCTCCACCCTCCCAGCAAGACTGTGCCAAAACACTCATCAGAAACCACAATGACAAAAATAGATCCATTGACGACTATGCATTGACTAAGAAATAGATGTACAGATTCAAGCTATCTTTATTCTTTTTTCCTTGTTTTGATGATGGTGGTAAAAAGAAAGAGAAAGCTACGTAATAGCATCTGGGCAAACAGCTTGTACACTAAGTCCAGCCCTATGTAAATTAAAATATTTGAGTTCTTATAGCATCCCTAAAAAGCATGGCATTCAATACAAACACCACAGACATTCAGTACAGAACATCTCACTGCAGTCATGCTGCTGGGTAGAGCTTGCAGCAACAGAAGCAGTAAGAAAAGAAAATTCTCTTTGTACAGCTGAATGGCTGCACTAGAATTTTCAGTGTTCAGATGTAATTAGAAAACAGCTGTGAAGGAAAATCAATTGTTCCTGGTAGTCAATGGCTAATTTTCCACAATCAAAATAAAGAATGCAATATGACATGTTTGTAATGAGCAAGTAATTGTTTCTCTTTTGTTTATTGTTTTAACATTTTTCCCTTTATTTGTGGGAGCTGTCACTTGCTTGCTTCAGGACAACTTCTCCCAGTCTCTGCTTCTCCCATCCATATTTAAAAACTTGCAACTGCCAAGCAGGCTACATAGTCCAGCTCAGTTTATTCGAGATTGCCTTACTTATGATGATGATTTGTGGACTAGCAAGGAAATATTGTCCTTGCTTTTATGAATTCGCAATAAAGCTTCCATAAATGGAATTATTATTAAACACTAGCATTTATTCATGGGATTTAACTTTGATTCATTCCGCAAAGGTCTCATGTGTCAAAATGATGTAGTTCCCAGAATTCATTGACCTGCTGCTCCAAGTGTCTCTGCATTGCATAACAAAACAAAACTAAAACAACCACAGGACCCTTTTTTATATCCTTCCTCTATCATTAGCATAGACAGGAAGGGATTGCTGCAGCAGATGGATAGAAAAGTAAACCTCTATGGTGCACAATTGGAATGTAGATGGATGGGAAATGAACTTAAATGTTACAATAGATCAACGAGAGTAAATTTGTTTTATCATGCAAAAAAGTCTGGTTGAGAAATACCAGGAGGAATAACACTCCTATGCTGCTTTCAGCATTAAAAAAAGAAAAAAATACTTACATTAATTGGTGAAATTAACCTCTCTTATTATTTTCTATACTTACATTTTTTCTAGAACATTCTTTGATAGCTACTGTAGTGACAGTGGAAGAGAGTGAAATGAATAATAAATCGGGGTTGACTCAGTTGCTGTGTAATCTTGGGACCATGCCTTAATTTTAGTTTCCCTTCTATTTCTTTATAAGAGAAATATGATAATAAGTAAGTGAATATGGGCTCTTTCTTTTCCTAATAATTATGACACAAAGTACACTAGTACATTAATTAATATTTGCAATTAAAGTTCTGGAGGAAAGGCATTCCTCAACTTTTCAAAAGTGCACGTTTAGCAACCAATAGCCAATAGTGATAATTAGTTTCATAAAGTCTGTTTATGTCTATGATTGACACATAGAAAGTATAGTTGAAAGTATAGTTGAAAGTATAGCTGAAAGTATAGCTGAAAGTATAGTTGAATTTTTCCTCAGCTTTTATCTTCAGAGAGCCTGCTCCAGAATCTGGGTGGTGTTTGTTACATACCATTTACTGAGCCCGAAAAAGGCATTATGGGCCAAAGTAACAGGTTATAAAAAAGGAACTCTATGTTCTTACGAAGCAGTCTAAATTATTGACTGGGAACTCAAGTTTGAAAAACACTGGTACAATTCAAATTTTGTGGCTAATAAATATTATAAATTTTAAACTGAAATACATTTTTCAAATGGCTAAGGTACCATGTGATTTTTAAATGAAATTTTAGAAGGCACTATCCTACGTGATTATCTATCCACCTTTATACTTCATAATTTGGGGTAGAATACTTGTAATTTAATATTCAGAATCATCTAAATGAACCTTATATTTTCACTTCTTTACCTCTGCTTTTCTTTACCCTCAGCACAGAATGCTCTCTCTTCCCACTTCCCATTTTTTTTGGAAAAGCACCACAGGCAATGTCAAGAGATGTCTGATTGATTTTAAATGTATTTGTTTTAAGAGTAGAATTTCATATGTACAGTTTTAAACTTTGTGCAAGAAAACCAATGGAAATTGGATAAGAAAATGAAATAGTAGAAGAGAGCTGACACTTGTCATCCCAAGACTATAGGAAGAGGCAATGTAATTGAAAGCTATTTAGGTGTAATTATATATACATTATAGGACCAGACAACCAATTTAAGTGAAGGAGAAAGAAAATAAACAAAAGTATGATGAATTATCTACATTTCCAGGATGATAGCTATTATCATATATATATATATGTATATATATATATGTATACATATATATACCACATACTTTCTCCATGTAGCCAGAAACCTGTCACCTACCACCCTGACCATATATCTGGTAAAAAATATTTTCTCATCTGGTCACAAATACAATCATATGACAGATGCTGTGTCAATTATAGTTTATCTTTTAGAAATTTTGAAAATTGTAGAACAACATACAGAGAATGAAGACTGTAAGTTGGAGTTACCTTGTGACAACCTTAAAGGTTTCATAACATCCAACTCCTGCTGCTGAAATTCCCAGATCTTCCCTTTTCCTTGTTCTGCTCGGGAATTGTTTCATCAGCTTTTTCTTTGATTTTGTGATTAACCCAAGAACTTTTCTAAGAAGCTTTTATCACTCAGCTATCCCTTTTATTTATTCAGTTGGTTTGTGGTGCATGACACTCAAATACATTAAAGCAATAAATAAATAAAAATAATACAAAAGTTAGTATCTGAGAGTGGGTCACAGGCAACTGATCTTGAATGAAAAGTGTGGTTTTGGAATTCTTCAGACCAAGAGGGGGCAATAAGGAATGCAACACCCCATGGATGGTAATGTAATAGCCATAACTGGCACTGGTAAAATACCTAATCAAATTTTGATTTCTAAATCCTCTGAGTCTGTCTTCCCACTGACAGAATCTCGTGGAAAAGATAGCTGCTTCCATAGATAAATTTTATAGGGTGTAAGCAATGGCAAAACTGAGGAGAGAGCTAGTTGCTTCAGATACAATGGAATATTTAACATGAAGTGTAACAAGCCCAAATTCTTCCATTAAATAATGGAATGAAAATTAAGTTGGACTCTAAGCAGGGCAAAAAACCCCGAAACCAAACCAAAACAAAAACTGACTATTTTGACAATAGGAATAACAGGGATAAAAATCCATATTCAGAGATTGACTCTAAATGTTCCTGAAATTTTGCAGAGGCTGGAGTAGTACACAATTCAACCAGATTTGTTATGTAAAAACCAGGGTGTTGATTAGAATACACTATGAGTCAACTACATTGGGCATATCTTGGAATATGCAGACAATTTGGAGTGACCCCCTAACCTCTGGAATATCTTTCTTCTCCATCTGAAGAAGTTTCTATTTTATATTCTTTGCTAACAGAAGATGTGATTTTATGCTGGGAGGAGATAATTATTCTCTGAAATTCCGCATTCAGGGCCACATCTGTCATTGAAGCTTTCCTTGCTGGATTAATAAATTTACTTTCAACAAGGTCATAAAAATAGCATATGTAACTGACTTGGAAAGAAGAGTTACATATATAAGTAATTACAGGAATTTGGTACAGAATGTTATCAAAAACCTTATGGGAATTTTCTCAGTGAGTGTGAATATAATTTTCAAGCAGGTTGGATTTTTTTCTGCATATGCACTCAGCAGATAATTATCTATTATTTGCTTGGGAAACCATGTGGCTAAAACAAACTTGAAAAAAAATAATTATCTACTCTACGTTCCAATTTTTAAATTTAAAACTCTCCATGTAATACAGAGAATGCAGAGTAATGACAATGGGAAATAAAAATGTTGAATTAATTCTATCTTCTACATAACTCACCTGGTCTATATTCAATTCCTGCATCCATAGTTACATATTCTGACTTCTCTTCTGTTACATAAGTTGAAATGTTTCTGATCCTACCTAAGGCTAAATCCTCTGCAAGTACTCTGGATTCCCTTTAATCTACTCAAGGATGTTGCTCCTGCAATTCACCTTTCTCATTCCATCATCAAGCTCTCCTGTCTACTAAATCATTTTTGTAATCTATAAACTTTTACAATCTTGAAAAATTAAAAGTAAACCTCATCATGTACCCCTTCTCCCCATTCAACCCTGATTCTTAGCTTTTATTTATGGCAAATGATTAAAAAGATTGTTTTATTTATTTTTCAACTTCCTCTTCTCCCACTTTTTCTAGCACTCTCTCCAATTCGGACTTTATTTTCACCACTCAACATGAACAACTCTTGTTAAAATCACCAGTGATAACGGTATTGCCAAATTCGAAATTCAACTCTCCAATACTCATACTAGTAACTTAAAAATTATTCCCTGAAACAGGAGATTGCACACCCCTTCCTGAAATGCTTTATTCATGTGATGTCTGACATCACTCTTTCTTGGTTCATCATTCCTTCTAAACCTTTGCTGGTTTTTCATTATCGCATTGAATCTAAACTTAGGAATGCCCCAAGCTCAATTCTTGGCCATTTTCTCTCTCTACATTTATCCTCTAGCTGACTTTGTCCAGTTGTGTGATTTTACTACTATGTAAAAAGTGATGACTTCCAAATTTACATCTCAATTACTAATTTTTCTCCTGAAATTCAGCTTCTTACAGTCAGATAATGTTTCCTTGGATGCCTAGTAGGTTTATTTAATGTTACCGTGTACAAAATCAAATCGTCTATTTCTTTTCCTATGTCTCTAAATATTTTCTGAAGAGTTCAATGTTCTCATTGTTATACACTATTCCAATGTATAATTATACCACATTTGTATACCCACCTACTATTTGACTTTGTTCCAGGTTGGGGATCTTATAAATAGTGCTAGTATGAACACTTTTTGCACATATTTGGAAATTATATGTGCTTTTATTCTAGGTATATATCTAAAAGTGAAATTGGAGGGAATGTATGAGATCAACTTTAGTAGATAAAAGCCAAAAGATTTCTGAAGTGGTGTGCAAATATACACAGCCATCAGCAGTGTATGAGGTCTTCATCTAAGGCAAATTATGACCAATACTTGGTGCTTTGTCTTTTTTATTTTGCTTTTATGTTTGCTGATTAGTAGTGCTTCGTTGTCATTTTATGTACATTTCTTTCATCACTACTGAATTTGGGCATCTTTATGTGTGTCCATTTGCCATTTGGTACCCTTTATTTTAAGTGCCTGTATCAGACTTTTTCCAAGTTCTATAGGATTGACAGGTTTTTTTGTACAGGTTAGTTAAATATTCTGGATACAAGTTCTTTATTAGAATTGTGTATTGCAAACATTTTCTCTCAGTCTATGGCTTTTTGTCCTTAAAGTCATAAATATGGTCAAAATTATGTTTTTTTCTTTATTGTTATTGATATTTATGTCCTTTTTATCAAATATTTCATACTATAAAGTCAAAATATGATTCACCTATACTTTCATCTAATAGCTTTACTGTTTTAACTTTTATATTAAGATTTCCAATCCATTTAGAACTAATTTTTTGTGTATAGCTTGAGAATGGGGTTAATACTAATTTCTTTTGATTAGGATTATACAGACTATATATATCAATTTAAGAAGAGTGGAAATATTAAAATTTATTGTCTTCAAATCCATGAACATTTACCCGTCCTTTTGAGTCTTTTGTAATTTCTGTATTTATATCATCAGTTCATCTTTCATTAAATTTATTACTAGATATTTAATGACTGACAAGCCCATTATAAATTGGTTCATTTTAAAATTTTAGTTTCTTTTTGTTTATTGCTGGTATAGCTAATTCATGTAAATTGGCCTTCTATCTAACAACTTGCTAAGTACACTTATTTATACTGATAATTTGTAAATTTTTAGTAATGTCTATGTTTACTACCATATCCTTTGTGAAAAGTTAATTTTATTTCTTTCTTCCCAAATTTTATACATTTTATTTATTTTTATTGCCTTATTGTACTAATAAGGATTGTACAATGGTACCAGAAAATGGTGATAGGGAGTATTCTGCTGCATTTCTGAGCTCAGGGTAATGCTTAAAATTCTCATTATTAAGTATAATGTTTGAAATAGGTTTTCTGTTGTTATGTTTAAATAGAATTTTAAAAAATCCTTCTATTGCCTGATTTCTAAGAGTTTTAAAATGAATTCATGTTGAATTTTATGAAACCCTTTTTTGTGTAGCTATTCAGATGATAAAATGACTTAAATTTATATTTTAAATAAAAAGAGTTGCATTGATTGAATTTCAATTTTTATGCAACTCTTTTGTTCTTGGAATACAAGCAAATGGTATTTTCTTTTTATAGGTAACTGGATTTGATTTGCTAATATTTGTTTAAGATTCTTGCATTTATAGGGATATTTGCCTTTGAGTTCCTCTTTTTAGCATTTTTAATGATATTTGAGCAACAAATGTATCCAGTTTCAAACGATAACTTGGGAAGTGCTTTCTTCTTTCCTAATCTCAGAAGTTTATTTAAGATTGCTGTTACTTCCACCTTTAAATATGGAAGCATTCTCCAATAAAACTAAGTGGTTTTGTGGATCGCATTCTGGGACATTTAAAAGATTCAATTTCTTTGATAAATAATGCCTCTTCAGATTATGTCTTTTTGTTAACCATATAGAATCATGTTTTTCTAGGAATCTCCTCATCTCATGTAAATTTTACAATTTAACATACGTATGTTCATACCTCCTTATCATCTTTTTATGTCATTTGAATATGTAATGATATGCTCTTTTTCATGTCCGTTATTTGATTTTTTAAAAATTTGTTTTTCTTGATCAGTATTGCTATGGTCTATAGTTTTGTTTTTGTTTTTGTTTTTTGCGGTACACGGGCCTCTCACTGCTATGGCCTCTCCCGCTGCGGAGCACTGGCTCGGGACATGCAGGCTCAGCGGCCATGGCTCACGGGCCCAGCTGCTCCGCAGCATGTGGGATCCTCCCAGACCGGGGCACGAACCCGTGTCTCCTGCATTGGCAGGTGGACTCTCAACCACTGTGCCACCAGGGAAGCCCTGGGCTATAGTTTTTAAAAAGCGCTCTTTAAATAAAATTTGATGTTTTTGAATTTTGTCAGTGTATTTTTTCATCCATTGTTATAGACTGAATATATGTGTCCCCACCCAAATTCGTATGTTGCAACCTAATACTCAAAGTGATGGTATTTGGAAGTGGAGTGTTCAGGAGGTGATTAGGTCATGAGGATGGAGCCCTTATGAATGGGATTCGTGCCTTTATAAAAGTGACCTCAGGGAGCTCCCACATCCATTCTGCCATGTGAGGACACAGTGAGAAGATAGATGTCTGTGAACCAGGTAGCAGGTCCTCACCAGACACTGAATCTGCCAGTGACTTGATCTTAGACTTCTCAATGTGCAGAACTGTGAGAAATAAATTTATGTTGTTTATAAACCACCCAATCTATGATATTTTTGATGGTATCCCAAACAGCCTAAGATACTCATTGAGAGGTATGTAACAAAGTTTACAAATATGATAATAGATTTATCTATTTAACTATTGTGACACTATGTTCTCAGGTGCATATACATTAAGAATTGTTTAATATTCCTGTTGAATTAACTATTACTATTACGAAGTGTCCTTCTATACTACTTCACTTAAAGTTACTGTGTTTGCTATTAATATAGATTTTGCTAGATTAGTATTTGTAATGTCTTTTACCTTCAGACTTTTTGAGCTCAAGTGGAAAATCTGCAGAGTGCAGGGCTTAAGCTTACTTCTCTTTGACTCCTCTTATTTAACTTAACTTATTTCTATGTCCTATCTTTATGGGAAGCTCTTACCTCCAATTTTTCCTATTTAGTCATCTGAACTGTCCAAAAATTACTCTGGCTCTGTGACTCTTAGAATTGGCCTTTCGCAGCAGATTTACTGAAGAATCAGTAAATTTACTTAGAGAAGAAGCAGATGTAAAACGTCAGCTCACCTCTCTATGATTCCTTTATCTCTGGAATCTTGATTCCTCAAGTTCTGTGAAACTCATCGGTTCTTTTATGTCTCCATTTTTTTCCATTTTATCCTGCTTTTCTTATAGTTCTTGCTTAGAATATTGGTCTGGTGCAAGCAATTCCATTATGGTCAGAAGAAGTGTTAGAGTAATCATTAAAAACTATGTATATTGCATTAGTCCTGTGCTCAAAACATTCACATCACACTTAAATCAAAGCCAAAGTCATTACCAAGGCACAGAGTCCCTATATGATCTTAACTGCTCAGATCTAATATTCTAGAGTTCATCTCCTATTTCACTCTTCATTGTGCTTCAACCATTTTGACCCTTTGTTACTATTTCTTTATATTCCAAGATTAGCACATACTACTTGTACTTCTGGAATATTCTTCTCCAAATATTTGCATTACTCATTCCTTCTCTGTATTTAGTTCTCCTCTCTAAGGCCATTTTATACAAGGCCTGCTACATCAGTCCATGTCCTGCTGATGCTATTTTTCTTTTGTCTTAATTGCCATTATCTCCCCCGTTATAGTATTTATTTGTATTTATTAAGGGTTTGTCTCTTTCTCTCTACAGTAGATTATATATTCCATGAAAACAGGGACCTTGTCTGCTTTGGTCACTGCTCAATATCCAGCATTTGCAAAATTTCCTGGAAGTATATACAAGGTATTTAATAGATATTTGTGTACTATGTCAGCCAACACTTACACCTTGATTTGCATTGATGTGCCCAGAAAATTTTTCTTTCTCTCTAGACATGAAAGAATAGATTGATGTGGAAATCCTGAAATCTTTATTAAAAATAAGAAAAGGAAACAAATACAAAACACAAGAACAAAAACAACAACCCCAAAACTAACAAACAAATAAACAACCTTTAATTTAGAATATAATAGAAATTCTGGTATGTAGATACTTCAATTAAATTTTGAGTTCCTGAACAGGATATGTGATAGATACTACCAATCACATATATGATAGTTTGAATTTCATAGGAAAAAAAAAAAGACATTTAAGTGAAATCATACAGTGTTTGTCTACTTAGCATGATACCCTCTAGGCACATGCATGTTATCACAAATGACAAGACTTCATTTTCTTCAATGGCTGAATAATAATAATATTCAGTCATTGAAGAGAATATATATATATATATATATATCTCCATATATATATATGGAGATATATATATCACATCTTCTTTATCCATTCATCTATTGATGGGCATTTAAGTTGCTTCCATATCTTGGCTGTAGTAAATAATGTTGCAATGGACATAGGAGTGTATATATTTTTTTAAATCTAAAAATCAAATGGACAAACAACTAAAAAGAAACTGAGTCATAGATACAAAGAACAAACAGATGGTTGCTAGAGGGGAAGGAGGTGGCAAGAAGAGAAAATAGGTGAGGGAAATGAGAGGTACAAACTTTCAGTTACAAAATAAATGAGTCACGGGTATGAAATATACAGTGTGGGGAATACAGCCAATAATTATATAATGTCTTTGTATGGTGACAGATGACAACTGGACTTATCTTGGTAATCATTTTGAAACGTATAGCAATATTGATCACTGTGTTGTGTACCAGGAACTAACATAGTGTTGTAAGCCAGTTATACTTCAAAAACAAACAAATAAATACATGAGAAAAGAAATCAGATTTCTGGAGAGGGTTAGGAGGAGGGGGAACTGGATGAAGGTAGTTAAAAAGTACACACTTCCAGCTGTAAAATAAATAAGTACTAGGGGTGTAGTATACAACATGATAAATATTATTAACATTGCTGTGCATTATATATGAAAGTTATTAAGAGAGTAAATCCTAAGAGTTTTCATCATAAAAAAACCTTTTTTTTTCTATTTATTTAATGTTGTTTCTTTAGGAGATGATGGATGTTCACTAAATTTATTGTGGTAATCATTTTGAGATGTATGTAACTCAAATCATTATGCTGTACACCTTAAACTTATACATTGTTGTATGTCAGTTATATCTCAATAAAACTGTAAGAGAAAGACATTTAAAAGTGACACAATATTTGAGGCATGAAGGGGAACTCTACAGAAAATAGATACTATTGTATACAGTTATAAGAAAAATAGTCACCAGAATTATTTGTAAAAATGAAGACATAATTAGATAACGTTTAGAATGAATTTTCTAAGCATAGAAGGTAAAAGCCAGTGAGTTAAGAGTTAAATAGAAGGTGCAGATGTACAAAGATTGAATTCAGAGTACTCTCTTAACAAGCTCAGGAAAAAGAGTGGTGAAATCATTTTGCTGGAGGAGGGGTAGAGGGAAGTTCCATGGAAAATTTTTATTAGGATGATGGACAGGCATGTGTTATAGATTGAATCGTGTCCCTCCAAAATTCATATGATGAATCATTAACCCCCAATATGTGACTCAGTATGTGACTGTATTTGGAGATAGAGTTTTTAAAGTGATAATTAAAGTTAAAGGAGGTCATTAGAGAGGGCCCTAAAGCAATATGACTGGTAACCTTTTAAGAAGAAGAGATTAGGATATAATACATGAATAGAGGGAAGATCATGTGAAACATAGGAAGAAGATGGCCATGTACAAGCCAAGGGAAGAGGCCCTCAGGAGAAATCAACCCTGCTGATACCTCTATCTTGAACTTTCAGCCTCTAGACTGAGAGGAAATAAATTTCTGCTGTTTAAGTCACCCAGTCTGGGGTACTTTTTTTTTTCAGCCTTAGCAAACTAATATAGCATGTTTTCAAGCTAAGAGCAAAACATGGAAGAAGCAAGATGAATAAAGCAGTGAAGAAATGTAGGTAATTGTAGCAAAGACAAAAAAGGAGGTAGGGGGTGTGTCAAGAAGTAGCTTAGTAAAAAAAAAAAAAAGAAGTAGCTTAGTGAGATAATACCAGAGAACTTTATTAAACCTTATAACGATTTTTTAGCAAGGGTAGTTAAACAGCTGTATCAAAACACAGACTAAAATTCAGCTGAATATCACAGGTTAATTTGCAACACTTCAGAATTTACTCAAGGAGTTTGGACTCTAGACTCTCTAACATGTATATAGATGCACCCACTGGGGAAGTTCTTTTGTCACTCAGGACCTCTTGGTTACTTTCACGTATATCCAACCCAAATCCATTATCATTACATACATAGCTTTGAGTAGGAAATATGATCAGTAATAGTGAACTGACACTTTTAACAGTTACATATCTTTCCAGGAGAAAATTTACAAATTTTTAAAGATAACAGTAAGAGTGAGAAGTGCTAAGAAACCAGAAGGACAAACAAACAGTGGATAATTTAAATAAATTCAGTGAGCTTTAACAATTCTTAAACCAACACCACCTTTACAACACAAACAGATTTCTAGGTATTTAGCAAAATTTAGAAGAGAGCCAGAAAATAATAGCCAAATAGAGCAAAGAATATGAAAAAATTTAGAAAGAAAATACTATAGCCTTGTGTTTTGTTAAAAGAGGGTAAAAAGAAAATCTGAAGATCTGAGTATTTGAGTCAGTATGGACAATTTCACTGCATGGGCAAGCACTGTGTGGACTGGAACCCTCAATCTCAGCAGTGGGTTAAATGCCAGCTGCATCGACTAATTTGGGAGTCGGGCATAGTTACACACACACGTGCAGGTTCATCAAATCTCTAGTTTTAAATTATATTATGATATTCCTTTTCTGTCATATGGATTATTCAGGAATATTTGATTATGACTTAAGAGTTCTTAAAACCCCTATCTTACTATAAATTTTACATGCAAAACTAAGACGTTTTCTCCCTTTATTATTTACTTTCCACACTGCTGATTTACATTTACTATCTGTTAAATAAAGAGATGTGCCATTGGTTTCTGAGTAATTACTTTAGGAGGAAAAAAACCTTATTGTTTACAGAAATGTTTGAAAAGTATTATGTCTTTTTAATTAATAGCAATTTGCATCAGCCAAAAATTCCAAGTTCAGAGTTCCCTAACTCCTTCACTTCTGTTTTTTTTTTCTGTTTCTTATAGAATTTTGACCTCTCTGTCTTTTGCAGGTGATGATATTTAGATTTCAGAATGCACAAGAGGGTATTGTAATTCTCTGCAGGCAGCAAATCTCTAGCCATTGATATGTGTGTCATTTCACAAGACTCTCAGGCACAGCAATGCTATAATTTGGAAATAGATTACAGACCTAAAACAACTTCCCATTCTGATTAAAACAAAGTTAATACTTTAAATCTGCTTATTTTGTGTTAGAGGTAGCCTGTAGTTGAACATATATATTAAATTTTGAAAATGAACAAAAACATTTAGCTTATTCCAGTAGCATTTGGAATGGTGGATTCATATATAGAATATTGAATTAAAGAAAAGACCCCAATCATCTGAGTATAAACATTGAAATGGTGCAAAATGAGGAAAGTAGGGGCGGGGGTGCATAAAACAGACACTTGAGAAATTTTTGAAGCATGATTCTTTGTCTTCTTGAACTCGGATTTAAAGGTTGCTTAGCAACAGTGGCAGCAACAGCTGGGATACCCTTGATCTTGTTGTGTAAACTATTAAAAATAGGTGATGGAAAGTGGCACCATGGAAACAATGACTATACTGAAGCAGGTGTCTGTAATGCTGCTTTTCAGTTTAATGTTGGAGTGTAAATTACAAAAAGAAAAAAAATAAAATAACTATGCCTTTCATTCTCTTGGACTTAGGTAACAGATATATTTCTTGCTTTTTTATTTTTCTTGCAGTTTCCCAAACATGTTGGTTCAGTAAATTGTTGATATTTTAACTGATTATTTGATATTTTATTTATATTTCTAAAACCATTTCAGAATGTGATGAATTCATTTCTAAAGTCTTTTAGAAAACAGTCCATTTTTTTAAATAACCAAGTTCTCATGGAATCTAGATTCTACGTATCTATTTAACATGAATCAATACAGAGTGCTATATAATTGTCGTTGTGCATACATCTTTCAGGTCTCTCATTTATTAACATTAATTTTCAAAGGCTGATCATCTTGTACTTGTTTATTTTAGATTGATAGGAATCACCCTTGAATAATTCCTGGATCTTGTTTTATTAGTAAATTTAGTAAATGTTTCTAATAATAACAATATAAAATATTGTTATATAAATATTTTATATTATCAAAAATTTTATTTTAAATAAAAATATTGTTATAAAAATTTTATTATAAATAAAAAATTATAAATAATTTTATTTATAATAAAATTATAATAAAATAAATATTTAAAATAAAATAAAATAAATATTTAAAATAAAAATTATAAATAAAAATATTGTTATATATAAAATATAAAAATATACTCCTATCTATCTCTCATGGACTTACTCTTTTATATTGATAAAGACAGCAGTAAACAATGCCTCAGTTCTTCCTTTCAGATAGCTTTGTAAGATAACCACACTTGATGACCTAGACTGTCAGTGTAAACCTCAGTGTTGGTCAGAGTTGGGGGGGCACTTTTCCAACAATGTCACTTAAATCAAACTTTTCCTGTCCTCAAGTCAACTTGTTTTTCCAGATATTCAATTGATGCACCATTAAAAAAGGAATAAATGTTAAGAGATTATATTTTTAGAGCATTTAAATAAAATATATAATGATTAGAAGAACTTTTTACTCTCATTTCACAGATAGGAAACTGAAGGCCTGAAAGGTATTAATCTTAACAAAGGACAGAGACTGTAATTTGTAAGGTAATATATCTAATTAGTGATAAAAGTGAGATTTGAACCAGAGTTCTTTCCGCTGTATTAGGATGCTAAATTTAACCTCTTATACTACAGATTTTAGAACCTTGGGAAGATTTGATTATTACTGAATAATATTTAAGTGATAATACATTTTGTGGGAATTTTTACTCATTTTAGTTTTGTGAACTCATGCATTAAATCTTTATCTTCATAAAACTCGTGAAAACAAATTTAAGATGTATAAATAAAGAATATTGGGGAAATCATATCCCATTCAAACACAAGAGAATCCATTGGCACTAAATTGAAAAGAAACACAAAGCAGTGAGTGGTGCTCCTCTCTAGCCTTCTGTACCCCAAGTTTGGAAGCAGGCAGATGTGGCAGGAAGTTTGAATTCTGCAGAACAACGGCAAACATAATTCTTCCATATGAGATGGGTTTTTGGAGCCATGCTCAGTGTTTGAAATCAAAGCATACAGTGGGACTCTTCTCATAAGAAGGCAGAACTCACTGCCTATGAGTATGGCTTATATTATCCCTATAAAAATCCACTAAAAAAAGAATAGAAATGATCATTTCAGCAAAGTTTCTAGATGAAATATTACTATTTAAAATTCATACAATTAAAAATTAGAAACTGAAATATAGTATATAAAAATTATATACTTTTAAACAATAAAGCAGAAGGAATAAAGAGATAAATATAATATAAATATAATTCAAATCCTGTATAAATAAAATGATCAAACATTACTGAGGACCATTAAGAAAGTCATAAATAAAAGGTGAGAAAATAAGATTTTATATATAGTAAGATTCAGTACTATAAAGTTACCAGTTCTAAAAAATTAGCTATAAATTAAATGGAATTCCATTTAGCCTCTCAATAGCATTTTTCCTGGAACTAGACAAGCTGACATTACTAAATCATATAGAAGAGTAAATGATCACTAACTGCCAAGATAATTTTGCAAAAGGACATGGTGTGTGTAATGGCCCTGCCTTACACCATATCAAGGGAATTCTGGTTTTTATCAAAAGAAGTGCAAACTATCAGAAAAGTTATTTGATGAATATAGTTCTCAAATTAATTGATTTGAAAAATAGTCACTGAACCCATAATTATATTTTAAACTATTCATTGAAGTTGTCAGTGGAGTTAAATTTAAGTACCAAGAGAGACTGGCTTGGCAAAATTTAAGTTAGCTGTCTATTCTACTGCTGCTTATTCCTATCACATTGTAAAGGAAAATTTCAATAATCTTTACAGAGTGAAGTAAGTCAGAAAGAGAAAAACAAATACCGTATGCTAACACATATACATGGACTAATTTTAAACTTATTTTGAGGAAAAAATTAATGTAACAATACATTCCTTTTGAACTGTTTTGAAAAGTGTTGGAGTATTATCCTGCCCTAATTGTGAAGGTGTTTCAGAAGAATCATTTTTGTTCTGTGTTACTATTTTCAAATGTAGCAATCTTGTTAGCTTGTGTAAATTTAAAGGGCATTTGCAACTTCTGCTTCTCTACTTCTCACATAGGCAGAATCTCTAAGTCACCTAAGGAAATCAGGCTCAAGTCCTTTCTTTTTTGTTATTTTTTTTAATTGAAGTATTGTTGATTTACAGTATTGTGTTAGTTTCAGATGCACAGAAAAGTGATTCAGTTTATATATATATATATTATATTCTTTTTCAGTTTCTTTTCCATTATAGGTTATTACAAGATATTGACTATAGTTCCCTGTGCTATACAGTAAATCCTGGTTGTTTATCTATTTTATATATAGTGGTGTGTATCCATTAATCTCATAGTCTTAATTTATCCCCTGTTTCCTCGTTGGTACCCATAAGTTTGTTTTCTATGCCTGTGAGTCTGTTTCTGTTTTGTAAATAAGTTCATTTCTATTATTTTTTAGATTCCACATATAAGTGATATCATATAATGTTTGTCTTTTTTTGTCTGTCTTACTTCACTCAGTATGATAATCTCTAGGTCTATCCATGTTGCTGCAAATGGCAATATTCCATTCTTTTATTATGGCCAAGTAATATTCTATTGTATATACATACCACATCTTTATCCATTCATCTGTTAATGGACACTTTGGTTGCTTCCATGTCTTTGCTATTGTAAATAGTGCTGCTATGAACATAAGGATACACGTGTCTTTTCAAATTAGACTCCACACAAAAACTATCGAGCTAATAAATGAATTCAGCAAGTAGCAGGATACAAGATTAATATAAAGAAATCTGTTGCATTTCTTTACACTAACAATGAAATATCAGAAAGAGAAAATATTTTAAAAATCCCATTTAAAATCACATAAAAAATAACATACCAAGGAATAAACCTAGCCAAGGAGTGAAAGACCTATACGCTAAAAACTATAAAACATTGATAAAGGAAACTGAAGATGATTCAAAGAAATGGAAAGATATCCCATGCTCTTAGATTGGAAGAATTAATAATGTTAAAATGGCCATACTACCCAAAGCAATCTCGAGTTTTAATGCAATCCCTATCAAATTACCCATGAAATTTTTCACAGAACTAGAACAAATAATCCTAAAATTTATATGGAACCACAAATGACCCAGAATTGCCAAAGCAATCCTGAGGAAAAATAACAAAGCTGGAGGCATAATCCTCCCAGACTTCAGAAAATACTACAAAGCTACAGTAATCAAAACAGCTAGGTATTGTTATAAAACAGACACAGATCAATGGAACAGAATAGAGACCCCCAAAATAAATCTGCACACCTAAGGTCATTTAATCTTTGACAAAGTAGGAAAGAATATACAATGAAGAAAAGGCGGTCTCTTCAGCAAGTGGTGTTGGGAAAACTGGACAGCCTCGTGTAAATGAAGTTAGAACATTCCCTCACACTATACACAAAAATAAAGTCTAAATGACACCGTAAAACTTCTAGAAGAGAACATAGGCAAAACATTCTCTGACGTAAATCATAACAATGTTTTCTTAGGTTAGTCTCTCAAGGCAAAAATAAATAAATAAATAAAAGCAAAAATAAACAAATGGGATCTAATCAAATTTAAAAGCTTTTGCACAAGGGAAGCCATAAACAAAAGTAAAAACCAACAAAATATACAAACAGTTTGTACAACTCAATATCAAAAAAAAAAAAAAAACAATCAAAATATGGACAGAAGAGCTAAATAGACATTTCTCCAAAGAAGACATACAGATGGCCAGCAGGAACATGAAAAGATACTCAACATCGCTAATTATTAGAGAAATGCAAATCAAAATCACAATGAAGTATCACTTCGCACCAGTCAGAATGGCTATCATCAAAAAGTCTACAAATAATAAGTGCTGGAGAGGGTGTGGAAAAAAGGGAATCCTCCTACACTGTTGGTGAGAAAGTAAACTGGTGCAGCCACTATGGAAACAGTATAGAGGTTCCTTAAAAAACTAAAAATAGAGCTAATATATGATCCAACAATCTCACTCCCAGGCATATATCTTGAAAAGACAAAAACACTAATTCAAGTCCTTCCTGATTAACCCTTTATGAATCTATGGTCCATTTGATATTTTTAATATATTAATGGGATGTCCATTACTGAACTAATTTTTTAATTCATCTGAACTAAATTTATTTATCTTCTAAAACAGAGGTCCCCAACCCCTGGACAGTGGACCACTACTGGTCTGCAGCCTGTTAGGAACTGGACTGCACAGCAGGAGGTGAGCAGTGAGGAAGTGAAACTTCATTTGCCACTCCCCATTGCTCCCCATCTCTCTCATTACCGCCTGAACCATCCCCCATTCCACACGGCCCCCCACCCCGAGGTCTGTGGAAAAATTGTCTTCCATGAAACCCATCCCTGGTGCCATAAAGTTTGGGAACCACTGCTCTAAAAGAGTCAATCTCCATGGGACCATGTTCCAGTGTGCAAAATATGTAATGATAAATAACAAGTAAAGGAAAGAAATCGTGTCTTTCAATGTTACAAATGTGTTTTTAAAATATCAGTGGCTCCTGTGATTGTCCATACATCTGGGTTGAAGTTTTATTAGGTTTTAGCTGCTATCAAATTGCTTAATTAGGCAAATGCTTGAGCAAAAATTCAAAATTTTCTAGGGAATATTTTAGTTGTTCCTGAAAAATTAGTGACTTTGTTCACAGTTGATGTAGAAATCTACTTTTGTGTGTGAGTCATTGTTAACTGGATTTGAGAACCAGATTAGCTTGCTTCATATCCTGGATCTACCACTTATTAGCTATGTGACATTGGGCACATTTTTATTCTTCAATTTTCTCATTGATAACTGCTTCACATGGTTCTTATGAGGGTCAAATGAGTTAGTACATATAAACCTCCTAGAAGGAGTGTCTGACACAGCCAGCACTAGCTGGGTGTCAGCTGTGATGATCTGGTTGACTGAGTTGATGATCCCACTCAAGCTCCAGGCGTTCCCTTCAGAAGCACTTGAGATTTTTAGGATAAACATATGAAGCCTAATGAAACAAAATCAGAACCTCCCTGTGGTCTAAATGCCAAATATTTATTTTATTGAAAGGGAGGGCTAATCTATGTCTAAAATACATGAATAAATTTTAATCATGCCAAAGAAACCATTTTTAATTTAGCTTTTATCCTTTTAATTTGCCTGAATGTCTATTGTTAATTTATATCAATTCTTTTTTTTTTGACAGTAACTGAGTTTAATAGATTAATGAATCTACTATATCTATAATTATATTTACAATAGACAATCAATAGAATCTTTAAATAATAATAGCAATGAAGTGAGATCTGATTAAAGGATCATCTGGTAGAGAAATAAACTCGTATGTTACATGTTTATAAAGACAAAATCATAAGTAAGTCGCTCAGTTTTGTGGCTAAACTTATCAATGTATTTATATAGGAAATCATACAGTTTTGCTTATTCCTTAAAATACAGAATATGATAGTGCACATTATTTTTTTAAATGTTTGACCATATTAGCAATCTATGAACATATGCTCAATCAAAATCATTCAAAACCTCACTCAAAATGGACTATTAACATCCCAGTCTTCTTTTCAAAGGCCAATAATCTATCAATAATCTGCATATCTTTACCAAAATACACACAGGGTTATATGAACCTGAAGAAAAAATATTTAACATAAATTGTAACATAATGGACATTTTCCCCACTAATTTGTATCTTAGTAATCTACTAATTTTTCTAGGTAGCTTATTCTTTTTACATACTACTCCAAAGTATGGATATAGCCATCATTTTCATTGTTAATCTCTAGTCTCTAGGCATTTAGGGTGTTTCCACTTTCTTGATAATGTGAATGGTGTTAAGTGAATGTCAGTATATACACTTCTCTATTTTATAATTGTACCTACCCAGGGTATATTCCAAATGACGGAATCCATATATTTATTTTAATTTATACTAAAAGATTGTCCTCTAAAGTAGATGTTCCAATATAAAACATGTACTAAGAGGCAAAACTACATTTTAAGGGTATTGTCTTAAAATAATACACTAATGCTTATATAAGCTACTGAATTCAAGTAAGAAACAGGTAGTAATATTGATAATAGTAATTTTGGTTCACCATAAACTTTAGTTAAAAAAACCCACAATATTTTGTAATATACTTGTGCTTCTAGTTTAATATTATATTGTGTATTTTGTCCAGTATCCTTTTCACAATGATTGCAATGATTTTTTGATAACTTTCCATATGGATATGTTAATTTTACTTTAAAACCTCCATGGACATATAGTGATATATTAAACCAGAGAATAACATTTCTACATCTTAAAATTATTATAAAGACATTATGATGCCCTTCTCCCTTATTAGAAACATCCTGAAGAATAACATAGTAGCTTGGAAAACCTAAAAATCCGTGAAATTTCTACGGCTTTAAAACAAGGCCCTGAAACAAATTCATCAACTTTACTTTGGTGGTGTGATTAGTTGCTTTCTAAAGCAATAAAGAATGTTGTTCACTACTTCTTGTTCAGAAAACTGTCACCACTTAGCTTCCAGTTATCACTTTCTCTTGGCTTTCGCTGGCCACTCTATATATCTTACTGATTGGTCCTACTTCATTCCCCTAGTATCTTAATATTGAAGGTTCTGAGAGTTGAGTCCATGGAATTCTTCTCTTTTCCTTCTATTCACTCTCTTTTTTTTTTTAACATCTTTATTGCAGTATAATTGGTTTACAATGGTGTGTTAGTTTCTGCTGTGTAACAAAGTGAAACAGCTATACATATACACATATCCCCATATCTCCTCCCTCTTGCATCTCCCTCCAACCTTCCCTATCCCACCCCTCTAGGTGGACACAAAACACCGAGCTGATCTCACTGTGCTATGTTGCAGACCTTTTTTTTTTTTTTTCCTGGGGGGTGGAGGTGATAATCCAAGCTTAGACACAGTAAAATAGAATAATTATTAAATTGCATGTGAGTTCATCAGACATTATGAGTAATATCCTGGGTCAGGACTCATATTATTTTCTTCTAACATTTACTGCATCTTTTTTTGTAGGCATAGGAGGATAGATTGGAACAAAGAAAAAATTATCTGTTGCTTATTAAATTTATTCCCTTAAAGACCTACTTAGGGAAACTGGAAAGATTAGAAATTTGACCATTGAAATTAATTAAGCACAGTGAAGTCTCTTGAGCCCATAAAATTAGATAAAGTAAAATTGAAAGAAGCAAAATCTCAGTAGACATATTTATCTAAATTTTGGGCACTAAAATTAATTCATAAGGACAGGAAAACTGTAGATTAGGAAGATAAAAATTGGTTTTCAATCTCTATTGTATTTTTGTATTTGCACCATGAGACTGTTGGAAGAAATAGAGTTGTAACAAATTATTCTATTAAACACAGCATCTTTTGCAATTGGAAGAACTAAGCAATGGCAAAAATAAGGATAAATATTGGAACTTAGGTATGTGATAAATAATTCTGAAGTATTTCCTGTGCAAAAGAAAGTAACAAATGAAGGGTAGGACTTTTACCACTATCATGACACCCAGTGCTCACTCATTTATGGAAGACATCTTTTATACTCTGTATGAGGAACTGTGATAGACCCTGGGTAGATAAGTGTGGACAAAACACACACGGTCATTGAGATCATGAGCAACTGGTAGGGAAAGTGTATATTGAACAATTGAAAACTCAAATAAACGATACTTACAAAATGTCATACATGGATGAAGGAAAACATTAGTGTACTATAAAAGAGAAAAATCTGTGTGGATTCTTAAGAGTTAAGATTTAAGCCAATACCTGAAGAATAGTTGACTTTTTCAGTGAAAAACAAGATGAGGATTTCTAAAAATGAATAAAAGAAAATTTGAGAAGTAAAGAGAATTTGTAAAACATCTTTTTGTAATGAGGGGTTACTAGAAATACTGTATAATTGCTGGAAAGTGTTGCATTTATTAGAGATTACTGAGGTCTTGGGTGTTGTGTTCAATTGATAATAAATTTTGATCTTTTTTAACATCTTTATTGGAGTATAATTGCTTAACAATGGTGTGTTAGTTTCTGCTTTATAACAAAGTGAATCAGCTATACATATACATATATCCCCATATCTCCTCCCTTTCGTGTCTCCCTCCCACCCTCCCTCTTGTTGGTCACAAAGCAATGAGCTGTCTCCCTGTGCTATGTGGCTGCTTCCCGCTAGCTGTCTATTTTACATTTGGTAGTATTATAAGTCCATGCCACTCTTTTACTTTGTCCCAGATTACCCTTCCCCCTCCCCGTGTCCTCAAGTCCATTCTTTACATCTGCATCTTTATTCCTGTCCTGCCCCTAGGTTCTTTAGAACTTTTTTTTTTTTTAGATTCCATATATATGTGTTAGCATACGGTATTTGTTTTTCTCTTTCTAACTTACTTCACTCTGTATGACAGACTCTAGGTCCACCCACCTCACTACAAATAACTCATTTTTTTTCTTTTTTGGCTGAGTAATATTCCATTGTATATATGTGCCACGTCTTCTTTATCCATTCATCTGTTGATGGACACTTCAGTTGCTTCCATGTCCTGGCTATTGTAAATAGAGCTGCAATGAACACTGTGGTGTATGGCTCTTTTTGAATTATGGTTTTCTCAGGGTATATGCCCAGTAGTGGGATTGCTGGGTCATATGGTAGTTCTATTTTTAGTTTTTTAAGGAACCTCCATATTGTTCTCCATAGTGGCTGTATCAATTTACGTTCCCACCAGCAGTGCAAGAGGGTTCCCTTTTCTCCACACCCTCTCCAGCATTTATTGTTTGTAGATTTTTTGATAATGACCATTCTGACTGGTGTGAGGTGGTACCTCATTGTAGTTTTGATTTGCATTTCTTTTAATAGAATGAGGTAATATATTTGCAGTGAAGAAAAAGAAATAGAAGGCACTAGAAGTGCAAATATGTTTCTTAAATCCAATGAGTGAAAAAAAATGAGTTTGCACAAAAGATATTGGAGTTGTTTTGCTTAAGGAAAAGCAAACTTTTAAATAGGATTTATATTATCAATTAGCTTTGCTTCTGTAGAAGCTGTACTACAGTTACATATAAATATGATAAATATTCAGCAAAAATTGTGTAAAATATAGGAATTTTAAAAAATGCACAGTTTTTCTTCACTGTGTGGCTTTCAGAAATTGAAGCACTTTAGCAAAGTATTTATCCCATGATTTATATTTCTATTAAGAATATTTATGTATTCCTCTATAAAGGCACACTTCCCATTGATATATTTGAAAGAGGTGTTTTATTTTTACCCACCTCAGCGTTATCCATTTGATAATTGCTTCTGTAAGTTTCATATTCAATTATTAAGTTAAATAATATTTATATACAATTTTGCTAATTTGTTACCTTCTCTAAAAAGTAAGCTCCCAAATTGTGCCCTTCTCTATTTTGTTCATTGCATCTGTCTAGTGTCTTTAATAGGGATTTATAAATATTTGTTGAAGAAATAAATTAAAACATTACTTTTTAAGATTTAGAATTGATTTAACAATAGATACTCACAAAATAGAAGCAAATATATGTGCACGTGTTAACTTAAAAAATTCAATTTTGGAATGATGTGGGGCAAGACTGTGTACCTATGACTCGAAAAAAGGTGGTTCAATTCCTGTCACACAGTTAAAGAAACTAAAGTTTTAAGACAAATGACCCACTTAAGGTCATTCAGCTTTAAGTGGTAAGGTTAGGAGCAGACGCAGAGTATTCTGTCATAGAGTAGGGCTCTTTCTATTATATGATTGATCTTCATTCTGTGAATTGATTTTATGTGGATTCGTATGCAAACTGATATAAGAAAACTACTGATTATTTTCATCAAGTAGATTCAAGACTAGTTATATGCTTTTTCTTTTTACACTGCCTTTCCTAAATCATGAGGTTGCTGCATACTTGAGTTATAATTATTATAATTATTCTTCTTTCCTGAACTATCTTTACTGTTCCCTTGAGACTTTTGCTTGATCTACATGATGAGGCTTGTCTAATAAACTCTGCCTCTTGACATTATATCAATAGTTAGGTTCTCAGTGGAGTACATTACAGGAGTTAAAATTGTAGTCTCTGGCACTGGACTTCATGGATCTTACTCCTGGCTCTATCATTCACCAGTTGTGTAACTTTCAGCAAGTTATTTAATCTATCTGAGCCTTAGGTCTTCACAAGTAAAAGTAAGATAGTAAAAGTATATAGCTCAATTACTTTAAGTCAGAAAAATTTGTGGTAGGGCAAGATGTTTTTGTTTGTGTGTGTTTAAGCCTCCCTCCTTCCCTTTGAGTCCATATATAATTCATTTATGAACCATTTATCTTCAGGGCAAAGGCAGCATTTAAAATTGTATATTTAAAAAATGAACATAAAAAAAGTATATAGCTCATATAGTTGTTGTAAGGGCAACATAAGATAATTCATCCTAAGAACTAGAAGAATTTCTGATATATAATAAACATTACATATAATGTTAGGAATTAATAATTTTATTCCTCAGGAATACTCCTCTTTTCTTCCAACAAGATTAAATACACTGTACTACAAGCTCTCAAAACATAATATTGCTCTCTTTTACAACACACATAACACTTGTACATTTCACATTTATTTGGAGAATTTTTGTTAAGTGTTGGACATTTCTAATATATAATTTCCATGAGAGCACTCTGTCTTTTTTTCTGGCTTATCATTACATACATGATAGTGATTACAATGACCACCACATAGTACATACTCATTATGTAAATATTGAATTATGAAATGGATGAAAGGAGATGAATGAATGAATGAATTACATATTTGGTAGCATACTGTAATTGTACTGTCTCACCTATTCCATCTTACTAAGACCAACTTGTGCTGTACAGAGTGCCAGTTACTTCCTTTCCCCTTCCTGGTATCATGCTGCTTCTATTGTTCTGATTTGGAATTGTATTCAAATTCAGTTGAGTAAAAGGATGAATATTTTTGATATTTTGATGTAGTTCTGAATTACAAATATGCACAAATAATTTACATTCTCTCTCAAATCCAGGTATAAGGGATATTTGATAAAATTGTATCTAATGAAGACAATAAAAACTATTCTTTTTTCTGTCATTATAAGGACAATGAACTTTGGTGCTACTGAATCTATTCCTCAGAAATAATTTTTAGGAAGTTAAAAGAAGATGTCCTCAGAGGACATTAATTTAATTGTAGACCAAAGCTTAATTTTCAGACTTGAAAAGAAGCAAATATCCATTTCCTTTCTTTGGTTTATTTATGGTTGAATGGAATTCCTTAGGTTAAGTCACATTTCAGTCAATTCTTAACAGAGTTTTCAAAATAATTCTGTGTTCCTTGGTAGGTAGAAATTCTGATAGACATGCTCTATTTTGAAAAATCTAAAAATAAAATAAACAGTGTGACATAATTAGGTGGGTGTTAATTGCTTTTTCTAATTGAACAATAGTAAATATATATTTCCTTTTAACTGAGGAAATGTACAATCTATATTTAAACCTAACTGCCCTTGTGATATTAAATAGAATTAAAGTAAGATATTAAATAGAATTAAAGTAAGAGAAAAAACATATAATTTCCTTAAGATATTTAAAAAATTCACATTTAAAACCCTCAAAGAATTTATTTTTTTCCACAGAGAAGTCATATATAAAAAACTTTAGTATGTTTTGGAATGGGAAAGAAGAAAGCATTTTGACACCAAAATTGTACCCAAATATTTATGATTCTTATTATAAAAGAAAATATCTTTTAGATTTATTCAATTAAAAAATTAAAAGAATAAATTATAGAAGTCAAACAGTAAAATAAATCAACCTGACAGTTTATTGCCAATTTTTGTTGAGATCCAGAATGCTGTGAAATAGAGTCTCAATAACTCTATCCTAACGAACTGATCACAAAGAGAATAAAGCATTAGAAGGGTTTTACTTAGCAAAACTTTTAAATGATATCAGTTTTTTTCTCCAAATAAAAATTTTCAAGGCACTATGGTTTCAAACAAAGTTCTTTCAAATTCTAAAGGGACATGTACTACCAATTTTATTTAAATTGAGAATTACGCTTATTCCAGATTATGGTAAAATTATATGTTTGCCTATTCATTTTATGTAGCCAAAATAACTGTTAACAACAAAAAAAAGACAGATTGTGTAATAAAAAAATCTAAAAAATTTATAGACCAATTTTATTTTATTAACACAAATGAGAAAAGCCTAAATAAAATTTGAAAACTAAATTCAATTGTTTAGTAAAAGAACTAGTAATTTCTTTTAGATTTTAAAAGTAAAGATCTTTTTTTGTGTCCAGGGCATTTCTCCAATAGTATATATGACCCTACCTTAATTATTTGTACATATATGTACAATATGTACATAAATATTGTACATAAATGTTCAAAGAAACCTTACACATAATAGTTGAAAATGGAAACACCCCATTGTCCATCAAGTGGAGAAAAGATGAACAAATCATGATATATCCACAAAATAAACTACTAGTCATCAATCAACATGAATGAGTTATTGATACTTGCAAAACCTAGATACCTGTCACAAAGTTTATACTGAATTAAATAAACAAGGCGGAAAAGTACATACTGTATGATTAAATGTATACGAAATATTTGACATTACATTACATGAAAATCTAGAAATAACTAATTTAATCTTTATTTGCAGAAAGCAGATCAGTGTTTGTTAGCATCAGTAAATGAGTTTCTTTACTGTGAAGTTATGGGAGGAATACTTACATTGTGGAGATCTAATCTATTTAATCTATTAACTGATTAAACCCAATTTATTAAATCTAATTATAGAGATTTTCATGTCCAATTTTAAATTTGTTTGTATTAGTTAATTACTACAATAAATTGTGTTACACATGCAAAGAACTTATGTGAGGTTTGTTTGTGAAAGTCATTGATTTTTGAGGTTATCGAGAAGACAAATTTACACATTTGTGACCTCATCGTGCTAAACAAGGATGGGTTGTGTGGGTTAGAGACATCATCTATAAATTGAACTAATTCAAGCAGAAGTGGGAGCTCAGAATTGCAGGTCATTAGGCAAAACTTCTCCCTTCCTGAATGTCACAGGAGAGAGCGTGGCCTTCAGGGAGCTCACTATGTGTATGATAGAGAATAAGTCAGTTTTATTTAGGCTCAATTGCATTTGAGAAAAAGAAATCCAATGGCAGTAGTACTCTCTATACACAAATTAAACAGGAAGAAGACACAATCCTCCCAGTTTCATTACCTAATTAGTAAACTTTTTAACTATTTAAAAAAAAAAATTTAGCTTTTGATGAGGGGTGCTAACTTGACAGAACATAGTATATTGGTATTGTGTGTCACATTATTCAATTTGTTCTTATCTATGTTTTCTATATACTCAACAATATTCATGTATTTTTTGTAAGGGAACTAACATTTTGTTATTTATTATTGAAAATATTTCAAGAAAATTGCATTCACCACCATTTTTGCTTGAAATGCAAGGCATACATTGTGGAGTGCATCAAATCAATTGAATATAAAATGTGTAAATGAGATATTTTCTATAATTAACAAGTGAGTAGACATGGTTTAGTAAGTGAAAATATTCTGGACTAGATTAATATCCGATCAGTTCCAAGATCTACCACTCCAGATGAGAACACGCTGATTCGTTAAACATTTTTCGAATACCCGCTACATTCCAGGCTCTGTAGATATGGAGAAAACCACTCTTAATATATTTCTTTACAACGAAGGTAAATCTCTGATTTACCCAAAGGATAAAATGCTACAGTTTACATTCTTAATCTGGTGCCAAATTTATATTAGAATAATTCTTAAGTGAATTTATGCAAACTAGGAGACAAATTCCTTAAACAGTTGATTCTCATTTATCTCTTTGTTTGTTCTAGCAATGTTCAAATTAATTAAAAATTTAAACTATTCTGTTTAAAAACACACACTTATTTTTAAAATGCCAGAATTTCACTTAAGGTTTTGCAAATAAGGAAAAAGATCTGGTCTCTGATAGTTACAATAAATTCCTTCAAATCTTTCTCCCCAAAGTAAAAATCCTGAAGCAGTATACTTCATAGTTTCATGTTAGTTTTTCAATAACCTACTATTTCAATATCAGTTACAACATATGAAATTGTATTTGATCCCTACCATTTATTTAAAATTATTTATACCTGTTTACTTTGATCCATGAATATTCATTAAGCATGTAAATTAATTTTCAGCAGATTATCTGGTTTACAGACTATTCTTTTTTAACTCCCAGAACTGAGTTTTTTGACAAGACAGAAGTATTTTCTTGTTATACCTTACAATTCTAGTATACCATATTGTATTGGTTTTTATTTATGCCATGACAAATTACCATAAACTAAGTGGTTTAGTACAACAAAATTTTATTATTTATTACCTTAGAGTTCTGGAGTCAGAAGTCCAAAATGGGTCTCTCTAAACTAAAGTTAAGTGTCAGCAGGGCTGCCATAGAAGGTAACATATTACTGGTTCCAGGGAATAAGGGATGAACATCTTTGAGAGTCCATTATTCTGCCTATGATACACACAACTGAAAATCATTCTAAAAAGTAATCCACGCTGGGAGAAAATACTTGAAAAACACACATCTGATAAAAGATTGGTATCCAAATTTTGCAAAGAACTCTTAAAACTAAATTATAAGAAAACAAACAACCCAAAAAAATATGGGCCAAAAACCTTAATGGACACCTCACCAAAGAAGACGTACAGACGGCAAATAAGCACATGAAAAGATGCTCAACAGCCTATTTCATTAGGGAATAGCAACTTTAAACAATGACATCACTACATACATATTAGGATGTCCAAAATCCAAAACACTGACAACATCAAATGCTGATGAGGATGTGAAGCAAAGGAAATCTCATTCATTGCTCGTGGGAATTCCAAATGGTACAGCTACTTTGGAAGACAGTTTGGCAGTTTTTCAACAAAGCTAAACATACTCTTACGGTCCAGCAATCACACTCCTTCGTATTTACCCAAATGAGTTGAAAACTTAGCTTCAAAAAACCAGCAATGAGTGTTTATAGCCGCTTTGTACATAATTGCCAAAACTTGGAAGCAACCAAGATATCTTTCAATTGGTGAATGAATAAATTATGGTACAACCATGTAATGGAATATTATTCAGCAATAAAACAAGATATGAGTTTCCAAGCCACAAAAAGATACAGGGGAACCTTAAATGCACACTGTCAAGTGGAAAAAAGCCAGTCTTAAATGGCTACAAACTGTATTATTCCAACTACATGACATTCAAGAAAGGGAAGAACTATGGAGACAGTATAAAGATCAGTATTTTCCAGGGGTTTCCAGAGGGGAAGGGGAGAGATGAGTAGGTGGAGAACAGGGAAATTTTAGGGCACCGAAACAATTCTGTATGATAACCTAATGGTGTATACATGTCATTATATATTTGTCAAATCCATAGAAGGTACAACAGAAAAACTGAACCCTATTGTAATCTATGGATTTAGTTCATTATTTATCAATATTGGCTTATCAGTTGTAACAAATTACTTCACTAATGCAAGATGTTAATAAAAGGGCGTAAGGGGTATATGGGAACTGTAGTTTCTGCTCAATTTTTCTGTAAACCTAAAACTGCTTAAAATATAAAGTCTAATAATAAAAACTAAAATTGAAAAAATCATTCTAAAAATAACAATAAGTTAAATCACAAGGTAAAAATTGCAGAATCTTTTTCAGAAGACTAAGTATTTTTACGCACATTATGTGGCAGAGAAATATTTCTCAGAGTTATCTGATCATGAATATCACCTGGTATATTTGATAAAGATAATGTATTGGTTGTCCATCTCAGGTCCGCCAAATCAGAATCTATTTTGCAGAGGACTAGAGGTCTATAATTTTATTACGTGCCTACACATGATTATTGTGATTGAACACATTTTGAAATTGGTGGGAGAAAATTTTCCAACTCTGTAAATCCGTAGCTACTATGCTCTTCCTAACATTTTTTTCTTAAAGCTCAAAAAGTCAAAAGAACTTAAATATGTATACATAAATGTGAAAAATCATTGGAGAAAGACAATAGAGAGCATTAAAATTTTTTAGCTGGGGTACTATTCTCCAAAATTTCTGTTTTTTCAAATCTATGCATGTGATACATTCTTAACCTTTTTAACTTAGGTTAAAAATGTGACTGATGGGGCTTCCCTGGTGGCGCAGTGGTTGAGAGTCCGCCTGCCGATGCAGGGGACACGGGTTCCTGCCCTGATCCGGGAAGATCCCACATGCTGCGGAGTGACTGGGCCTGTGAGCCATGGCCGCTGAGCCTGCGTATCCGGAGCCTGTGCTCTGCAACGGGAGAGGCCACAACAGTGAGAGGCCCACTTACCGCAAAAAAAAAAAAAAAAAAGAAAGAAAGAAAAATGTGACTGATGTTGGCCAAAGGGTTTTTTTGTTTGTTTTTAGATTTATTTTATTATTTATTTATTTTGTTTATTTTTGGCTGCATCGGGTCTTTAGTCTTGGCACGCAGGATCTTCATTAAGGCATGCGGGATCTTTCATTGTGGCGCGCGGGCTCTTCATGGCGGCGCGCGGGCTCTTCATGGCGGTGAGCAGGCTTCTCTCTAGTTGTGGTGTGCGGGTTTTTCTCTTCTCTAGTTGTGGCGTGTGGGTTCCAGAGCGCGTGAGCTCTGTAGTTGAGGTGCACGAGCTCAGTAGTTGTGGCGCGCAGGCTTAGTTAACACGCAGCATGTGCCATCTTTGTTCCCTGACCAGGGATCGAACCTGCGTCCCCTGCATTGTAAGGCAGATTCTTTACCACTGAACCACCAGGGAAGTACCTGGCCAGAGGGTTTTAATTGAAAGGGATGTGTGTCAGGGCCATGTCAGAGCTTTGAAAGCCAGTGGGAGATTTGCCATTTAATTTTTTTACCATCTTAGAAATTGTATCAGTTGTGTACAAGGTTGAACTGAGTAGGTATAATAAGCAGACAACCCTCTGAATGCAGCAGGAATGAAAAATAAACTGTATTTTGTGAAGCCACTATGATTTGGAGTTGTTAATTAGTGCAACATAACTTTGGCTAATATAATTAATTTAGAATTTGGTACCGAGAGTGAGCTGCTTTCATAACAACCACAGAAAACAGATAAGAAAAACAGAAACAAACCCTGAAATACGTAGTGGCATTGGCTTACACAGCGAGTGAAGCATCTGTTATTTAAGTCTGAATAAATAGTGATCAATATTCTGCAATGGGCAAAACATTTGGTAAAACTGTAGCTTAAGATCATTTGGAAGGCTGTTCTTGTACATTATGAACTTGAATTCCTTGATTAAAAGTTTGGAAAATAAAATTATTAGCAAGAATTTGTTGGTATTTGCTACATGAAGCAAGGTATTACATATGAGAGAGAAATTCAAAAAAGAACTGGACAGTTGCTAGCAGTTACACAGAGCAGTGGAGAGATATGCAATTTGAAGAAATTTTAGGAGTAGATAAGGCAACTGCTTTTCAATCCTAAACAGAGAAAGTTAAAATTTTAAGATTTTTTCAGTGTCAAAGACACATTAAAACTACTGAACGGGTTAAGCTGGTTCCAGTCATGTATTATTGTTGTGGGTTTTTTTTAAAATATATATCTTTATTGTAGTATAATTGCTTTACAATGTTGTGTTAGTTTCTGCTGTACAACAAAGTGAATCAGCTCTATGTATACCTATATCCCCATATCTCCTCCCTCTTGTGTCTCCCTCCCACCCTCCCTGTCCCACCTCTCTAGGTGGTCACAAAGCACCAAGCTGATCTCCCTGTGCTATGCAGCAGCTTCCCACTAGGCATCCATTTTACATTTGGTAGTGTATATATGTCAGTGCTACCCTCTCACTTCATCCCAGCTTCCCCTTACCCCCCTGTGTCTTCAAGTCTGTTCTCTACATCTGCGTCTTTATTCCTGCCCTGCCACTAGGTTCATCAGTACCATTTTTTTTTAGATTCTGTATACGTGTGTTAGCATCCGGTATCTGTTTTTCTCTTTCTGACTTACTTCATTCTGTATGACAGACTGTAGGTCCATCCACCTCATTACAAATAACTCAATTTCATTTCTTTTTATGGCTGAGTAATATTCCATTGTATATATGTGCCATATCTTCTTTATCCATTCATCTCTCAGTGGACACTTAGGTTGCTTCCATGTCCTGGCTATTGTAAATAGTGCTGCAGTGAACATTGTGGTACCTGCATCTTTTTGAATTATGGTTTTCTCAGGGTATATGCCCAGTAGTGGGATTGCTGGGTCTTATGGTAGTTCTACTTTTAGTTTTTTTGTCCTATGATCTGACTGGAATCTGATGGATAAGAATCTCAGTAGGTTTTTAAGAAGGTTGTTCTGTCAAATAAAATATATTCCTGAAGTAGAAAAGCCTTTAATTCTTTGATACAAAGATCCCTGGGATCCCAATCTTATAAGTAGAAATAGGGTACTTCCCTGGTGCCACAGTGGTTAAGAATCCACCTGCCAATGCAGGGGACATGGGTTCGAGCCCTGGTCTGGGAAGATCCCATATGCCATGGAGCAACTAAGCCCGTGCACCACAACTACTGAGCCTGCACTCTAGAGCCCACGAGGCACAACTACTAAGCCCACGTGCCACAACTACTGAAGCCCTCCCGCCTAGAGCCCATGCTCTGCAACAAGAGAAGCCACTGCACTGAGAAGCCCGCACACCACAAGAGTAGCACCTGCTCAAAAAGAATCTTTCAGAGAATAAAACAGTAGCCTCAGGAAAAATTCAAATAGGGAATCCCTCCCAAGGAGGAAATTTGGATCATTGTCAAGGAATAGTCTCCGTACTTAGGGTAGAGGAATTCTAAACATTTTCCCAGTAGGTTTCAGAATTGTTACATATCAGCGTCTACTGTGTCTATTCCCTTTTAAGATGGAAGACTTTTGTGAGAATTCAGGGGCAGTTTACTTACTTACTACTTAGTTAATTAATTAATTTTAGGTGATCAAGAGAATGCTTAATTTGTTTTAGTTCATCAGGAGAATGCTTATTTATTTTGCTTTTTTGATGTCATTAATTCAGAGGAGTCATTACAACTTGAGATTTGTATAGCATGGGAAGATGTGAAAGTGCACTGAATACTTGGTTGCAGAAATGCAGACCCTGTTCATTGTGGCTGTTTCTAGCTCTCCCACTTTCAAGCATATGGTGAGATTACACTTCCCTGTCTGATCGAAACTCTTTGTGATCGCATATCTTACTTTGATCAATGTAAGGTGAGCAAACGTGATTTATTTCACTTCTGGTTGGAAACTTTAAATCTGGTATGCAATTCAGCATATTCCCTTTATCTTGACCAAAGTCACACTAGATGCATGTGCTAAGGTGGAGGCTCTATCAGCATCCCTTCCATAGTGACTGGAGTAAGCAGAATTCCTTTTTAACCCACATTGGACATGTGGAGCAAACACGCGATTTTTTTCTAAGCCATTGAGATTTGGGGGCTCTTTCTTACTGCAGTATAACTTAGCCCATCCTGATCAAATATTGCCAAATTAATTGTTCAAGACAGAATACTCACTGATATGTCTTTTCAATATTTATTCTCTTAGTTCATCTAATTTTTCATAGGCAGATTGCTCTTTATCATAAAGAAAGGGTGAGGGTTGAGGGGGAAATATGTGACAAGCAAGTGAATATTCAAAAAAACATATCACTGACACTTAAATATCAATCAGAAATTAAGATTCAGCCTAATGTTAATGCAATTAAATTTTAATGCAATGGTCCTAGAAAACATACCTGAGTTTAGGTAGCTGATTTTTAAGTATATACATACTTAAGTAAAAAAAATATATATATATATATATAGTAATCAAATCAGTGTATGTTATTTTCCCAGTAGAGTGCCAAAGACAAATACAAAATTAATTGTATAACATGGTTCCCAACAAAAAGAAAATAATAACTTTGTAAGGTGATGGAATACTATGGGAATAAAGCAGATTATTTTTAAAATTCAAAGATACATGTGATATATTCTGAAGGCTCTTTTATAAGTATAGTTATCCTCTACTCCTAGTTTCCAACAATTTCTTATGAATGGTTACTAAATTGTGTCAAATTATTTTTCTGAATATTTTGAAGAATTATATCATTTTATTATTATTATTATATTAACATACTGAACTGCATTGATAGATTTTCAAATAGCAAGCTATTCTGGGATTCCTAAAATTCTGCTTCCTTGGTTCTTGATGTAAACACCTCTTTAAATCATGGAGTTTTATTGGCTGATATTTGTTTAGGATTTTTGCTTCTAAGGTCCTGAATAAGATTGGTTTGTACTTTTATTATCATGAACTTGTCAAGTTTTAATATCAAGGTGAAGTTGATTTCACAAAGAGTTGAGAAATATTTTTTCTCTTCTCTTCTTATTCACGATTAGAGCTTATGTAAAGAGAGATGCTATATTTTTTTATGGACTGCATATTTGCTACTTTTCTCTGAGAGTAGTAGATATATACTATTTTTCTATCTTACATGATCCTGGTGATATGTGAGAAAATGCATTCCTCCAACTTTTTTCTTAATTTAGTACTATTCAAGAAGACATTCTGTGAAGAAACCAACTTAAAAAGAAATTGAGTATGTGGTATATTTTTATGATGTATATATTTACTTTTCTTCCCTATCTTATGATGCAGAAGTATTTTGTTTATAAATCTAGAACGATTTGGTCCATTTAAAAGCCACATTCAATATAATAATAAAATATGAAAATACTTGTTAGTTCTACCTTTAAACTTTATAAAATCATGGAGTGCCCTGAGTGATCCAGGTATTACAGTGATCAATACATAGTGCTGCATATTCCTATGTAATATTGTCATATCTATAAGACATGTCTACCAGCCATCAGCTAATATGCTATGCTTCACAAGAAAAATCATTTAGAAATATTTTTTTATATAACATTTCCCAACATTGATGGATGAAATAGCTAAGCATGATTAATGTAGTACTTTAAGAATATTTGTATGTGTTAGTTCTGTCATCTTGCATTTTGTTAAAATAAATTTGGAAGAATTATATTAGAACAAAAGAAGGACAGATAAATTCTGGCATAAGAAATTGAACAGGTGTTACCTTTGAAGTCCTTTAAAAAATAGTGGCAGAAGGTTTGTTAACACCTAGAGGAAAATACTATTAATCACAGTCACAAGTCTGTTAAGTTTTAGTCTCAACTGATGGATGTTAAAAATTAAAAGAATAAAACTAAAATTATGATGGATGAAAAGAGGCCAATTACTGTGCTTATTCATTAGGCCAAGTCAGTATTAAAACATGGAGGTGCCTTAAAATATGTTCTTGCAAAAACATATGTTTCAGGCTGAATTTATATATATAAATTCATAGCTATTTCATATATATGAGAAATATATATATGAGAGAAATATATATATATGAGAGAAATATATATATATATATATATATATATATATATATATATATATATATATATAATGTATATATATAATGTTTACCCCCTTTCCTAGTGTTTGGCCTTTTGTATTACTAAACAAAAAGCTTATGTGGTGGAAAGGGAAATAAAATGTAATTCTGAAAGTACCAGTTTGTAGGAGAGAGTAAAGAAAAGACCAATGCTATTAAAATTCAGAAGCTTAAGTATATGTTACTCAGCCTGGAAGTGCTCTCCTTTAAAAGTTGTTTTCCCTAAGATTTTTCAAATCTTTTGTTGGATTTTATTTAAGTATCTCTGCAGATATCAACTCCGTTCACTCTTTTAAAAAAAAAATCTCACCAGTTTGTAAAATAAATTGCATACTTGGCTCCTTGCTAGAAGCAGAGTAGGTGCAGTTTAAAGGCGACTGAAATTCAGAGTTAATAAAGAATATCACAATTTAGTGTATTGTAAATATGACTTTTCAAATCAAGTGATATATTGAATTCTCCAACATATGTTAAGTGAAAAAAGTAGTGTTTTATTTTTTATAAACTTTTTAAGAGTAGTTTTAAATTTATAGAAGTTACAAAGACAGAACAGAGAATTCACATATATTTCACACCCAGTTCCCCTGCTGTTAACATCTTATATTACCTTTGTACATTTCTCATAGGCAGCAAACCAATATATTATTGTCTAAGTCCATCCTTTCCTCAGACTTCCTAAGTTTCTTCTTAATGTAGTTTTTCTGATCTCATCTAGCATGCTATATTATATTGTCGCTATGCTTCTTTATGCTTCTCTGTTGTGACAATTTCTTAGACTTTTGTTTTTATGACAACAGTTTTGAAGAATACTAATCAAGTATTTTGCAGAATGTCCCTCAATTTGATTTTTTTCTGATTTTTTTCTAATTTCTAGACTGGGCTTATGGATTTAGGGGAAGAAGGCGTCACTTTCGCCACAAATCAGTGATACTTGCTACCAATATGATTTATCAATTATGATGTTAAGCCTATCTGGCTAAGGTAGTATTTGTCAGTTTTCTCCATTGTAAAGTTACTCTTTATCCACTGTTGCTTTCTGTATTCTTTGGAAGAAAGTCACTATGCACAGCCAATACATAAAGAAGGGAAAGTCGGTTCCACCTTGTTTAGGTAGGAGGATCTATGTAAATTATTTAGAATTCTTCTGTACAGAGGATTTGTCTATTCTTCCCAGTAATATCTTTATTCCATCATTGAGTTCCATATGAACTCAAGGTTATTTATTTTATACTTTGGGATATAATCAATACTATTTTATTTATTGTGTTGCTCAAATTGCTACAGCTTTGGCCATTGGGAACTGTTTAGTTGATTCCTGTGTGCCTTTGACAAACTCCCATTCCTACTCTGTGTGTGTGTGTGTGTGTGTGTGTGTGTGTGTGTGTGTTTAACATTCCCTTACTTTCTGGAACTGTGTGATACACCAGACTCATCTTGGATATTCCCTGCCAAGCTTCAGGATCATCCAATTCTCCAAAGAGCCCACAATCTTTTGTCACAATCTTGGTGTTAGAAACAAAGATCTGGGTGGTAGATGTGCTTGTTACTACTGTTGTTTCTTTTAGGACATCTAAACTGACAGAACAAGGAAATATATGTGTGTATACTAATTCACATATATATATTATCTATGTATGAAGTTAAGCGGGAGTTCATACTCATGACTCCAACTCAAATACATTACCACATGGATCATTCTAGCCTTCTGCCCTTGCTTCTCTATAACCTTCTCCTCCAACAGTGATAAACCTGGCTCTCACCATCCACTGTCCATTAATTCATTGCTTGATTCCATTATACACAAATAGTGGTTTAAGAATTGTTAACCTGGGCATCCATGTGACACAACTTTATCAGCAATAATACAGTGCTTATGTACTGTTCCTTTTGCCTTTAGATGTAATAGTCTCCACTCATTTCCAAATTTATTTTGGTCAGTGTATTTTCCCCTTCCCTCTTCAGTGAGGTTATTTCATGCATTTTTGTGTGATTTTTTTTAAAAATTGAACTTTAGTTGACTTACAATATTATATTAGTTTCAGATGTACAACAATGATTCAATATTTTTATAGATTATACTCCATTTACAGGTATTAGAGAATATTAGTAGTTTTTACCTCTTAATCCCCTTCCCCTATTCCCCTATCTTGTACCTACCTCCACCCCTCTCCCCACTGGTAACCACTAGTTTGTTCTCTGTATTTGTGAGACTGTTTTGTTTGTTGTATTCATTCATTTTATTTTTTAGATTCCACATATAATTGAAAACATACAGTATTTGTTTTTCACTGTCTGACTTACCTCACTAAGCATAATACCTTCAAGGTACATCCATGTTGCTGCAAATGGCAAACTTTCACTATTTTTTATGGCTGAATAATATTAATTGTGTGTGTGTGTGTATATATATATATGTGTGTGTGTGTATATATATATATGTGTGTGTGTGTGTGTGTGTGTGTGTGTATGCCACATCATTGTCCATCCGTCCTTTGATGGACACTTAGGTGGCTTCCATATCTTGGCAATTGTAAATAATGCTGCTATGAACATTGGGGTGCACAGATTTTTTTGATTTAGTATTTTCACTTTGTTTGGATATATACCTAGGAGTGGAATTGCTGGATCATGTGGTAGTTCTATTTTTAGTTTTCTGAGGAACATCCGTACTGTTTTCCATAGTGGCTGTACCAATTTACATTCTTACAGACAGTGTACTCGGGTTTCCTTTCTTGCATATCCTTGTCAACATTTATTATTTGTTCTCTTTTTGACAATAGCCATTCTGACAGGTGTGAGGTGACATCTTATGCTGCTTTTGGTTTACATATTACTGATGATGATTAGTGATATTGAACATCTTTTCATGTGCCTGTTGGCCATGTGTTTGTCTTCTTGGGAAAAATGTCTATTCAGGTTTTCTGCCCATTTTTAATTAGGTTGTTTATGGTTTTGATACTGAGTTGTGTGAGCTCTATATATTTTAGATATTAATTCCTTATCAGACATACCATTTGCAAATATTTTAACCCATTCAGTAGGTTGTCTTTTAGTTTTTGTTATTCCCTTTGCTGTGCAAAACCTGTTAAGTTTAATTAGGTACCATTTCTTTGTCTTAGCTTTTGTTTCCCATGCCTGAGGAAACAGATCCAAAAAAATATTGCTAATACTTATGTTAAAGTGTCTTTGTATTGTTTTGGTGTCAGAATAATGGTGACCTCATTGAATGAATTTGAGAGTGTTCTCTCCTCTTCAGTTTTCTGGAATAGTTTGAGAAGAATTGGTATTAACACTTACCAGTATGTTTGGTGGAATTCCCCTGTGAAACTGTCCAGGCCTGGACTTTTGTTTGTTGGGAGCTTTTTTGATTACTAATTCAATTTCAATTACTAGTAATTTGGTCTGTTCAGATTATCTATTTCTTCCTGGTTTAGTTTTTGAAGGTTGCTTATTTCTAGAAATTCATCTATTTCTTCTATGTTGTAAAATTTATTGGCATATAAATGTTCATATTATTCTCTTATAATTTTTTGTGTCTCTGTTATATGGGTTGTAATTTCACCTCTTTCATTTCTTGTTTTATTTATTTGGGTCTCCTCTCTTTTTTTCTTAATGAGTCTGGGTAAAAGTTTATCAATTTTATTTGTCTTTATGAAAAATCCTCCCTTGGTTTCATTGATCTTTTCTGTTGTTTTGGGGCCTCTATTTTATTTATTTTAGCTCTGATCTTTATTGTTTTCTTCCCTCTGCTGACTTTGGCCTTTATTTGTTCTTCTTTTTCTAATGCCTTTAGGTGGTAGGTTAGGTGGTTACTTGAGATTTTTTTTTTGTTTCTTGAGGTAGGCCTGTATCAGTATAAACTTTCCTCAGAACTGCTTTTGCAGTGTCCCATAGATTTTTGAAAGTTGTATATTTATTTTCATTTATTTCAAGGTATTTTCAGATTTTTCTTTGAGTTCTTCCTTGACCCATTGGTTTTTTAGTAGCATGTTGTTTAGTGTCCACATTTTTGTGCTTTTCCCATTTTTATTCCTATAATAGATTTCTAGTTTCATACTATTGTTGTCAAAAAAGTGCTTGATATAATTTCTATCCTCTTAAACTTGTGGAGACTTTTTTTGTGGCCTAGCATGTGATCTATCCTTGAGAATGTTCCATGTGCACTTGAAAAGAGTGTGTATTCTGCTCTTTTTCGTAGGAAGGTCTTGTAGATGTTTATTAAGTTCAGTTGGTTTAATGTGTCATTTAAAGTCACTGTTTCCTTATTGATTTCTACCTGGATGATCTGTCTATTGATGTAAGTGGGGTTAGAGAGGGTGTTAAAGTTCCCTGTTAGTATTATATTATTGTCAATTTCTCCCTTTATGTCTGTTAATATTTGCTTTATGTATTTAGATGTTCCAATATTAGGACCATATATGTTTATGAATGTTATATCCTCTTCTTATATTGATCTCTTTATCATTATACAATACCCTTTATTCTCTTTTCTTATAGACTTTGTTTTAAAGTCTACTTTGTCTGATATGACTATTGCTACCTGCAACTTTCTTTTTGTTTCCATTTGAATTGAATATCTTTTACCAACTCCTCACTTTCTGTGTTTATCTTTAGTTCTGAAGTGAGCCCCTTGTAGGCAGCAGAAAGATAGGTCTTGTTTTTTTTTTTCTTTTCTTTATCCAATCAGCTACACTATGTCTTTGATTGGAGCATTTAGTCCATTGACATTTAAAGTGATTATTTATAGGTATATACTTATTATGATTTTGTTACTTGTTTTCTGGTTGTTTTTTAGATTTTTCACTGTTTTCTTTTTAGTCTGTTCCTTGTGGTTTGATGATTTTCTTCAGTGTTATGTTTGTGTTCCTTTCTCTTTAGTTTTTGTGTATCTATTGTAGGTTTTTGGCATGTTATTTTCATGGAGTTCATATACATTGTGCTATAACTATATCTACTTGTCTTAAAGTGATAGTCATTTAAGTTAAAACACATTCCAAAAGATGTACACTCCCCCAGATTTTCTGTTTTTGATGTCATAATTTGTAGTTATAGTTGATTTTACAATTTATGTCTTTTAACCTTTGTATTCGCTTATTTAAGTGGTTGATCCACAGTGTTTACTATATATTTCCTTTACATGTGGGATTTTTCCTTTCCTATAATTTTTTACTTTTTGTTCTAGGCTTTTCTTTTTCACTTAAAAGAGGCCCTTTAACACTTCTTGTAAGGTCAGTTTAGTATTGATGAACTATTTCTTTTCTTTTCTTCTTCTTTTCTTTTACCCTGTCTGAGAAGATCTTTATCTCTGCTTCAGTTCTAAATGATAACTTTGCTGGGTAGAGTATCCTAGGTTGTAGATTTTTCCCTATCAGCACTTTAAATATATCATGTCACTCACTTCTCATCTGCAAAGTTTCTGCAGAAAAATTAGCAGATAGCCATATGGGGGTTCACTTGTATGTGATTTTTGCTTTTTTCTTGCTGCCTTCAAAATTATCTTTTTATCTTTAACTTTTGTCATTTTAATTAGTATGTGTTGTTGTATTTCTCTTTGGGTAAATCTTATTTGGGACTCTCTGTGATTCCTGTACCTGGAAAGCTGTTTCCTTCTTTTGGTTCAGGAATTTTTAGCCATAATTACATCAAATACATTTTCTATAACTTCTCTCTTCTTTTTCTGGGGTCTCCTATAATCCAAATGTTAGTATGCTTGATGATGTATCAGAAATCCCTTAACCTATCCTTATTTTTAGTTTTAATTTTTCTTTTTGTTGTTCTGACAGGGTGATTTCCATTATTGTATCTTCCAGATTGCTTTTGTGTTCTTCTGTATCACCTAATCTGGTGTTAATTCATTCTAGTATATCTTTCATTTCAGTTATTGTATTCTTCAGCTTGGATGGGTTCTTTTTTGTATTTTCCAGTTTTTTGATAAAATTATCAATGTGTTCATATATTCTTTTCTCACGTCCTGTTAACATTCTTATTGCTATTGCTTTGAACACTTTGTCAGGTAAACTATTCATCTCTGTTTCATTAGGGTTTTTTCATGTTTTTTTCTTGTTCTTTCATTTGAAATACATTTGAAATACAAATGGACATTATTTATATGACAAGTTAGGAAACCTCAGATGTCACAAAGAAATGTTTTCAACAGATAGGTTGAAAATAAAATAGTTGAAAAAGGTATACAGGAGTTATTATGGGAGACAGAGATACTTCATAAAGATAAAAAGTTAAGCCATTATAAATTTATATGTTCTTTATAACTTGGCTTGAATTACTGCCAGCTAATTCAATACTGCCAATAATAATGAAAAAGTTGACTAAAATAAAAAGTAGAGATAGACAAATCCATGATAATAGTTTGGAATTTTAACAAACCTCAATCAAATTACAGAACTAGCTGTCATATTACTAACTGGAAGAAGGCTATACAATCTATGATTCCAACTATATGGTATTCTGGAAAAGACAAAATTATGGAGACAGTAGAAAGATCAGTGTTACCAGTGCTTGGAGGGGTGGCAGGGGAGGAAAGGATAAATAAGCAGAGCACAGAGGATTTTTAGGGCAGTGAAAATAGTTTGCATGATATTATAATGATGGATATATGTCATTACTCATTTGTCCAAACCCAAAAGAATGTACAACACCAAGAGTTAACCCTAATGTAAAATATGGAGACTGAGTGATTATGATGTATTAATGCAAGTTCATCAGTTGTAAAAAATGTACAACTTTGGTGGGGGATGTTGATGGTGGGGGAGGCTATGCATGTGCGGGGGGCAGTGGGTATATAAGAAATCTCTGTACCTTCCCATCAATTTTATTGTGAACCTAAGTATGCTCAAAAGTAAAAAATAAAGTCTAAAAATCATTAGGGAAATATGAGAACTGAACAAGAAAAATTAAGAACGAGTTTGATCTGGTGGTGGCACATATAGAACACTGCATCCATTAACTATAAAATGCATATAGGATATCAAAATAGACTATATCCTGGTACATAAACTATGTTTGTGAAATAGCAAAAGGTTAAAATCAATATAGTTCATGTTATCTGATAACTGTGGATTATATTTTGGTTCTAATACTGAAAGAAGACAAAAATATGCAACCATTTGGAATATTTCCATGACACACTTAAAGTATCTCATGAGTCTGACAGTATCTCACAATGGAAATTAATAAATTTTTAAGTGATTATCAATAACAGTATGACCTATCAGGGACTGTGAAATGCAACTACAACAGTATTTAAAGAAAAATTTTAGCTTAAATGTACACATTAAAAATAGTAAAAGTTGAAAATTAATTATTTATACTTCCACCTTAAAAGCTAAAAAAAGAGGAACAATTTAAGGTCCAAGAAAGTTTTTACTTTCTTTTTCTACTGTTTTTTCAGAAATAAAAATATATGTTAAAAAGAGAGTAATAGAAAACATATATATAATAAAGATACTCAACAAAGCCAAAAGTTGGTTCTTGGAAAACATTAGTTTAGTTGTTAAATTTTAGCAAGAGTGACCAAGAGATAGAGACACAGGGAGAGAAAGGGAGTCAGAGAGAAGGAGAGATAGGACACAAGACTAAAAGACCAATATCTGGAAAAAAAGGAGAAAATCTAAACGGATATTATTCCTGCTAAATTTGACAACTTCTTTAAAATGAAAAATGATGAAATATATAAATTGCACAAGATAAAATAGAAAAACTTAATAGTCCTTTATATAGTACTAATTTATACTACTAGTAAAAAAAAATCCTGACATGAAGAAATCCTCAAGTATAGATGGTATCACAGAAGAATTTTTATAAATACTAAGTGAAGAAATTACATTTTATATATTTTTTAGAAATTGAGTAGGAAGCTTCTCAATTCATTTTATCAGCAATTACTATATTGATGCATAAATCTAAAATGATATTGCAAGAAAAAAAACAATTTTAAGTCAGTTCTTCTTATAAAGAAAGATCCAAAGTCGTAACCTTTTTTAGCAAATGGAATGTAGTGAGGGACTTCCCTGGTGGTGCAGTGGTTAAGAATCCGCCTGCCAATGCAGGGCACATGGGTTTGATCCCTGGTCTGGGAAGATCCCACGTGCTGCAGAGCAACTAAGCCCGCGCCACAACTACTGAGTCTGCGTTCTAGAGTCCACAAGCCATAACTACTGAGCCCACATGCTGCAACTTCTGAAGCCTATGCACCTAGAGCCCCCGCAGCAAGAGAAGCTACCACAATGAGAAGCCTGCGCACCACAACACAGAGTAGTCCCCACTCTCCGCAACTAGGGAAAGCCTGCACACAGTAAAGAAGACCCAGTGCAGCCAAAAATAAATAAATATTAATTTAAAAAAAGAATGTAGTGTTGTATAGAAAGGATAATACACCATGATCAAAGTGGAGTATATTTTAGGAATGCTAGTTTAGTTTAACATGGATTGAAAACCATTCACCATAATTCACCATATTATCAAAATAAAGAATGCTGTAATATTTGGAAAAAATCATAACTGTTACTGAGAAAAAAAAATTTAAGACAGTAAAATGAAATGGAATAATTCTAGATCTTGTAAAGAATATCTACAAAAACTTATATCATTGTTAATTGTCAAATATTCAGTCCCCTCTCCACCACCCAATGTTGATATCAGAATTGGGATATTCACTATCTCCACTTCTATTTATTTTTATACTGGAGGTTAGAAATAGTGTAATAAGACAAAAAAAAAAAAACACATGAAGTTTAGGAAGGAAGAAATAAAACTTGCACCATTTACAAATGATATTTGTAGAATATTTAAAATATGTGAAAAACATTGAAGTAGTTAGTTCATTTAGGAAAAAAATTGGAGGATACAAGATCAATATACATAAATTAATTTTACTTGTATATTCTGGGAGAAAAATCAAGAACCAAAAAGAAATAGAAAATAAATTTTAGCATAAAAATTCACTTATAATGCAACAAAATGCATTACATTCCAAGGAACTGATATGGCAAAATTCATACAAAGAAGACTGCTCTGAAAATTATATATACATTAATGAGGGATTCTAATGAACAAAAGTTGATGAATATGCCATGTTCACTGACTGCAAGACACAGTAACGCAGAGGTGTAATTTCTCCTCAAATAAATGTATATATTCAACACAATCCAAACAAAATCTTACCACTGTGTGAATATGTGTGTGTGTGTGTGTGGAAATTTACCAGGTAAATCAAAAATTATATGAAAATATAAAATCATGAATAATCAAAGCAACCATGAAGAATAAAAGTAGAACTGGACAACTTATACTTCAAGATATCAACATGTTTTATAAAGCTATAATCAGGATAGCTATAATTAGGATAGTACAGACAAAATTAACTATAAAATGCCATAGAGAATCCAGAAACAGACCCAAACATACACAACCTCATATTTTATAATAACAGTGACAATGCAGTGTATCTTGCTTACATCTTACATGAAAATTAATTCCGGAGAAATTATAGATGGAAATGTAAAATGTAAAAAAAAATTAACACTTTTAGAAGAAAATATAGGAGATTATCTTTCTGAACTTCAGGTAGGTCAATGTTTCTTCAATCGCATATACAAGTGTGGACCAAGAAGAAAAATAAATTGATAAAATGAACTATATTATCCTTGCAACCTTCTGTTCTTCAAAAGACACTGTTTTGAAAGTTAAAGAGCCACCCATACAGTGAGAGGTCATATTCACAATACAAACCTCTTATAAGGAACTAACTCTTTATTAAAATATATAAATATCTCCTTCAAGTTAATAAGAAAAATTAACATAACTCATCATTAGTCGTTGAAGAACTGCAAATCAAAGGCACCATGCCACACTTGAACATACCCACAGTATGGTTAAAATGAAATAGACAATGCCAAGTTTGATAAGAAAATACACATGTCAGAGGCTGCAGGTGAAAAAGTCTATAGAAATATTTGTACAACTGATAAAATCTTTCAGCAGTATTTATTAAAGCTGAATATATGCATACCTGTGACACACTCCTGGGTATATCCCAGAGAAATGTTGCCACACGTGCCTCAGAACATATGTATTAAAATGTTTGTTATAGAACTATTCATTATAGTTTAAAATGTGTATCCACAGTAGGCTGGATAAATAAATGTTCACTCAATAGAATAAAATACAGAAATAAGAATGGATATTTTACATGTATACAGAACAACATTAATCAATCTCACAAATAAAATATTGAGCAAAGGCAGCAAACACAAAGGATTGTATTCTATATGATTATATGTAACTATACATAACGTATTCAAACTAGAAAGAAAAATTTATCTCTTCAAAATCAGGATAGTGTTTAACTTTGGGAGAGAGGTGAGCAGTGAATAGAAGAGTATAAAATCTTTTGGGAATTTGCTAGCATCTTGTTTCTTGTTTTGTTTGAACCTAGCCAAGTATGCCGAGTTATTATACATTTATAACATATGCACTTTCAATTTTCTGGCTTAGCAAATGAAGTTATTTCTGTCCTGATACAGTATGTTTTCATTATTGGTTTTCCTCCAATACTAAATATATATATATATATATATATATACATTAAATAATTTATATTAATATTTCTATTATAGATATTATGTGCACAAAGCCGTCTCATACTGCCGTATATAGATGGTGGTTGCAGCCTTTGAGAAGAAATTCAGTAATTGGTTCTGGAAATATCAGGGAGGATGGCATTTAGTCCAGAACTATAGCTCATATATTTTAAAGAGATAAGAACATCAAACAGAGACAAGCCATCCTCTGATTATAATAAGAAGCTTCAGTAAGCATATGTTAACACAGATGACAAAGGAAAGAGCACTGTTTAATTCTACAACTATCATCTTTAATACCAATTTAACCTTCTCTACTTGCTCTGTCTTAGGTCAGAACTAATCAGGTTTCCTATCTCCTGTCTCATTATTTCAGTTCATCTTCCCAAAGGATCTTTCAAAACAAGTGTGTGATAAATTCATCCCCAATACTTAAAACTCTTCAAATATTCTACTTCTGCATAGGGGACAAAGTTCAAATTCCATAGTCAGTCCTAGAAGTGTCTCCACATTTGGCCTTCACTTAACAATAAAGCCTATCTCTGGCCTTAAGTTTCACTTATGTTTAAGTTCCATGATTCTAGTGTAAGTATTGCTAACATTTAAAGGAATCATACGTTCAATATTTTTTCAGTGTATTGAGAAGTAATTGGTAGTAAGTTTATGCTTTCTAACATGTTTATCTAGAATGATCACCTGTCCACCTTAGAATAACCATTTGAGACATATCAACTCAAGGGTCATCTCCCAGACCTTGTTTTGTAGTACTACACATGATAGGTAATATTGCTACACTTATAACTATTTACTGCACTAATTTTAATGTTTAAAATTTTAATGTTTCTCAAATTCCAGACTATTAGTTTCTTGAGTACAATAGGCCATTTCATGTACTTTGTATCCTGAGTTTCCAGCTCCATGTCTGATCCATGGGAGGTAAAATGAGGCTCAGATTTAATAGGATAAGTTTTGTTGGAGGAAGGTAGAACTAAAAATTATAGCATAACAGGATAGACATTTATTTCTTACATAAAAAATCTAAGGGTAGGTAATGGGGTTGTATGATAGTTATGTAGTACTATGTTCCTTGAATCCTTCTGTCCTACTTCTCTGCTGCATGTGGCTCCCGTTCACAGAGTCTCCCCAGGATTCAGGAAAAGGGGAGAAGAGCATGAAACTTCATTTAAAGGAAACTACCAAAGTGTCAGAGAGCTTTTCCTTGAATACTGCACTGGCCACAGTTTAGTCACATGGCCTAACCCACTTGCAGTGGAGGCTCTGAATACAGTGCTTCTCCTGTCCCCACCCTGTTCTTCCTCAACAGCCCCTTCTTCCACATCTTCTCCTCCTCCTCTTACTGTATAACTGCCTTTCTTTCCTTTCCCCAGTCCCTCCTGCCCTTCTAATTTCTCTCCACCACACTCATACAGTCTTCAGAGTTCCATTGTTCTGTAAATCCTCCTTGAGTAGGAAGCATAAGTGATGCAGACCAACAAGAACATACATCTGAGCATATTGCATTTAAGAAGATGAATATTTGAATTAAACATAATCCACATAAACACATATTATACTGGTAGATATATTATGATTTATGTTTTATACATGCATATATATTACTATATAGAGTCAGTTACTTGCTCAAAATTCAATTCTGTAATCTTTGTTCTGTCAGAACCCTGCAAATACATATATGCATAGAAATTTCTATGTTGATTCCCTTAATCCATATATATTTTTTACCATACAGTAATTTAGCGAAATTATAAAATGGTTTATATTTAATGTTTAGTTCCCTATGCATATAATCCTTGATTAGGTGATTTATTTTTGATTCACCATAGCTAGGTACATATCTTAACTAAATACATGGCCAAGATGCAGTATTATTCCTCTTGTAACATTAATATTGCTGATGGCAATTTCAAGATATTGAATTTGACAGACTTGGACAGATTTGCCCATAGTCAAAAAGATTCAGCCAAAGTATCTGTTGCCATGGTATTTCACTGTAGGGTACCCTGGTTTGCTGTCTATTTTATTATTCTTGTGGAAGCGAGGTTACTTTTTAAGAAATGAAAAAACATTTTGAAGCATTTGTCTTTGAAAGAAAATAAAAAATAGGCATCAGTGGGAAAAAAATTTCTTAAATACTGTATTGAAAAGACCTCCTTGATAATGTGTTGCAAACACACACACACACACACACACACACACACACACACACACCCCTAGGAAATAAAAATGACATCTGTTTAGGTGATTTTATTTCACTTTAAATAGCACTCTGTCTTTTTAAGAAATTGAAGTTGCCTTTAGTCCAAACTACACATATACAAGAAATCTTGGAACTAAACATCCCATTAAATATTACAGGCTGGTGATTTAATGAAAAATTTAAGTAAACTTTGTACTGAATACACACACACACACACACACACACACACACACACACTCATAAGCCCATACCATAACCTTACAATTTTGTTTTCTTTTTTATTGGAGTATAGTTGCTTTACAGTGCTGTGTCAGTTTCTGCTGTACAGCAAATTGAATCAGCCATACATATACATATATCCCCTCTTTTTTGGATTTCCTTCCTATGTAGGTCATTACACAGTACTGAGTAAATTTCCCAGTGCTATACAGTAGGTTCTCATTAGTTATCTATTTTATACATAGTAGTGTATATATGTCAATCCCAATCTCCCAGTTCATCCCACTCTCCCTCCCCCTTGATATCCATACATTTGTTCTCTACTTCTGTGTCTGTATTTCCACTTTGCAAATAAGATCATTTATACAATTTTTCTAGATTCCACATATATGCATTAATATACAATATTTGTTTTTCTCTTTCTGACTTACTTCACTCTGTATGACAGTCTCTAGGTCCATCCATGTCTCTGCAGTTGACATTATTTTGTTCATTTTTTATGGCTGAATAATATTCCATTTTATACATGTACCACATCTTCTTTATCCATTCCTCTGTTGATAGACATTTAGGTTGTTTCCATGTCCTGGCTATTGTAAATAGTGCTGCAATGAACATTGGGGTGCATGTATCTTTTTGAATTATGGTTTTCTCTGGGTATATGCCCAGTAGTGGGATTCCTGGGTCACATGGTAGTTCTGTTTTTAGTTTTGTAAGGAACCTCCATACAGTCTCCATAGTGGCTGTATCAATTTACATTCCCACCAACAGTGTAAGAGGGTTCCCTTTTCTCCACACTCTCTCTAGTATTTCTTGTTTGTAGATTTTTTATCATGGCCATTCTGACTGGTGACTGGTGTAAGGTGATAGTTCATTGTAGTTTTGACTTGCATTTCTCTAATAATTCGTGATGTTGAGCATCGTTTCATGTGTTTGTTGGCCATTTGTATATCATCTTTGGAGAAATGTCTACTTAGATCTTCTGCCCATTTTTTGATTGGGTTGTTTGTTTTTTTGATATTGAGCTTCATGAGCTGTTTGTATATTTTGGAGATTAATCCTTTGTCAGTTGCTTCATTAACCAATATTTTCTCCCATTCTGAGGGTTGTCTTTTCTTCTTGTTTATGCATAACCTTACAATATTTAAGTAGTGGATATACCCATGGAATAAATACTCAGATCAAGAAATAAAATAATACCTGTACCCTCTCAGCCACCACTCCCCCACAAAGGGAACCATCATCTTGCCTTCTATCAACATTGATTGGTTTTTCTGCTTTTTTAAATTTACATAAGTGGGATTATAAAATATGTATTCTCTGGTTTATTTTTCTCAATCTTATGTTTGTGGGATAAATCAGTGGTTTACATATAGCGTGAATTTGTTGATTCTCAGGAAAATATAATATTTATTGTAAAGATCATGATTTCTCAACCTAGGCACTATTGATATTTTTGACCTGATAATTATTTGTTGTGAAGGTTGTCCCGTGCATTCTATGACAGTTAATGACATCACTGACCCCTACCCCTGCATGCCTGTAACACCATCCCTGTCTCCTCTAGGTTATGACAATTAAAAATATCTCACAACATCACCGCATGTTCCCAGGGAGCCAAATTGCCCCCAGTTGAGAATCAATGGGATAGAACAACCAAAGTATTTATTCAATCATCTGTTGATAGACTTATAGTTTCTAGTTGGGTTCTTTTTATAAATAGTGATGCTATGAAATCCTTTATTTTTTTGTTGGCCATTTATACATGCTTTTGTTGAGTTTATATCTAGGATTGAAATTGTTGGGTCATAAGAAATTGATATGTTCCAAGTAATTTTTTAGAGTCATTATACCAGTTTACAACATCATAAAGAGTCCCAACTGCTCTATATCCTCACCAAAAATTGTTTTAAAATTTTTCCTGAAGTAGGTATTTAATGAAATCTTGTTATGGTTTTATATTCCATTTCCCCGATGACTAATAAACATTAGCAGCTCTTTCAATGTTTATTAACTATTTGAATATTTTCTTTGTTTGTTTTAAAATATTGAATTAAGTTCCTTGCATGTTTTATCTTTTGGGTTACCTGTCTTGTTCTTATCAATTTGGGGTAGTGTGTATATATTTTGAATATAAAATTCTTTATATTCATGTTATAAATGATACATGTATAGCAAATATCTTCTCCCTATCTGTGATCCCCATCTGTGATTGCCTTTTCATTCTCTTCATGGTATCATTCAACTTGGCTTTTTCTACCTCAGGTTTATGCCCACTTCAACAATGTGTCCTTCAAGGTTCCAAACTGAGGGCCTGTGGTGTTTAACCAGGTGAGTTGTGAACTAATTTTGTGACACTTGTAACTCTCAAATATTGCACTCAAATTTTCAGCCGCTTTCTAATGTTCACACTGCATGGCTTAGAAGGCAAATGCCTCATGCCAAAAACTAAGGCAGAGCATTAGTCTCACTTCACTGGGCTTCTCTTATCTCTGGAATCTTAGCCCCTAAATTTGTGTTTACCTGGCATCTCCAAACTCCCATTGTTCTCTCCCCAGCTAGCTTTTCTCCGTCTTAGCTGCTTTCTGCTAAACTAAGCTTCATATTACCAAATGGCTCAAGGGCAAAAGTGTAGCACTGAAGTTAACTCACTTTAACGAGTTCCCCTTTTTATGGGTCCCTGTCTCCTCCAATCCTGGCTGCTTCAGCTTTCTAACACCATTAAGCACCTTAAAAACAATTACCCAGATTTCTAGTTGTTCTTATAGGAAATGTTGTTTTTCTACATTGAAGTGGAATTCTATCAATGAGCAGTTTTACAACAGAGAAAGTGTAGATGTGAGACAGCACTTAATGAATTTCATAAAAATTCAACCACGTTGTTTCTATATTGGCAACAATTTTAATGTCAGAGAAGTGAGTGATTATTAACAGTCCTCTACTTAATGCTCCCAAATGGATATTTTGGATTTGAATTTTTACAGTCTTTTAAATTGTTTCTTTTTAGCATCATATGAGTTCTTTGTTGCTGTTTTATTTTGCTTTGTTTTGCTAGTTTGGCAATGGCTTATTTGATATTTCCAACCTTGGATTTCTTGCAAACTATCTTTTCTAATATAAAAATATGACACTATTAAAAGTGACAAATTATACTGTGACAGTTATAAGGAAAATATTCCTCTTTTATTAGGATTCAGCAAAGAGCTATTTGTTGTCTTTTTGATATTTGATGCTTTTTGTTAGAACAATTCAACCCTCTGCCATGAATTATGATTAAGTATAAAAATAAATAGCAAGAGAAAGGAACATGCATGAATTTCCAGTCCTCCAACTTAGCAGCAGAGCTACAAAGCTATGTGAAATAGATCATTCTATGACTAATTACATTTATGCCTTGAGAAAGGAGTCCAGTGTAGTGAAATCGTATATATTTCCCCTTTTCCTTATTTTTTAGTTTTTATCAGCATTCTTTTTTTTAAGTAAATGGGAAGTTATTCCATGCTCATGGATTGGAAGAATTGATATTTTTAAAATGTCCATATCACCTAAAGCAATCTACAGATTTAATGCAATCCCTATCAAAATTCCAATGACATTTTTCACAAAAATAGAACAAACAATCCTAAAATTTGTATGGAACCATAAAAGATCCTGAATAGCCAAAGCAATCTTGAGAAAGAAGAAGAAAGCTTTTTAAAAATATTTTTAAGGGGAATGACCTTCACTGAGCTTAAAGTGTTCATATCCAATTATATTAGGTGTACATCTGAGATTTCTTATAATCATTATTGTCACATTACAATTGAAATATGTTAATGTGTTATACTTTTAACCAATGTAATTAATATCTATTACCTAACAGGAATCTCATAATAATATGAAATATGGGCAAGCACAATTTATTATAGATTACCATTTTATGGTAAGTGTTATCTCAGTTTTAAGCAAGATCGGAAGTTTATACATGCAAAAGTAACACTTGAAGCAAAAGCCTCTGAGTTATAAAAAGGGAAAAAAGTACCCAGGAAAAATATTACATGGCTCAGCATGTGATCAGAATACTTATGCATGCATTTTTCTTTTATGGTGAAATAAATCATAGATAAAGTATTTTTTCTAAGTCATGTTAACACATCCAATGCCTTATTTTACTCTGTACGTTGGGACACCTAATATGTTAGGCTAAGCCACACTCTCACAAATGAGGCAAATCCTTTCTGTTTGTTGCTTTACTTGCTAGGAGAGAAACAAGTACTAATAGAATGCATCTAATAGAAATCTGAATTTATAAAAACATATTTTTATTGTATATTGTTGAAAATATGATGAAATAAAACCATGTAATGATAAACTCTGATATAAATACTGTTAATGCTTTTGTATAAGCTTTCCTACCACATCCAACTTACTCATTTATTTTAATCTGCTCCAACCACCTCCCACTCCAAAGGAAAGCATTACGTAATTCTTGATTTGTCCTCCTGCCCATGGTTAATTAGTTTAAATGTTGGCTCAACTTATGACAGATTCCATGCTAAAATTTTTTGACTAAGCTGCACAAAATTGTAAGAGGAGGGCTGTGATCACTTGAAATAAAGATCTTACAGCCTTGCTGTTGGAGTGGACATATCTGTTATCTCCGTGTTTTGCACAAATCAGGATGATGTGGGTACCAAGCATATGGTGACAAAAAATAAGTAAGGGCATCTTGGATTATTAAAATCCATTAAAGGCCATATTTATTTAAAACACTCTGCAATGTTCTTTTATGGCTAAGAACCACAGAAAATTCCTTCATATCCAGGTTTACTTGCTCAAATTATTAATATTTTGTAGCGTGACATAGTTAATTTTCGAAAAGGAAAGTTACCTGGTGATGATGGTTTTAGTTATTGCATAATGTTCATCAGCCTTTCTGATAACAGAGAGTTAAGGGTTTTTTGCAACAGTATAGAGTGAGTAGGTCTAAGTTTCTCTGAGAAATTAAGAATAACAGGTTGTACTAAATTCTGTTTGTTTGTTTTTTTTCACAAATAGCTTTGATTCACATACACATGTAAAACTCAGGACCTACTTTAATATTTTAAAATCGTAAGTGAAGCAAATGTCATGACACTAAAATAAAAGATGCATAAATGAATGAGAAAATAAAACCTAAATTTGATTCCAGAAAACTAAGCAAACATGACCTTAATTATAGCTGGCATCCTGCATTAATAACCCAGAAAAGAGGAAAGATTTGATTCTTTTGTGACTGAAATAAGATGGCTATAAATTCTGTCTCTCAGCTAAAATCTTTTCTGTGGAACATAAAGTACAACATATATGTGCATACTTTTTTTTCTAGCATTAATTGTCCTTGGTAGCACTTTCTTATAAGCTCTAAATTCTAGTGTTCTACCTTCTTCAGTTATGTGTTACCTTTATTTTATGTACTCGTATCTACAAAGTATTTTATTGAAATAATAAATATGTCAAAAGATTCATTTGTCTAATTTACTTATCAAGTTATTGAAAGAAAAAATTTGACCATTCCCCAATTCTTCCCTCCAAAATGAGAAAACACAACTTGATTTTGTTTAGGCTTAAATAAGTAAGCGAAAACAGAAATCATGTTAAGGCAATAAATGGAATTACTCAACACTTGAGTGACAGTGTAAACATCTAAGAATGATCTTTCATATAGCGTATTAGTTATAGGTGATCCAAGTGAAATAGAGTTCCTAGTTCTATAAACAATTAATTTCACAAGAATAAATGCTATTCAATTTAAAACATCTAACTTCATGGAATTATTTAATCAAATAATGAAAAACAATTGATGATAAATATAAAATCACAAGTATACTGGAATAAGCAATAGGATTTTTTTGTTCTTTGATATTCCTGCCTCATTCATCTTTATTTTCTTAGTCGATAAAGCATATTGGCATGTAGAATATAATGTTATTTCTCTTTTCCAAATATGCATGTGCATATTTAATACATAAATAAATGATAAATGTATAGATAGGTGGGTGGATGGGTATGTAGATGAATGGAGGTTAGATAGACATAAAGAACTATTTGTTTTATCTGAATCAAAAAAAAAGCAAACAAAATTATGATTAAACATTAATACACCATTTTTTAACACTTAGGATTTAGTTTTTGGAACATAGTTTTGTAGCATATAAATTTCACTCTAAGTCGGTTCTCACTTCAACAATGAATAGAAAACAAAGAAGATGTACTTATGGTCAATAGCTGATGTAACTTCTATAGTTCAAAATAGCAATATTATGGTGATTAAGAAAAATATTGTGTATTATTTATTTATAAAGATAAATACACAACTTTTTATATAGAGAAAAAATAACAATAAAATACATCATTCTAAAAGCATACATATTTTATATTTATTGCATGACTGAGCTTTAATACACATTTCTAAAACTAGAAATATTTTTCAAATAAGAAAAGTAACTACCCTTAAAGTGTTTTAAATAATAACTTGGAATACTATTATGCAACTCTACACGTTGATTTTACAGATTTTGTAAAAGTATGGAAAATGTTAATGATATTATGTTAAGTGAAATAAAAATGTAGACATTTTGTTTGCACACACCATGCTAATTGTAGCCTCCATTTTTTTGCTTTTAATTTCATTACACTTGGAATTCTACAACTGACACTTCATTCAGCCTAGATAATTCCCACTCACACTTTTAGACTTTTCAGGAATCAATCACTCTTCCTGAAATATTTACACATTTTGTGCTGCTATAATACCTGGTAAAGAATTTACTGTTATACTTGTCACATTGCATGGTAATCATCTATGTAAAATCTCTCTTGCCTCTAGAATATTACTTTTCCAAAGGCTATAATTGCCTTTTTCAGATTCGTATCCCCAGTACATAACACAGTACTTGACATGGTCCTGAGCATTGTGAAGATTAATCCATTAGGTAAAACAGAGTTGCCCTCTGCAATCAAGCACCAAGCTTCTGGCAAGTAAGGCTACCACTGCTACTGCACCTACGAGTGATGTTAGAACACCTAGAGAAGACAAAAGTGATCATCCTCTACCCCTACCATCCTCTCTCAGCACATTCCTAGAACAATTCTTTTGAAAACCATGTAGTTAACTAACCTCACAGTGTATGACACCACTACAATTTTTTCTTATGTCCCAGAATGTAAGACAAGAATAGAACCAATGAATCGAATAGATTACTTGAAAAGATTAATGAATTGACAAACATGTATTCATACAAAAATTTTTTAAAGGAATGTTCATAGAAGACTTACTTATAAAAGTCAAAAAATAGAAACAGCCCAAATGATCATTAATAAAAGAATGGATAATCAAGTTGTGTTACATTCCCAAAATGGCCTCCTACCGACCAATAAAAGGAATGGATCACAGATACACAAAACAATATGGATAAATGTCCAAAACTGATGTATGAACTGAGAAAAATATATTGACAAAAAGGTACATCCAGTATGAATATATTTATTTAAAAATTAGACAAAAATAAAACTATCTATGGTGACATAAATCAAGATATTGATAGCATCTTGGGTTTGAAACAGGAATTGCCTGGGAAAGGGACTAGTGAACTTCCTGAGGTAATAGAAGTATTCTGTATTTTGAGTGGGTTACATAAGCCTGTGCATTTGTCATGTCACCAGTTCTCTGTGACTTTAATATCTGTGCAATTCACTGTATGTAAATTACACCTCAGTTCAGTAATTGAACGTGAAATGCAAATGTGCTTAATATGCAGAACTTGAGAAGCTTATTCTAAAGTGTATCCAGAAACATAAAAGATATAAATAGCCAAAACAATCTTAAAAAATAAATTTGTAGAACTGACACATGCGATTTTTAAGAAATGCTGTAAAGATACAGTGATCAAGACAGTATAGTATTGGGGTAAGGACGGACAGATAGATCAATTGACTATAATAGATAATAGAGAAAAAAACCCACACGAACAGGATGAATAGATATTTGAATAAATTCCAATGGAAATTTAAAGGGGAGAAGAACATGTTGTATTTCCTTTAAATCCCAAGGAATCACCTGCATATTTCTGTAAGAAATAAATATGAACCTCAAGTCTTACATCACTACACACACAAAATATAATTCAAATCTGAACCTAAGAACAAGACACAGAAACATTTTAGAACATAATTTATGCAAATACCCTTAATACTTAGAGTAGACAAGGGTTTCTCATACAATACAAAGCAAAATATTAGACATAAAAGGAAAAATGCTAAATTGAGATTTATTAACATTAACATTTCTAATTTCTAAAGGATACAAAAAGAAAAATGAAAAGGGCATTACAGATTGGGAGAAAATATATTGTGCATATCCGACAAAGTATTTACACACGGAGTATATGGAGGCTTCCTATAACTCAAGGATTGAAATAAAACAACCCAATAACAAAGGGGCTAAAGACATGAACAAACACTTCACAAAAGAAGGTGTAAGAATGAAAAGGTGCTCAACATTAGTAATCATCAGGGAAATTTCAATAAAATATCATTTTATATCTAGAATGGCCAAACTAAAAAAAACTAACATGTATAAAGGGTATAAAGCAACTGAAAATTTCACAAATTGCTATAAAATTTGTGAGTGTAGAGAACTTTTGGAAGTTCATTAAGAAGTTAAACATATACCTACCATATGACTTAGCGATTCCACAGCTACTTACTTAACTAAGAAATAAAAGCTGGTGTCTGCAAAAAGACCCCTACAAGAATAGTTATAGATGCCTTAATCATAATAGCCAAAAATAGAAAAAAAATAAGCACCAGAGAAAAAAGTCAAATGTCCATCAGCATGAAAATGAAGAAATAAATTGTGACATAAAATGAACACTTTTCTGTTGTAAAATGGGACAGTATATTGATGTTTGCCTTATATGGAAGCATTTCAAAAATATGATGGAAAGTAGAAGCAGGCACAGAAGAATTTGATTGTCTATATAATATCATCAAGAACAGGCAAAACTAATCAATGATAGTAGATATCAAAATTGTAGTCTCTCTTGATAATGGTGGAAATTGACAGGGAAGGATAGTAGGACAAATCTTGTGAACAAGGAAAAGTTCTGTATCTTGATTTGAATGGTGGTTATTCAGGTATATACACTTGTGAAAACTTAATAGACAATATGCAATTATCTGTACATTTTATCATCTGTAAATTATATCTCCATAAAAATTTATATACTGATTACACGTTTTTTTTTTATTTCTGCAGAATATGAGTCCCTATTTTTTTCAATTACTTAAAAATATAGGTACAGTCATGCTGAGCATTACTTTCAATTAAAAGGATAAGTGAATTTTCCTTGTTTCCCATCATTATCTTGTTCCTGTTTAAGGTCACTTTTATTTTTTTTTTAAGACAATGGTTTTAGTTGATATATATTAATGCTGCTATTTTAGAAATCTAGCTAGAATAGCCATAGTCAGTCCAGGGTTAGTTTTTCTCTGTGCTTTTTTTTCTTTGGTTAAGTATTATTTTTGCCATTTAAGAGCCATAGTGTCTGCAATCTCCAAACAGAGTAAACTTTTATTTATTCCTTTCTCTGCTTCTATAATGGATTTGCTTTTGGAGAAACTAATATTTCACAAAACTAATCAGAACTAAGATGACATGAAATTTGGGGTGAGTTAGTTATATGAGGCCTCTCTATAAAAGAGTTAAACGGTGCAGAAAGGAAGTGTGGAAGGAACTAAACTATTCATAAACCTAGAGGCAACTCTGGCATGAAGCAAATTTTGGAAACTGAAAGTTTTTACTTAATGAGGCTTGAATGATTAACAAGTAGTATAAGGTTATGGAATGAATACATGTTTTCTGTGCAGTATAAAAGACTAAGATTTAACCTTAGTTTTGTGATTTATTAATTGTGTAACCTCTCTACCTTTCAGATATATTGACTATACATTAAGGTTAATAATATTCCTATTTGACAACTGTGGATATTAAATGCAATACTAAATGTAAATGAATTGGCACATAGTAGAATCTATATAAATATTAATTCCCTTTTCCTTTACCTGGGTGAGGTGGTCAAGAGTCAGTGGGAAGACAACTCGTAGAGGCATAGGGTGTGGATCTGATGTTTAAGCTGAATATAGATTGGTCCACATAATTTAGCCGGAAGTAGAAATCGACAGTAATATAATCAGATGGGATGTGCAGGAGATAAGTGTACCAAGTCTTTGGCTTAAGGTTTTCCCTTCGTCTCTGGTTTCTGACTTTTAAAATAACACTGAAGCTTTTATTTTAGTATAAATTTAGACTAGGGAAAATACAAACTATAAAATATTCAATAGATTATTTGAAGTGCTTGAAATACATGCCAAAGTTTCTGAAGTAAATTATGGCTTTCAAAATAAGCTTAGGTTTAAAAATAAAGATATTTTGCACCAGAACTTCCAAGCAAGTCTCAAAAAGCCATAAACCTTTTCACTGCAGAATTACTTCTGGCCTCATTTGCCAACACCATTTTCTCTTCCTTCTGGCCATGCCAATCTCTTCCTTGTGATTCTTAGATAGCTTTCCACATTAGAGAAATATTCTAATTTGCTTCATAAAAATGAGTGCCCAGAAAAGTGGAAATCATAGAACACAAAAAAGTAAGCTTATATGTTTACTACAGTAATTTGAGTTGGTGCAGACATCAGTCATTCTTGGTCCTTAAACAGTGTGAAAGGGAAGCAACCAAGGGATTGGACGAGCTCCAGTTTCCATGGAAGGGCAAAAGTTGAAAGTGATCTGGTTATAGAGATGCCAAGGAATGGGGACTACTTACGCAACAGGTCTGTAGCAGTGCGTATTTTTTCCCAATCCATGATGGACTGAAGCATTTGTAAAACTGAACAGAAATTAATTATTAAAAAAAGCATCATGCATTTAAATGTATTAATGGCAATGTCCAAATACTCTAAACTTTTCCAAATACTTATATTCAATTGCTGTACTTAATCCGAGGTAGGAAACAGATCAAAGACCGACATTAGTCCATGAACCACAACTTGAGTAATACTGGTCTATAAAACATATTAGTCTGAATCAATGGTGAGTGAGTAAAAAACCTCTTTTAAAAAAGTAAACAAGGGGTTTCCCTGGTGGCGCAGTGGTTGAGAGTCCGCCTGCTGATGCAGGGGACACAGGTTCGTGCCCCGGTCCAGGAAGAGCCCACATGCCGCGGAGCGGCTGGACCCTTGAGCCATGGCCACTGAGCCTGCGCGTCCGGAACCTGTGCTCCGCAAAGGGAGAGGCCACAACAGTAAGAGGCCCACGTACCACCAAAAAAAAAAAAAAAGTAAACAAAAAGCAAAACAAAATTTGATTTGTAGTGTTTGCCGATTTTTATAATAACAACCTTCCTCCGTGACTGATATCTAGCTACCAATATGTTGTCACTGAATGCACAGTTGAGAAGAAAAGACCAGAATGCACTCTAGAGCCTCTTGAAGACTTCACAGGTTTAATACTAATTCAAGTAATGGTCGGCAGAAGTTTTATAGCCCATCTGTTATATCAGTGAGGAATGTGGCAGTTGAATTTTGGGGAGTAAGATCCCAAGGCACACATACTTTTGCTGCAGAATGTGTTTGTTCTTAGGAAATTCCATGACTAAGCAAGTTAACTCCGTGCTGTATGCCTGGGGAGAGACAGAAGAAAGATTACCAACCTCATTTGAAAGTGGGTAGAGTCAGGGAGTTCAGGAAAACATAGTAATATTAGAAGGGGATTAGGGGTATTCATTAGAGAAGTTGGTTAGAACCGGAGTATTTTATGTGTCAGATGTATTCTACTCTCCTAACATACAGAATCTTGTTTACTTTTACCTTAAAACATGAGTTGGATATTTTGTCCTCATTTAGCAGAATTACCCCAAAACGAAGAGGATTTAAATTTGTTCATGATCTCAAAGCCAAAAATGATGAAGCTGAGACTTGAGAAGTCTGACTCCAAAGCCCCAAATCTTGACCTGTAACTTAACGCTTACTTCTTAGGATGTAGCCAAAAAGGAGGGAGATGTTGAAAGGAGGGTTTTTGCTTTAAGTGTCTTTGGTTCTCACGGTTCAGTGAAGATTCTTTAAGGGCCTTACAGAAACCCAACAAATAATAGCCTAGTGCAATTGACCAAACCCAGGTTTAGTCAGTTGCTGATTGATGTGGTTATTGCAAACATCTCTTATGCCTTATTCTTCTATCAGTAAACTGGGAATGATAAATAGTAACTATATTAAAGGGTTGTTTGGATTTAAATGAGATAGTAATTGTACACATCCCTTGATGATTGTCAGTAAGTTAATAAATATCTTTTTAATCATTATGCTGATTATCAGCTTAGAAATTAGGCCGTCTTGAAAGGTAGGGAAATGGGTGCTGCTATAGCTTTGCCTTTCATGTCTTTAAAATGCAGTGTTAGATGTATTCTTCCAGTGTTCTTTGTGCCTAGACCGTCTAAATTGAGTTCAGATCAATATGTACAACAGCAGTAGGAAGAAAGTAGCTGTAATTTTATGGGTCATTCAGGTTTGCTTCTTATTGTAAATTGTTGCTCATAAACAGAATTTTTAAAAGTAAAAATCAAGACATATGGAATTATATATCATACTGGTTTATTTAAATTTTGATTGTAAACACATGACACAATGAATATCCAATATCAGTGAACAATTCAGATAAAGTTAAAATAATATATGAAACACCAGGATCTTAGAGCTACAAAAATATAAATATTCTTTAAAAATTACTAGTTTTATGCTGTGTTAAGCCATTGATGAGTTTGTGGTAATGTTAAGGAGCAACCAAAAACAATTACAGTATAGAAATTCCAGTCTCTCTGCTAACCTCTTTACTAATATACTAGCTAAAATCAACCCTACACCTTATATTAAAATAAAATAACATTGTTTAATTTTAAGCTTCTTTTTCACTTAAAAAAAAGTGCTCTTTGTCAGGTGCCACGTGCTTTCCTGACAAAAGTATATCATTGAGGGAAGTTTTCTTTCGGAAAATGATTTTCTAAGAGCTTTTGTTTCATATAACTAGCAAATATTAGGTTATGTCTTTCTTGGTGTAGTTAGATAACATTAATTTTTGACCCCTCTGTCAGTCCATAAAAGAGCCAAAATCTACAAAGCCCTCCATAACCATCATTTGCTTTTTTTGTGGCTTACTTCAAAAATATCATCAGCATCGTAAACAAAGCTGACTCCTTTTTAGATGTGTATATTAGAGTAAGAAAAAAATGGTATGATAACTGCAGGCACCATATTTTCCTAGAAAGAGTTATTTTGGTTGAAAAAAAAATCTTAGTAAACTTTTTAGTATGCAAGTCAGGCCTCAAAAGGCAAGGCTGGGAGAATGGATATGGCCACCCACAGGGGCAGTTTTCTTATATAGAGGGATGTAATAAACACATGGAAACCTAATAAGGTGAGAGTTCAGCAGAACAAATACTCTGATTTCTCACTTTTCCACCTTTTGATTTCCTGCTGGTGTCTTCCACTGGTTGAAGCCAGCTTGATGTTGGAGTACAAAGAAGCCCTTGCAGGCAGCCCATACATATCAGACTCCCGGGACACAGAGTAGGGTGAAAAAGATGAAGAGTGGATCAAGAAGAAGAAATGGAAACTACTGCACAGATTGAGGGTTAAAAACTCTGCCTGAGAAATTAATAGGAATACACAGATTGGGGCAAGTAGTCCATAAAATAGAAAAAAGAAACTACAAAATGGAAGGTGGTTCTGAGCAACATACTCAAAGGCTTTGGGGGGCTACTGAAAACTTTGGCTAGTAAGAAATATCTAATGGTAAAATGGCCAAAGGTCTTTTAACAATTGGGATGCATGAGATTAATTTTTGCATTATCAACCTAGTTATGTAACCTACCCTCCATATGTATGATGATACTGCTACCACCGTATCACCATACATACCTTCAGTTAAATTCTGCCACATAGACTTTTATTTTAAATAGCTCTCAATATGAAGCAACTTGAGAAGGAGAAATGATGGCAGTGGATGATGAGAGGATACAAAATTTTTTAAAAAAAATTAGTGAATGTAGGATCCCAGAGTTCTTCCACATTTGAAAAACAAATTTCTTCAAGAATTCTCTGAGAAATTGAGAGAAATACTGAGTTATACTTTTCATGCGGAAGGGAGGTTGAGCTACAATTTCATTTGAATGTCAGGGGACAGAGAGCCCAGTTGACTTCTAAGGTGAACATGGATCATGAAAATACACATCAGTATTTTCAGGTCATCTCCATATCCAGATGGTTAAAGCACTATCATTTTTTAATACAAAAGAGATACTATTAGTAAAAGTTTCTAAAATAAAATGCAATCATACTGTTCTTTTTAAATAATTTTTTTATCATGAAAATTCTGTTAAACTCTAAAGATAAATAAAACATTATAAATATCTGGCCTGAGAAAGGAAAATTCACCTTTGGATTTCCCTTTTGTTTCCAAATGCAGGGAAATGTAGCTCCAGGTAAAACAAATTTTATCCACACAAGTAAGTTTTCCAGAGCTTGTAATATTGATAACTTTATTTGAAAATATATATTTATAGAGTTGGTGACTGTGATTATTTCAAGATCATACAAATACGCATTTAATATTGTTATACAGTTGATGATAAATGACATGATCATAATATTATTGTGTTTTTATTAGCTCTTAGAGAATAAGAACGTTTCTAACATAAGATACATAAAATACCCACAGATACTTCTTAACAATTAGTCTACATACCTGTTGGTAGATGTAATAGAAATTTTTGTCCTGTGTTCCTTATTATGAGCCTGATGTTTTAAGTAGATTTAACATAAATAAATGAAGATAATATCAATATAAGGCCAGCAGACTCTGTAATTCACTCAGAATACATACTGCTTTAATGATCATTTCACACAGGTGCAAAGTAATCAAATATAGAGATACACTCAATAGGTTAGCAAGTTGTGGCTGTTTCTAAAATTGTAGAATTTATTTGATGAAATAGTGTTTCTTCTCTTGAGAATTTATTAGCATAAAGTGATATTCAGAAGGTTTTATGTCTAAATCATCACACCAGTGATACATGGTCCAAGTAAATTTTCAAAGGAAAAAAAATTGTTTTCAAAATCAGTGTTTACCAGGGGAGTTTATAGAAGCTTAGGTAAGTAGTAGCATTTAATGTCTTATTTTATTAAATAGTGAAAAATTTTTCAAATGCTAAAAATATCTTTCTTCCTTTTTGGTTATTCTAGGAATATAGACTTTTAATCTGGTTTTCTTAAAAAAGCCATCCTGGCATCAGTTACTGAATGTAAATGTTATAAAGATGATGATAACTTTATTTAGAAAATATAATTTACACTCAAGGATGCTAGAGAGGAAATTTTGAAAATGGTGGTAATCATAAATTTTTCTTCAGCTAACAAAGAATTCCATACTTACATAAATCTGTGTGGGAAACATTGGGAAGATAACCATAGGTGAGAAGGCAAAATAACTCCTATAAAATTCTTAAAGAATTGAATGACAAAGTAGACCCACTTGTAAGATCTAATAGTGATGACAGATAATCAGAGGGACTTGTACACTGGTTGTGAGTTTTCAAAAAGCTTATAGAAATAAATAATTTCTACTCTTTTAATGATATCTAAAATTTTATTAGGAAAATTTCTTCTGTAGTTTCTGTTAGACCATAGAAAGTGGTTATTTATCATTTTTGTTTGAGTGGTAAAACTCTTCAAGAAAAGGTGATATTTGATGTGAATAAAATATTATCATTTATATAATTTAGGTTTCTAGATATAAAGACTATAAGATATTTTATTTTCCTCTGTTCTCTAAAGAAATATTCTTTTAGAATAATATGGAATTTCTCCCTCTACTGAACCATGTTTTTAAATTCATGCAATTTGGCTGCTATCCCACTTCTAATAAAAAGCATCAGTGACCTCTTGTTTATAAAATCACCCTAATAATAATAATAGTTTTTTTCTTTTTCTGTTTGGGATTCTGTGCAAAATGCCTTACACACATTATGTAATTGTGAGTGATTTGCATTATTTAAATATTAGATAGAATTCTCCAGTAAAGCTGTATATACCTAGAGTTTTCTTTGAGGGACTATTTTAAATTGCTATTGAATTTCATTTTTTTTTTGTCATAGGTCTACTTAAATTTCCTATTTCTTCTTCAGTCAGTTATGGTAATGTTTTCTAGAAAATTTTCCAGTTAATCTAAGTTGTCTATTTTGTTGGCCTCATAAAGTTGTTCAGATTATTTTGTTATAATCCTTTCATTTTTTATAACATCAATAGTGATGTCCCCTCTTTAATGCTTGATTTTTAATTACTGTCTTTTCTCTCTTTTTTCCTTAGTTGGTCTAGTTAAAAGTTTCTAAATTTTATTGCTTTTTTCACAAAACACATGTTTGGTTTCATTGATTTTCTCTATTGGTATATTTCTTTAATTTCTGTTCTAATTATATTATCTCTTGCCTTCTGCTAGTTTTTGCATTAGTTTGCTCTTGTTTTTTTCTAGTTTCTTGTGGTGGAAGCTTAAGATATTTATTGGGACCTTTTCTCATTTTTTTTTAACTGACATATTTAAAGCTATAAATTTTCCTCTAAGTATGATTTAGCAGCATCCCATACATTTTGATATGTTGTGCTTTTGTTTTCTGTCATCTCACAGTATTTTCTAATTTCATTTTAAATTTCTTCTTCGAACCATGAGTTTTTTTTTTTTTTTTTTTTTTTTTTTTTTTTTTTTTTTTTTGCGGTACGCAGGCCTCTCACTGTTGTGGCCTCTCCCGTTGCGGAGCACAGGCTCCGGACACGCAGGCTCAGCGGCCATGGCTCACAGGCCCAGCCGCTCCGCGGCATGTGGGATCTTCCCGGACCAGGGCGCGAACCCGTGTCCCCTGCATCGGCAGGCAGACTCTCAACCATTGCGCCACCAGGGAAGCCCGTGAGTTATTTTTAAAAGTGTTTAATTTCCAAATATATGTAGATTCCCAAATTTCTTTTTGTTGTTGATTTCTAATTTGAGTCTACTCTAGTTGCATAATATTTTGCATGGTTTTAATACTTTGAAATATAATATATTGGGTCTAAGAAGAAAAAAGGAGAAGAAGAGGAGAAGGAAGGAATTATGGGGAGGAGGGGGAAAAGAAAAAGTAGGAGAAAAATAATAATAAAGACAACCTTAATGGAATAATAGAATAGCTATATAAAAAGGTGGAAAGATAACTTTTTATGAAGGATATTCTTAATGTCGCAAAACAGGTGAGATTTAATGTTTTACATAACTGATAGAGTTAAATGCATTAACTGTGTTTTAATGCACTATAAATATGACATTTTAGTGATGTCAAAGGCCATACTAAGTGAACATGTGGAGTTTAACCCAATTACAATGAATTTATTAATGTCAAGATATATTTTAATTTATGTAATTTGAAAATATTTTCACTTTACTATAGGATAAAGATTCAACCTTACTAATTAAAAAATGAATAATATTTTAATAATTTTCAAAGAATATTAATTATATGGAATGATTATTCTTCTTAGGAAATAATAACAGTTTATTCAAGTGTCTGTATTCACTTTCCAATGGGGTAGATTTGTTTTCACTGTCTCCAGTAAATATAAAAAACACAATATCGTAAGGATTGTAAATGTAATGCTTAGTAAGAAAATAATTTACCTTCCAACTAAAATGATTTAAAGAGCACTGCTACTTTAAAAGAATGGGAATGTAGATATAATTGTCTAAAGAAAACCCCAGGGAGATTTTTATATGACCTTCCTTAAAATAAAATATATGTAAGTTTATGATGGCACAATGATTTTTCTAATTTTTTTATTCAATATTATTTAATGACTAAACCTTCCTGACTATACAAAATTGTAATTAGGCAAACTATATCACTATACAATTTAGCTTCCACCATGATTCCTTTTTCTTTTTGGAACTTACTGCTTTTATTCCATTTCTTTTGTAGCTTATCTAGCAAATCAGGTGCTGAGCATTTGTAATGGGGTAGCAACAGCAAGTTTATCAAGTTAGGGCAAAGGAACCATTCAGAATTTATTTACAAGGGCTCCACTGATGTTCCCGAAACTATGAAACCTCTTATGTAGGTGAGAAAATAGTTCTGTCTTCTGTGGCCTCTGTCAACAATAGGACTAATTAATGCCAATGATGAGAAAATAGTTATCTCTTCTGTGGCCTCTGTCAGCAATAGGACTAATTAATGCCAATGGTGAAGGCTATCTTTGCTTGAGGCACTTGTTTACTCTGCCACTAGAATAGAGGCTACCACAATTATTTTGGTAATTGATTTTATTCAGTCAAGTTTAAAAGGGAAATATTACACACATATAGAAATATTTCACCAACTTTGAGTGGAATAATAAAAGAGCCATGCTGAATTAGACCAAAAAGCTATAGTTGATAAATAATTTAGAATAAGATCAACATTTTCCCCTATATAAAATAATAGTTCTAAAATTAAAAAAATCCCAGTTTATGTTAATGGATATTTGAGCAGCTTCCACTCTTCATCCCAATTTGTGGGAATTTTTTCAAATTTGAGAGGTCTCTAGGCAACCTGAGACCTATAGGTCAATGTCATTCTAACATGTAAGTCATCTTCTTAGCGTATTTCCACCCAACTTCTTTAATCAAGGAAACACTCATACCCGGGTCAGACATATAATTGACCTTGAACAATAGTGGCTGCCCTAAACATCCCTGTGAAAGTGTAAGGTTATTATTACTCATGTTGACAAGAATCCCCACATATATTCATTAACACTTCATGGTTTTCTAATAGTTTTATTTTAAAAAATGAATACCTGAATGCATACTGTTTGGAGCATTTTCAGTGTCTGTTAGAAAGTTTTAGCTATGTTATTATAAACATAATATAAAAACGAAACCATCAATAAGTTCTATTAAGACATAAATCTTTTGCATTCCAAAAGTGTCGACCCTCAGCTAACTTAAATTTCTTGATTTGGCTTGGAAAGCAGTTAGGTTGAACTATTCTTTACTAACTTAAATTTGTATGTTAAATTTCATTATGATCTGTCTTATGACGTCAAGACATATTCATGAGGGAAACAGTACTTCCATAGGGATAATACAAACTTTGGGACGTGTTAATGTAGAAAATACATATCATGGTGAAACAGAAATTTTAAGCTTTTAAAGCTTAAATTTTCTGGGAAAGCCCAAACCTTAAGTGTAGAAAAATGTGTTGAAGTCTAAGACTCAGCAAAAAGGCCAATGCTTCCTCTTTGGGGGACAATATTGTTCTTTATTTCAAATTCCCCTTAAAATGTAAGTTTTTCTGTGATGATGCAATAATCAGAACTTAACAACAAGGGACTACAATATTTAACATTCATATTCTTAGCAACAATTTAGGTATGTAACATTCTACTAATTATAAAATTAATTTTGAAAGCGAATACTCACAAATAGGCCTGTCATACACACACACACACACACACACACACACACACACACACATAATGCCTTTATATCATATGTATTTGGTAGTTAAAATCAATTAAATAAACTGTTAAAGTATATTTGAACTCCAGTTTTTAGCAAAAGCCCTTGTAGAGATCTAAAGGATGAAGTTTTAATTTAGGTTTCTCATACTCCTTTGAATTCCATTTCAGATAATGGTAATGTGTGCAGAGCTGACCTCCAGTCCCTGTCCTGCTCCCTTTCTTTTCCCATTTCATGCTCCATGACAAATCATGTGGTCTTTTGTACACATATTTAGAACCCCAGACCACAGGTGAAGGCCCAATCCACATACTGCACAGATGCCCCTTGACAACTCTTTGGATGTTGGGTTGTTCAGAGGGGATTTCTGTCTCTCCTATGGGTACTAAGTACAAATAAAGGTGCTGCATATTATATCTAAAACAAATATAAGAAGACTCTGAAAGATAGAGAAAAGAATGCAGACCCACATTAGGACCCAAGAAGCAACATAGTAGTCAGTTGCCTGGGTTTTCTGTCTCATACACTCCAGACTTGGAGCTGAAGAAGCAGGCAAACTGGAAATGTCAGCTGATATAGAATAAAAATGTCCTCATAGAGTCTGAGGGCAAACCCAGAAAGGGGTGTCCTCGAAAAGCAGAAAACTTTTAGATAATAACAACTCTAGACAAAAATTATTGGGGAGGGGGAGATCTCTGTGTGTGTGTGCACCTTTGTGCACACACACCTGCATGTGCGTGTGTGCACACATGCACACTCTTGGTCGTGAAGGGGGAGAATGGGGAGCGTCCTAAGAAGGAACAGAGTGAGGCCCTTCTAAAGCATTGAATTTGGAAGAGGAGTTCCTCCTACCATTGTTTAATGGCAGAATTAATTAATTAATAATAAGCAGCTTCCAGTATTTGTTTGGCAAATAAGCAATGTCTTTCTTGGTCAACATCAATGTGTTCCTTTTGGCCTTCCATACATGGCTGTAAGATGGCTATGGCAGTCCTACATGAGGAAAAATATTGCAGTAGTGAAAGAGTATCTATGCATCTGCACATTATTGTTATTAGGGTAAAAATGTTGTTCTGAAGAATACAAGTCCAGGTGCTGGAATTATTTCCCCAGAAAGTACAAAGTTTGTAATGAATATAGGGAAACCTCTTTAGCTAGGTAGAAGAACTTGAGAGGATTGAGATAGGTTGCAATTAGCGTTGGTTTAACTGTACCACAATATCTATAACAAGCTGTATGAATATAGCTTCCTTTGTTAACCATTACATATGTCTTCTAATCCATTGTGGTTCACTGTTAATTCTATAAATTGATGAGTGTGTTCTGAAATAGCAAATTCCACCTCCAATCAAGAAGGCAGGAGTCCCAGTGGAAGCAGATCAGTCAATCAGAAATGTTTTCCTGTATCTGTGCTAGCCTCATGGGACTTTGATATCACAGTGGAATTTAATCTCTATTCACCAGGATCTAGAGGATACATGCTTTTATCCCTAATCTTCCAAAAGTCAAAGACCCACTGGAACATATATATTAACATACTTAGTGGCATCTTAGTACTTTATTACTCAGGCAAAAATTGCCAGCTTCCTTCACTCACAACTTTTCCCACCATGCCTTGTGGAGTCCTCAAACTGATGCAAATACATTATGCTTACTTCAAAGTATACATAAAATACCACCTTTTCACTCTTGCCTTACATTAAACCTGCCCTGCCATCTCCCTGAGAACACCACTATTTCTGATCTTACTTCTTCAATACCCAAAGCATGAATTGGCTTGTACACAATGGTGGCATTTTCCTAAATAAGCACTGCAAAATCTAGATAATTTAATTTTCATTCTTCTAAAGCACTTTTTTCTTCTTTAAAGTTTGTCAGCTGATTTTGCAATCTAGCCTACCTCATTGTAAATAATAACTACCTTTCCAAACATATTTCATTGTTTAAGATTTTAGCATCTGAAAATCATTGAAATTTCCACAGTTCAAATCAACATTGGCTATTCTTTTTTATCTATTTAAAAATAAAATAAGTAATGCATACACATGGAAATAAAAACCATAGCAGCACAGAAAAAATTCTAACCTGCTTAGTCTAGTCTAATTCTTTGTAGATATATATAGATTAACTCTTCTCTTTATATTTCCTTCACTGATTACCTTAATGATCTTAGAAAATAGCTTTACACACTTCTTTCCTGAATAATCAACTTGAAGTTAACTTGACATGTCATTAGCTAATGTTAATTGCTACTTTTACTTCACAGACAACTCAGGAATTTAGCATATTATACTCTATGGACACCACTCGAATTTACATACAATTCTGATCTTAGATTTTAAATCTATTTTATTTTAAACTTATCAAGACATTATAGGTATTGCTTTTTAGAGATATTCTCTTTTTTTTAATTTGTCTTTATTTTTTTCCTGCATCTCTGAATTTTCACTTCAGAATATTTCCATTCTACTCATAATGTACTCTTTATTATTATTTTTAAAAATTTTTATTGGAGTATAGTTGCTTTATAACGTTGTGTTAGTTTCTACTGTACAGCAAAGTGAATCAGCTATACATATACAGATATCCCATCTTTTTTGGGTTTCCTTCCCATTTAGGTCACCACGGAGAATTGACTGGAGTTCCCTGTGCTATACTGTAGATTCTCATTAGTTATCTATTTTATACAGAGTATCAGTAGTATATATATATATATATATATATATATATATATATATATATATATATCAACCCCAGTCTCCCATTCATCCCACCCCTCCCTGTCCCCCTTGGTATCCATATGTTTGTTCTCTACATCTGTGTCTCTATTTCTGCTTTGTAAATAACATCGTCTGTACCATTTTTTTTCAGATTCCACATATATGCGTTAATATAAGATATTTGTTTTTTCTCTTTCTGACTTACTTCTCTCTGTATGACAGTCTCAAGGTCCATCCATGTCTCTGCAAATGACCCAACTTCTCCTTTTTCATTGCTAATTCTGTTGATTTGAGTCCTCTCCCTCTTCTCCTTGATGAGTCTGGCTAATTGTTTATCAATTTTGTTTATCTTCTCAAGTAACCAGCTTTTAGTTTTATTGATCTTTGCTATTGTTTCCTTCATTTCTTTTTCATTTATTTCTGATCTGATCTTTATGATTTCTTTCCATCTGAGACCTTTGGTTTTTTTGTTGTTGTTTTTCTTCTTTCTCTAATTGCTTTAGGTGTAAGGTTACGTGGTTTGAGATTTTTCTTGTTTCTTGAGGTAGGTTGTATTGCTATAAACGTCCCTCTTCAAACTTCTTTTGCTGCATCCCATAGGTTTTGTGTCATAGAGTTTTCATTGTCATTTGTTTCTAAGTATTTTTTAATTTCCTCTTTGATTTCTTCAGTGATCTCCTGGTTATTTAGTAGCATGTTCTTTAGCTTCCATGTGTTTGTGTTTTTTACAGTTCTTTTTCCCTGTAATTGATTTCTAATCTCATAGTGTTGTGGTCAGAAAAGATGCTTGATATGATTTCAATTTTCTTAAATTTACCGAGGCTTGATTTTTGACCCAAGATGTGATCTACCCTGGAGAATGCTCCGTGTGCACTTGAGAAGAAAGTGTATTTGGCTGCTTTTGGATGGAATGTCCTACAAATATCAATTAAGTCTATCTGGTCTAATGTGTCATTTAAGGCTTGTGTTTCCTTATTAATTTCCTATCTGGATGATCTATCCATTGGTGTAAGTGGAATGTTAAAATTCCCCACTATTACTGTGTTACTGTCGATTTTCCCGTTTATGGCTGTTAGCATTTGCCTTATGTGTTGAGGTGCTCCTCTGTTGGGTGCATAAATATTTACAGTTGTTATATCTTCTTCTTGGATTGATCCCTTGATCATTATGTAGTGTCCTTCCTTGTCTCTTATGACAGTCATTATTTTAAAGTCTATTTTTTCTGATATGAGTATTGCTACTCCATCTCTCTTTTGATTTCCATTTGCATGGAGTATCTTTTTCCATCCCCTTACTTTCATTCTGTATGTGTCTCTAGGTTTGAAGTGGGTCTCTTGTAGACAACATATATATGGATCTGGCTTTTGTGTCCATTCATCCAGTCTGTGTCTTTTGATTGGAGCATTTAGTCTATTTACATTTAGGGTAATTATCAATATGTATGTTCCTATTACCATTTTCTTAATTGTTTTGGGTTTGTTTTTGAAGGTCTTTTTCTTCTCTTGTGTTTCCTGCTTAGAGAAGTTCCTTTAGCATTTGTTGCAAACCTGGTCTGGTGGTACTGAATACTCTTAGTTTTTGTTTGTCTGTAAAGCTTTTGATTTTTCCATCAAATCTGAATCAGAGCCTTGCTGGGTATAGTAATCTTGGTTGTAGGTTTTCCCCTTTCATCACTTTCAATATATTCTGCCACTCCCTTCTGACCTGTAGAGTTCCCGCTGAAAGATTAACTGATAACCTTACAGGAATTCTCTTGTATATTATTTGCTGCTTTCCCCTTGCTGCTTTTAATATTTTTTCCTGTATTTTATTTTTATAATTTGATTAATATGTGTTTCTCCTTGGGTTTATCTTTTCTGGGACTCTCTGTGCTTCCTGGACTTGACTGACTATTTCCTTTCCTGTGTTAGGAAAGTTTTCAGCTATAATCTCTTCAAATATTTTCTCAGATGCTTTCTCTTTCATTCTTCTTTTGGAACCCCCTATAATTTGGTGGGAATGCTGGTGGGTTTAATATTGTCCCAGAAGTCTCTGAGACTACCCTCAATTCTTTTTATTCTTTTTTCTTTATTCCGCTCCACAGCTGTTATTTCCAACATTCTATCTTCCAGCTCACTTATCTGTTCTTCTACCTCAGTTATTCTGCTATTGATTCTTTCTAGTGTATTTTTAATTTCAGTTATTGTATTGTTCATCACTGTTTGTTTGTTCTTTAGTTCTTCTAGGTCCTTGTTAAACATTTCTTGTATTTTCTCCATTCTATTTTCAAGATTTTGGTTCATCTTTACTATCATTACTCTGAATTCATTTTCAGGTAGATTGCTTATTTTGTCTTCATTTATTTGATCTTGTGGGTTTTTACCTTGCTCCTTCGCCTGCAACATATTTCTCTGTCTGCTCATTTTGTCTAATTTACTGTGTTTGAGGTCTCCTTTCTGCAGGCTGCAGGGTCATAGTTCCTCTTGCTTCTGGTGTCTGCACCCAGTGGGTGAGTTTGGTAGAGTGACTTGTGTAAGCTTCCTGGTGGGAGGGACTGATGCCTGCGTTCTGGTGGGTGGAGCTGGATCTCTTCCCTCTGATAGAAAGGGCCACATCAGTTAGTGTGTTTTGGGGTGTCTGTGGGCTTAGTATGACTTTAGGCAGCCTATATGCTGATGGGTGGGTTTGTGTTCCTGTCTTGCTTGTTGTTTGGCATGGGGCATTCAGCCCTAGAACCTGCAGTCAGTTGGATGGTGCTGGGTTGTGGAGTTGAAATGGAGACTTCCAGGAGAGCTCTTGCTGGTTAATATTCTCTGGGGCCAGGAATTCTCTGGAGTTCCAGCAGCCTGGATTTGGCTCTCCCACATCAGAGCCTCAGGCCTGATCCCTGGCCTGGTAACGAAAATCCTGCACACCACACAGCTTGGCAAAAAAGGGGAAAAAAAAAAAGAAGAAGAAGAAGAAAAAGGGCAGGAAGAAAACAAGTGAAAACAAACAGACAAAAAACCCAAGACAGGGCTTCCCTGGTGGCGCAGTGGTTGAGAGTCCGCCTGCCGATGCAGGGTACATGGGTTCGTGCCCCGGTCTGGGAAGATCCCACATGACGCAGAGCGGCTGGGCCTGTGAGCCGTGGCTGCTGAGTCTGCACGTCCAGAGCCAGTGCTCTGCAACGGGAGAGGCCACAACAGTGAGAGCCCTGTGTACCGCAAAAAACAAAACAAAACAAACAAAAAAAAAAAAACAAGACAAATAGCAAAGGCAAAAACAAGCAGACAGCAACAATTAAAAACAAACAAATGGACAGACAAAACCCCAGACAAATGGTAAAAACAAAACTAAACAAACAAAAACAAAGAAACAAACACACACACATACAAAATAAGAAACAGAAAAAAAAAAAAACGAAAGAACAACCAGACAAACAAAAAAATCCCTAAACAAAATCAAATAATTTAAAACAAAACTAACAAAAATAAAAAACAAAACAAAAGCAGAATGCAAACTGAAGGAAAAAGCGAAGAAAACAAAACAAACCCAAACACAATAAAAAAAGATAAGAACAAATAGAACAAAGGAAAAAAGATTAAAACAAAATAGAACATAGGAAAGAAAAAAAGAAGGAAAAAACACAGAACAACAAAAAAATAATGTGGAAATAGAAATATAAAAAAATTAAAAATATATTAAATATTTAAAAAATGAAATAAAAACAAATAATAAACAATAACAGAACAAAACATAAAAAAATAGTAATAATTATATTTTCCTGGTGTCTCAGCCGTCAGTGTCCTTGCCCCCACCGTGAGTCACAGACCACCTCCACCTCCTCAGGAGGCCCTCCAAAACCTCTAGGTAGGTCTCTGGTCCCTCTGTGGGCACTGTGGGGGCAGCTCAGACTCTGACCTGGCCCAACTACCGCATATACTAGTCCCCAAAGTCCACAGCTGCTGGAGCTAGACTGGTTTTAGTTTAGGGGACACTCGTTCATTCAGGTGTTCCATAGATGCAGGGTTTACCAAGCTGACCATGAGGACTTAATCTGCAGTTTGTACAGCTGCATGGAAAGATTTTTGTTCCTCTTCATTAGTCACCCTGCCCCTGGGGCTCACCTGTGGGTTTTCCCCACCTCTGCATGTGGGCCACCCACAGGAGTCTGCTCCTGAGCCTGCCCTGGAGCACTTGGGTCTGTCTCAGTGAGGACAGGGCATGGAGGTGGCACGACTGCCTGGACACGGGGGCCCCAGTGGTGACAGGTGCACGGGAAAGCCAGCAGTCATGGGCTTGAGAGATCCAGCCCTAGAGGGAGTCTTTCCTAGTGCCTGGCAGCCAGCACAAGAAGGCCAGCCCTGGTGGGGGCTTTTCCTAGCGCCTGGCAGGGCAAGGGGCCAGCACGTGGGGAGAGAGAGGCTACAGTGTTGGCTCCACCCCCTGTGCATCACTCAACAATGGCGTCTTCTGTGGCATTCTGGGTTTCCTCCATAAGCATTCCCAGTTGTAGATTTCCTCCCTACCATCCCCTCAGGCTGTCTCCTCACAGCCAGCAGCAGTCCCCCCACTACAGGTTTGCTCTCCAATCCCCACCTTCCAGCTCTCAGCCCCTGTGTGCACCTGCAGACACATGTCCCAGTCTGGGGTGGGCAGGGCTGTGATGTGGACCATCTGTGTAAGCCTCATTCTGTCCTGTCTGCCACAGACCAGCCATTTCACTTTCCTCCGACAGCCTTAGTCGCTGCCCTTGTGTTCCAAGTGATTTCCGTGTCAGTGACGGGGCTTCCCTGGTGAGAACCTCACCTCTGCTTCAGCTTCCCCCCAGGGGCACAGATCCCAACCCTCTTCCTCACCTCTTCTTTTTCTCTTCTTTCTTTCATCCTACCCAGTTATGAGGGGATCTTTCTTGTACTTTCCAGTGTCCAGGGACTCCTGCTAGTATTCAGCCAGTGTTCTGTGAGAACTGTTCCATCTATAGATGTATTCCTAATGCATTTGTGGAGAGAGATGAACTCCCTGTCTTCCTACTCCTCTGCCATCTTGGTTTGTCTGTCTCTATTATTTTTTAATAAATTCTTTTAGTGATAAGCTATCTGTGTTTTTGTCTAAAAACTTACTTATTTCATTTATATTTTGGAAGTTATCTTTACTGTATATATACATAATTATAAATTAGCAGTTATTTTCTCTTCCATTGTCTTCTGCTCTCCATTGTTTCTTTTTAGAAATCATCTGAAATCTAATTGTAGTTTCTTTGTAAATAAATTGTCTTTTTCAGCAGTAGGAGTATTGGAATGCTTTTAGATATTTGATTATATCTCATTTTTAGGAGTATCATCAGGACCTTATATTATGATAGGGCCAGGTAAGGTAAGTATTTATTTATCTTGTTTAAGGTTTGTAGAGTTTCTTGAATGTGTGATTTGATTTATTTTACAATTTTTGAGAAAGAAATCCCATTCATTATCTCTTAAAATATTGCTTAGGCCTTATTCTATTTCTTCTCTTCTTCAGAACTCCATTTAGAACTTAATTAGACCCATAAATCTCATATATTTTCTTCTATTTGGTCAATCATTTTATTTATTTATTTGTTTATTTTATTTATTTATTTATTCACTTCAACTCGTATTTAATCCCAATAGTACACAAAGCCTGGTGGTAGATCCTAGTAATAAGAGTAATTAATCAAGAAACAGAACAGAATCACAGTAACCCACATAAAGCACTCTTTTCGATGACGTTCATACTGAACTTTTTCACTGTCAGTTGCATATTCTTTCCCTCTCTGATGCCCCAGAAATCGTTTATTTCAGAATTGTAGAATGTTCAGTTGCAGAAAAATGGGATACTAGGAATAGTAGGTGTCAAATAATTTTATATTCTTCTTTCTTATTCTAGATAGTTTTTCAAACCTGTCTTTCATTCACTATTTCTCAGTTCATCTTCCTCAAATATGATGTTAAATGCATACAGTGATTTTTTTAATTTCACATAGTATATTTTCAATAATAGAAACTATCATTGTTGATGTTGAGTTTGTTTTTTAAAATAGTTTTTAGTATTCTACTAAAGATCTCCTGGCCTTTGAGAGTATTAGACATGGTTATTTTAAGTTATATGTCTGTTTTTCTCTTAGCTTTTATAAACATTTCATATCCCCTCCTGTGCCTAAGTTTTTAAGTTTATGCAGGATATTAAAGAGAAATTGTGCAAATAACTTGAGGATTGAACAAATTTTATCTTCCTTCAGAAAGGATTTATCTGTATCTGTATATATATATCTATCTACTTAATTTTTTTTAACTGTGTCGGAGGACTAGCAGCTTTAGCTACCTAAGTTCCCTTGAACACAGTTATAGGTATTGAGACAATTTGAAAGTGAGCCTAGTCCATGCAAGGAATAGATTATGTCTGGTTTACCCTTATTCCTAGGTATATTCTTTTGGAGGACCCCCCCACACACAGACACACAAAAAATAGGGTTTTTACCAGGTATCACTGTCCTTGGCTGACATTAATCTATAATTTAGTTCCCCTAAATCCATGAGTTTGTCCAAATCTTTGACTGTTCCTTAGCCTTTAATTTTTCTCTCCTTTAATTGCAGAGACCCCTCTCTATAGTACTATCCAACAGAAACTTCTTTCACAATGAAATGTTCTCTATCTGCACTTTACAATGTGGTAACCACTGACCTCATGTGATTTTCGAGCAATTGACGTGATACTAGTACGTTCCAAGGAGGTAAACTGTTGTTCTCATTAAATTTAATTAATTAAAATTTAAATACCCAATATGAAGCTAGTGGCTGCTCTATTGGGTAGCAGTTTAGGGGAAAAGTGTTCCAAAATGCTAGTTTTATTTCTGAGTTTTATTCTACTTGGAAAACTCATGTCATAAATTTTCACTGCCTTATTAGCTGT